>NW_006300032.1:5825332-5842526 GCF_000327345.1 Myotis davidii | reverse complement strand
AAAAGCTCTTGTTTTCAGAAAATTGTGAGCTCTTATAAATAGAAGGAATGATATAAAGTCACCATTTTTGAGTTCCCAATATAGTAACTTATTGGAGTATCATAAACAGAAACTGAAATCATTAGATGAATGTCTGTGTGGGAATGGTATATTCAGATGGTATCAAAATATCACCTTAGAGCAGTGGTTCTCAACCTGTGGGTGGCCACCCCTTTGGGGGTCAAACGACCCTTTCACAGGAGTCACCTAAGACCATCGGAAAACACATATATAATTACATATTGTTTTTGTGATTAATCACTATGCTTTAATTATGTTCAATTTGTAACAATGAAAATACATCCTGCATATCAGATATTTACATTACAATTCATAACAGTAGCAAAATTACAGTTATGAAGTAGCAACAAAAATAATTTTATGGTTGGGGGTCACCACAACATGAGGAACTGTATTAAAGGGTCGTGGCATTAGGAAGGTTGAGAACCACTGCCTTAGAGAATGAGCACTAATTACAGAAGAAAAGTTGTAACTTTCCAGTAGAGGGTCACCACTTTAACCAGTGTTTAAACTTAGTTTCACTAACAGTGCAACAGCCTAATATTATAGGCTTTGTGATGTGATATGACAATCCCAGCCTCGCATATGAAGTATTTATGAGAAAGGAAAAAAAGGTTTAATCTGACTATAATCATGCCTCTGGATCTAACTCCGAATTTGTGGAGAATGTAAGAATGGAGGGTCAATTAATTGACACCAGGTGGTAGGATATTCTATAGGACTCCTGGCCTAGATTTTTTAGAAACTTGGTATCATGGATTAAAAAATTGGTGAGGCTGTTTAATATTAAAAGAGATTAAAGAGATGTACAGCAAAACAACTTGCAAAGTTCTTGACTTTATTTTGGCTTAAAAGTTATAGAAAAGACTTTCTTGATACAGTTGGGGATATTAGAGTATTTTATGGTATTGTTAGTTTTTATAGGTATGATAGAATGTATTTTCAGGATATGACATGTGTCAACCTACTTCCAAATGATTTAACAGAAATTATAAATATAATATAGATATAAATAAAGGTAAGTAAATATGGAAAAATGTTAAGAATTAAGGAATCCAGGAAGAGAATATCTGTGTTCCTTGCACTATTTCAATTTTTTTTGTATGTGGAATTTTATAATAAAAATTTAGAGGGAGAGCATGGATGACTCAACCTATGCTCCTGGTCACAGGGTCTTTGGTACATGAGGAGCTACAGCTGGGCTGAGTTTTTACTTAATTCGGAGTCAACCTAATGCCTACAGTCCCAAAGATGCTAGATCCTCCAAGTCTTGAACACCTGGAATGTAATCGCATCAACAATGTAAATACGTGTTTTGTGGTATGAGTCTCAAACCCTGCATCCCTTCACCGAGGTCTGGGACGTAGGGTTGATTATTAATGCCGGCAACAAATAGATGGTTTGTGCTTGACTTAACACAGAAGGAGTGACTGTGGGATACCAGTGAGGAAGCTCTTGCAGTATACCAGATAGATGGTGATATGCTAGCTTTGTGCCTGGATGGTAGTGATAAGAGAGAGAAGCATAGATGTGAGAAATAAAGAAATTTTAGGAGGTAAAAAATATATACACTTAATATTATATTGTTAATGGGGGGGATAAGATAGAAGCATAATTAATTTTTTTTTAACTTTTTTTTAAAAATTGAAACTGATAAGATTTTGTTACCAAGCAGCATTTGTTAAGAGGTCCACTGGTTTTGGTAAACAATAAACATTTTTATAACAGTTGTACAGTTGGCTGGTATTCTAAGAACAAAACACATATTGGCTCTTGATAACTGACCTCAGTCAGGGTGTTGGGAGGAGGGAGGAGGAGGTTGGAAAAATGGCCAAAGTAACATGACCTTAAGGTCACACTATATTTTTGTTAAATGTGTTATTAAGTCAATAAGTGAGATTTAGAGGCATGGTGTTTCCTAAAATAAACTATGCCAAATTGGTTTCTGCATGCCGTTAGCAGTTATGAAATTTAACTTCTGAAATCCCAAAATAAAACTTTCTGAATCCATATGGCTGCTCTAGTTTCATGCTTTAAAACAGAGGATCAGCAAACAATGGTCTGTTTACCACTTGGTTTTATCAGTAAAATTTAATCAGCACACTCCATACTGATTTTTTAGGTATTGTCCATGGCTTCTTTCCTGCTACAATGGCAAATTAAGTAGTTGCAACAAAAAAGTTACAGTCTGCAAAGCTTAAAATATTTACTATCTGGCTCACTACAGAAAATGTTGGCTGACCCCCAACTTTAAAAGAAATGGGGTGAAGTCTAAAACCTACTTCCGTTAGCCTTATAAAAATTAACCTCTCAAGTCATTAAAATAGGGATGCATTGCTCAGGGATTCTTGTGAAGTTCAAATGAGATTTCTGTGAAAGCACCCTGTAAACAGCAAAGCACTAGGTAGTTAGTAATGGTTGGAGACAGAACTATCTCTTTTTCCTGTCCCCACATAAGCATTATCCTTTAGGGGTCTAAGATTGTTATCATTGTTTTGAATCCAGAACAACAACTACTAAATGCACATTATACAATAAATGTTCTTGCTTGGGCTTTACTTCACTAGCTAGTCCCACAGTATACAGCACAGCTCTAGTCGTGCTAGTGGCACAGCATATAAGGCCCACTCAGGAGTCACGACCTTTTCTGGCTTGTTTAACTGGGAGAATGCTGGTGTCAGACATGGAGGGTCAGAACTCTAAAAGTGGACAAGTTTGGGAAGAGAGATCCAAGATTTGTTTTCAGACATAACGGGTTTCAAATATTTTGAGAAATTAAAGTGTAAATGCATCATTTGATTATATTGGGGTCATGAAGTATATAGTTTGGCTGGAAAAAATACACCTTTAAAAAACTATAGTACACTTTTGGGTATAGAATAGCACTAATTTGGTATACTTCCCTAATTGCTCTCATTTAAAATAGTTTGTGGACAAGTACATGATGAATTTTTTTCTAATGGGAAAATGTTTTAAACTTTCCTGCACTGTTTATTCTCTATGAAGCTATATTATGGTAGTGCTTAATTTAACTATGCATAGCATAATGATTATGGGAGAGATAACAATTTTAGTTTTTGCTGAAACCATGCAGCATAAATAAATTTAGAAAATGATCAATTACTTCTTTTTGTCATCTCAGGAATAGGCAGCTGTATTATGTAATAAAAATACACATTCTGAAGAATCATATTTATCCTGTGAAGAAGATGCTGTCTTCTGGGCATCCTTTGACTGTTTCATAAAGTGATTGCCATAGTCATTTTTATCACCATCAGAAGACCTTATCAGGTGCTGAAATCAGTGATGGAAGTGCAGGGTGTGCTAAGTCAGGCATTGTTCTGGGTGTCAGGAGACCCGGCTTCTATGCAAACTGGTCCAGACATGTCAAATGTCTTTGCACAAGTCATTGCTTATGAAATCATTGTGTGAGTTTGGACAGTCTGTTTACGGAACTAGCTAAATGGCCATAAAAAGGGACTGTTTTTGGACTTCTGCTGAAGCAGCACAAGGTAGTGAGGTCCATCAGGATAGATCCACTTCAGTTTTCTTAGATCTGTAGCTTCAGAGTATCTATGCCAGTGTTTCTCAGCCTTCCTAATGCCGCGACCCTTTAATTCATTTCTTCATGTTGTGGTGACCCCCAATTTCATTGTTACAAATTGAACATAATTAAAGCATAGTGATTAATCACAAAAACAATACCTAATTATATATGTGTTTTCCGATGGTCTTAGGCGACCCCTGTGAAAGGGTCATTCGACCCCAAAAGGGGTCGCGACCCACAGGTTGAGAACCGCTGATCTAAGCAGTTGTTCTGAACACCAGTGTGTTCAATGCCTGCAGGTGTATGATGGTTGTAGTTAGGGCAGACTGGTTCGAGTGGCCAGAGGTGGTACAGAGCCATCAGTGGAAGAATAGCAGATTTTTTATTTTATTTTTTTTTGTATTTTAGACTTGGGGAAATATTATGTGTGTCTGCAAAGCAGAGGCCATCCCTGGAGAGGAAATGGAAATATGCAGGAGAAATGAGGGGGAAAAGTCATGGGTTCTTAGCTGCCTAATGACACATGACAGCCAGAAGTGGCCTATGGCCTGTGGTTAGGGCAGAATGTTCAGTGGACATGTGGTTTTTGAAGTAATAAGAGAAGAGCTCGTATTTAGAGAGGGCCTACTAAGAGCTCACGCTGTGATAGGTTTATTAATGTTATGACAAGGTCCAGGTAGGTGTTTATAGGTAGCTGAAGTGGAGAAGAACTGGGAAGTCACTGACTTTGAGATAGTGAAGGACTGTGCATCCAAAGGCAGAAAAAGTTAGTAAGTGATGTTGAATCATCAGGAATGATGGCTGAGGATGGATTACAGAGATGTCTAAAATAATTGCTGAAAACAACAAGCGAGTTTAGAAGATTGATCAAGGGGTTGGATCATATAGCCCCTTGGGATCATTAGAGGCTAATATTTCCTATATTTTGGGCTCCCTGATAAGAAACTTCCATTTAAAATCCATTCTATTGTCAAATCGTGTTTGTCAAATATTCATAATACATCCATACTTTAATCATTCCTTACCACTCCCTCTAATTTCGTGCTGACTAGTGACACAGACTTGAAGTTATCTTCCTGTGCGTTCCCACATCTCTACTGGCCTCCAGGGTTGGATGACTGTGTTTGCCACTCCCTCTGACCTCAACATCGAGCCCCGTTCCTCTCTCTCACTCCTCTGCAGCCACTTGGCCTCCTTGTTGTTTTCAGACTCGCACAGCACAGTTCTACCTTGGGAATCAATACACATCCATCCCCTGAACATTTGTCTCCCTTTTACACTCTGAGTTCCTTCTGTCATGTCTGTGAGGTCTCTGTACAAATCTCGCATTGTCATTGGGGCTTGCTCCTCACCCTCTCCTCTCCAGTCTCCTTTTCTCTTAGCCCTTATCAACTTCAGGCATGCCATTTATTTTACTTGTTTGCTTATTTATTGTCTGTCTGTCTCCCCTAGAATGCAAGCACCCCAAAAGCAGAGATTTTTGTTTTGTTCATGCTTTGTCCTGAGTGCCTACAAAGTGCCTAGAACAGTGATGGCGAACCTTTTGAGCTCGGCGTGTCAGCATTTTGAAAAACCCTAACTTAACTCTGGTGCTGTGTCACATATAGAAATTTTTTGATATTTGCAACCTTATTAAAACAAATTTTTATATTTTTGATATTTATTTTATATATTTAAATGCAATTTAACAAAGAAAAATCAACCAATAAAATGAGTTCACGTGTCGTAGGTTCGCCATCACTGGCCTAGAACATGGTAGATATTTGGTAAATGTTAGTTGAAAGAAAAAGTGATTGGATGGTCACATGGATGAATTTAAAGTATAGTAATTTAAATTATAAAGGTAAGTGATAAAGCTAAGATTGACACCCCGGCCACCTCTTTGTCAGAGCCACTTTCTTCTACTTTACCATGTGAACTCATCTAGATCCTTTCCTGAGATATGTGATGAAATGTTAGTAGTGGAGTCCTTTGTAGAGTCCACTGTAACATTGAAATTTATATTCATACTGGATTTAGCTTTATGGACTTCCAAATAAAAACAGTCTTAAATTCTAATTAGGAGTTTAGCATTGAACAGAATTTAGAAAATTCTTTTCTAGCCTTGAAACAAAGAACTTTTGCGATAGTTGAATTAAAAAAAGAGAGAGAGAGAGAACACATTGACTCACAAATGACTAGCTAAGGGAGAGCAGGATTTCTAGATAAGCAGGACAAAAAATTTCCACTGTTTCTCACCAAGTATGTAGCTAATGGGGATGGTGGCTTTACGCCAACTACCACTTAAGGGAGAAAAAAAAAAGCATATCATTCAACAAGTGAAATAGTTAGTGTGGAATGGATAGCGTCTATTGAAATTTGATTTTCAGCAGTCTCCCCAAGTGACTGGATAAATTTTTTAACCTGTTTACTTCTGTAACATTTCTTCTCATAGTGAAATTGCAGATTAATTGTATGACAGGATGTGGTCTAATGCTATTCAATTGTCTCCATAATATTTTGAGGGATTATTCGAAACATGCAGGACCCTAAATGAGCTGACTGACATAGGATCATTAACTCACAATTATCAGGGTTTAGGGGACATTTACTATCAGACTGAGCCCCAAATCCAGATAATAAAATCTCAGTAAGTGAGTTGAAATTGAGACTGGTCTAGATTGGAAACAACACCTGTGGGTTTCTTCTGTGGTAGGTTGAGTCAGGTGGGTGGTATCGTGAAGCCATTTTGGATCTGGACTGATATAGATCTAAGGGTGAATTCTAGCCAGTAGGTAAATAAGGTACAGAGCCAGGTAGAATCCCCAGAAGGGCTTCATAGAGCCTGGACACATTTTCAGGGTCCAGCCAAATGGGCTGAATTCCAAGTCTATTGTTTGGGTCCGTCTGGGGGAAAGAGAGACAGATACAGGTCAGCAGGCAAATCGGGGGGATGAGGAGGCTATTTTATAGTAAGCATCTAAATTTAGGTTCTATATTACCAAAGCCTACCCGATAACAAGGTATATTGCTTCTATCCAATTTAAGGTACCCATTGTAAAATAAGTGGTTTCTAATATTTTTATGAACTTAACTGAACTTGGCTTAAGGCATATGTTGAACTTACCCTGTACATGTAATTCTTTAGCATTTTTTTTTTTATCTGGGCCTGATTGACAAGAAATTTTGGGATTTCTGAAATATTTATTCAGTATATCTATATCAAGTAGGCTTGACATAAACTAAACAGAACTGATTTATTTTAATGGTGAAATCCCCTATATTTTGATGCTAATATTTCTTTGATATAGTACAGACTTGATTTCTAGTTTTACACTCTATTAATAGTTCTGTATTCTGAACATTATTACCTATTTTAGGCATATTGATCTTCGTGATTTTGATAGAATGAATTTGTGTTTATTTTATAGGTTAAATATAATCACAAAAATATGCTATAAATATGAAAATTTACAGTTTAATGACTATTCTGTGTTATTTGATTTATTAGCTTTACAGGCATTTTGCTCAGGAGGTAGAGAGTAAATTGGTCTTCTTTAAAATATTTTATACACTGTTTTAGAATATGTGTAGATATCCTAAAAAATGAAGAAGTAGACTTTTTTAAGAAGAGCTTTACCTTAGGCCAATGTAACAAAAGCTCAATTGTGAAAAGATCCATCAGAACAAAACTGTACACATTAACAGATATAGTTCCTACATGTGAATCTTTAACTGAATTTCCCAGGATGGGTTTTAACCTGTTTTTTACTTTCGGTCTAGTATTGGTTTTCATTTCCTACTTACTTATATACTCATTTACTCTCCCTCTAGTGTGCCATCTACACTCTGTCACTCTGTCTCTACTGTGCCGTGCTTGGTCTCAGCCCCTTCTTCCCTTTTGTCTGTCTTGGCATAGACCTTGATCCTATACTCAGATTCCGTTTCAGTGGGTGTCCTAGGACAATAATGGTCTCATCCCCTAGCAACTAGCCTTACTCCCAGGGGCAGGGAAACTTTTTTCTGCCAAGGGCCATTTGTATATTTATAACATCATTCCCAGACCATACAAAATTATCAACTTAAAAAGTATCCTGCTATATTTAGTCAAACATTTAATTAATTCATCCCTAATGCCTTGGCAGGGCCAGGCCAAATGATTCTGAGGGCCTTATATGACCTGCGCACTGGACGTTCCCCACCTCTACTGGCCCAAGAACCTCGTCACCTCCTCCACCATCAGCAGCACCACCACCCCCTCCACATATTTTGATTATATTCTGATGCCCTTACTTTAATAGACTTGACAAAGACTAATGATAACAAATAATATACTACTTTACCATCTACAAAGTGTTTACACATTCATTTATCTCATTTGAAATAGTGGTTGCTATTTCAAAATAAAAGAAATATTATGAGTTAAAGAAAAACTGTATTTTTCATAAATATTTATACTCACAATTAAGTATTAAGTAGTTCACATATGTTATTTATAAATATTTTCTTGTTATAGGGTGAGAAATAAAATGTTATGGACTCATATGTTCAAGATTTTATTTGCTCCTCAGAAAATATTGCCATGGAAGTCTTACAATTTGTTATCCATTAATTATAAGTAAGTTCTACTTACTATTTAACAAATCATTACTTTGGCTTTGTTATACTCTGATATAAAAGTATTGTCTTGTTCTTGAAGCGAGAATAGAGAGTAGTAGATTCTTCACTCAGTATGTCTACAGGTGAAGGTAGCAAAGCTTTGCATAGATGATAGGCATAGTTATATGCCAAGGGTATATGAGTGGAAGGAGACCCAGACCCTTGATAACATGATGTATCTGACTTATCTCAGGTCTTCATTTCCACAGATGAAATATAATGAAGTAGGTTAAGCCCCTGTGATTTCAAGTATTTATAAAAAGTGATATCCATGCCCCTTTTCCTTTTGAAATGATTTCTGGTGTTTTTTGATTTTTCAAAAATACAATTTTGCAAATTGAATAGTTCAAAACTGTATTTTAGTTTTTTGAGAATTTTGCATTTTCTTATGATTATAAGAATTTATTAAATTATTTCAATCTTATCTGATATGTTAGGTTAATATGGTAGGTCAGTTTTACAGTCTGTTTGATTTGGTTATATTTATACTTTGACTTTATCAATTTTAGGCAATAAACCAACTAGGTAAGAAAACTGCCTATAGACAAAGTTGGTATTTTTAAATGAAATATTTAAAGTGATAACTTTGATGTAAATATATATTTTTATATATTATGCATGTATAGGTTACATAAATGAAACATATCTATACTAATAAAAGGGTAATATGCTAATTAAACGGGACATCTTCTGGACATCCTTCCAGATGTCCTTCCAGATAAATCCACGGTGGCAGGGGCCGAGGCAGAGGTGGTTAGGGGTGACCAGTCTGGCAGGGGAGGGCAGTTAGGGGTGACCAGGCAGGCAGGCAGAGTGATTATGGGTGATCAGGCAAGCAAACAGGTGAACAGTTAGGAGCCAATGGTCCCAGATTGCAAGAGGATGTCCTACAGCTGTTTAGGCCCAATCCCACAAGCCGTTGGACATCCCCCGAGGGGTCCTGGATTGGAGAGGGTGCTGGTTGGGCTGAGGGACCCCCTCCCCCAATCCTCACCCTTGTGCAAGAATTTTGTGTACTGGGCCTCTAGTTTTAATATAATATTGCATACAATTGTGCATGTATACATAACCCAAATTGTGATTCTGATATTTCTTTAATCATATCAAAGTTGCATCTCTTTGTTTACTCAGTCCATTTTCAGTTGTTTTATGACAAGATGAATTGTATAAAATTTTTATGGTGTTTATATAATATTACTTCATATATCAATATTATCAGAACAGAGAAACTTACTAGCTTATCTTCTAAAAATTCCATTTATGCCTTGAGTTTTTTCTCCTTTCTACTTAATCTGTAAATGGGTGGCTTTCAGTTTAGAAAAAACAGTCTCATTTCTGAAAAGACTGGATAATCCTTCATGTTTCTTTAATTAGGGAAAAATGTTAGCCCTTGACATGCTGTTTTTATAACTGTGTGTATATGTATGAAACTATGATCTTATCTAGTTTTTTAAATGAATAATGGAATTAAACAGTTTAAAAGAAAAAATGTGTAAAGTTATTTTATGGAAGAAATGACTAAGCATGCTCTTCCTTATAGTGCCGCAGATCTCACGTGGGAGTGAAGTGGCCAAGGAGGTGAGATGTGGACTCTGCCATCTCTGTCTTATGAAGGGTGGTATTTTGTGGCCTGGATTATTTGGCCAAGCTCTCCTAACAAACTAAACTTTCCCATAATCTAGGAAGAATACGGATACTAAATATGATGTATATATCTTTGCATAGACATGCATATCTATAATTAAATATTTACTAAAGTATTTAAAATTAAAAAGGTAAATCCCAAACCTTCATAATCAACTTTTAACTTCTAAAGATATGTTACAACTTTATTGATTATCAGTTTTATTCTCCAGTGATGTAAATTTTAGGAGATAAACCAGTAAGTTTCTTTGTTCTGATGATATTGATATAGAGAGAAATTTTGTATAAACACCATAAAAGTTTTACACCATTCATGTTGTTATAAAACAACTGAATATGGAATGAGAACAACGTATTTAAAGAGATGGTTGGCCAAGCATTTCTCTTCATCATGTTTTAGTAATAAGTGACCATGTGTGGGCATATTTCAAAATATACTGTAGTTGTATATTAAAAACTGAAATTGAGACTAATAGTAACTAAGTTGTGAATTTGTCTGTGAACTCAGTTAACTATAAGAAAATTGATTCTGTGGAAAGGGTACAAGTAATACAAAGTCTAATCTTTCGATTCTCCCTCAATTTCCTAGACTCATGAAATGTATGTTACTGTTTATTTCTGCACAATGTATAAAGTGTAAGAGAAGATAAGTGCATCTTTAGAGAAAGAGAGTGTTTCTAATTCAGAATTATTCCAACATTAGTTGCCTGGAATGGAAGACTAGGTATGTTAGCATATAGACATGCAATCAGAGAGCACGAAGATGTAGACTGCATGGGTGACATGCCTTGAGGCCCAGGTAGATAATGCAAACATGTGAAATGCTTTGGGATCAATCAATACAGAGGTGTGGAGGCTGTGGTCAAACTAGAGTGTTAAGTCCCCATCTGGGTCTATGCCTCATTGCTGTTATGGGCAAATAGTGCACCACTATTTGACTTGGAAGAGCAGCTGGAAATTCAGCTTTTTATGTGAAATTTAACAACTTCTAACTGTTGACTTCAAATTCAAAATTTCATGCATGTGAAACAAACATCTTTTAGCCAGATTCAAATCGCAGGCTGCCAATTTAGGAGCTCTGGTAAGAGAAGCATAAATATCAGAGATCTACCTATTTTAGCAAACCATATCTGTATGTAAAATGTTTGTAAAAGAACTTGAATGGAAAATATGTAAGAATTAAATACCAATAAAATAAAAAAATATTTGGTGAGCCCAGCTGGCTTGGCTCAGTGGTTGAGCATCAGCCTATGAACCAGTAGGTCATGGATGGTCAGGGCACATGCCCGGATTGCGGGCTTGATCCCCAGTGTGGGGCATGCAGGAGGCAGATGATCAATGATTCTTTCTCATCATTGATGTTTCTATTTCTTTCTTCCTCTCCCTTCCTCTCTGAAATTTATAAAAATATATTTTTAAAAAGGAATATTTGATGAAAATAATTTCTAAAATTTTTTGAAGTGTTTCTGATTCCCCTGTTGATTGCTACCCAGGTAACAGAGGCCTGCCTGGTCTATGATGTTGACAGTGTATTTGAACAGAGAAACAAGCAAACAAACATTTTTGAGAAGGCCCTATTATATGCCCTATGTTGTTTTAAGTGCTATGTTATAGGGGTGAAGACAAAAAAAGTACACCTTTGGATAAAACTTCCAATCCATTTGTGGGGAAGAGTGTGACAGACAGTCATAAGATTAACTAATGAGAAAGCTAATTTTACAAAGATATATAACAAAATGTTCTGAGAGACAGTGCTGTGGTTGGGGTGGTGGATAATTTACAGAGTAATTAAGGAAGGTTTCTTTGAGATGATGGCATTTGAGCAGAGACCAAACCCACAAGAAAAGCAGCCATTCAAAGATCTGGGGCAGAACTTCTGGACAATGGGAATATTAAGTGAAAAAAACAAAACAAAACAGAAAGAAGCTTAGTATCTTTGGGGAAGAGAAAACAGGCCAGACAGAGGGAATGGAATACAGTGAATGAAGGAAAGAGCTAAGCTAGGTGATGGAGAAGTAGGCAGGCACCATGCTACAACTTAATTGTAAAGATGGCCTTAGAGCCTAGGTGGAGTGTGGATTTTATATGAAGTACAACCAATGGGAAGGCATTGGATAGTTTTTGTTTATTTGTAAAGGGAAAAACATCAATGATGAGACAGAATCATCAATCGGCTGCTTCCTACATGCCCCCTACTGGGGATCGAGCCTGCAACCCAGGCATGTGCCCTTGACCAGAATTGAACCTGGGACCCTCCAGTCCACAGTGCGTTGAATAGTTTAAGGACAATCAAATTTATGTTTGAAGGAGAGACCTTCATACTTTTTTAGTTTAGACTCAGAAATATTTTACATTGCTACCCAATATGCACTCTCACTCCAAATTTTATGACAATATACTTAATTTTATTAGGCAGAAGATACTCTGATTTATTTTTATTACGTTGTGATAAAAAATTTCTGGTTTCAATTTTATGACCCACTTAAGAGTCCTGTTCTACAGTTTGAAAGCACTCACTGGTGTATAGATGAATTGTGGTAGATTACAAATAGAAGCAGGGAGAATACCAAGAAGGCTTCTGCAAAAGCGAAGGAGAGAAATAATGATAGAATTGTCTTTGTGCAGATAGATATAAGTGTAATGAAGAAGCAGGGCTAAATCTGGGGGAAATTTTTAAAAAAATAATATTTATTGAGTTACCTACAATAAAATGTACCCATTTGAAATTGTCACCATAATCAAGATGTAGAACATTTCTATTGCTCCCAAGACTTCCTCACTCCTTTTTGCAATCAATAAATCCTGTCCCTCGGTCTGGCCAACCATTGATATTTTTGTAACCATAGTTTAGTTGTGCCTTTTCTAGAATTTCATCTGAATGCATTCATATGGTGTGGTATCTTTTTTTTGACTTTCGTCTTTTAGCATGATGCTTTGGAGCTTCACTGAATCCTTGTGGGCCTCAGTGATAAGTAGTTTTTATTGCTGCATGTTATGGCTATGTATGCAGTATAGCTGTATTGTGACTATATCACAATTTGTTTATCCATTCAGCAGTTGATGAACATTTGGGTTGTTTGCAGGTTCAGGAACTATTATGGATAAGTTATGAACATTTAGATATAAGTCTCTGTATGGAATTTATGGTTTCATTTATTGGATAAATACTTAGGAGTAGAATTGCTGGGCTAAATGATATATGTTTAAACTTATAAAAATGTGCCAAACTATTTTCCTAAATGGTTTTACCATTTTACATTCACATCAACAATGTCTAAAGATTACAGATATTACACACGCTCACCAGCATTTGACATTATCTTTCAAATTTTAACTTTATGAGAAATGGATATTAAAACCATTATCATAAACATGTTTGATAACTTAAATGAAAGTTTTTTTGTTTGCAATTCCCTATTAATAATGATTTTGAGCATCATTTCATGTGGTATTAACCATTCTATATCTCTTGTATGTGTGTAAAATGTTTGGTTAGTTCTTTTGCCCATTTAATATTGGATTTATCTTATTATTTGGGGGTAGTAAGAGTTCCTTACACATTCTGAGTGTAAGTCCTACATCACATTTAATACCACTAAAATATTACGGTTGGTAATTATGGAAAGTTGATAATCTTGTTGTCCTGGCCCTAAAGATATTTTGGACAAATACGTACAAGTTCAGATGGTTATAAGTTCAAAGCTTTTATCATTGAAAGTAAACTTATATTGAAATAAGTATTTTCTCTACTTTGGTATAAATTTCACATGCATTTTAAAAAAACCGTGATTGTACATTGTGCTGAGAATGTTTATTTCTCTAATGATGTAGAGAATTTTCCTGAATAATTGTTATTGGATCATTCCTCTATTTCAAGTTCACATAAACTGTTCTCAATAACCTGTTCCATTTTTAATATCTTATCAATGAATGATGCTGATGTGTATGCCTCTGTGTGTGTGTGTGTGTGTGTGTGTCTTATGAAATGATAGTTCTTTAATTCTGTTAATTAATGTTGAGATGAGTGAAGGTTAGTCACTTTCCCTTCTAAACCTTGCACTTACGTAAAAATGAAAGAAGTCTCAATCAAATTCTGCCTTCTGTATAAAAATGTATGAAGCATTTATTAGCAAGTAAACACACACACAAAAATGCCCCTATAGTTTGTTCCATAGGCTCAAGGAAGTTCTAGCTCTATGTCCTTTTAGGTACTATGACCACCACTTTGTTTTTTGTTTTAATATATTTTTATTGATTTTAGAGAGGAAGGGAGAGGGAGAGATAGAAACATCAATGATGAGAGAGAATCGTTGATCAGTTGCCTTCGGCACACCCCCCACTGGGGATGGAGCCTACAACCTGGGCATGTGCCCTTGACTGGGATTGAACCTGGGACTCTTCAGTCCACAGGACAAGACTCTATCCACTGAGCAACCAGCTAGAGCATGACCATCACTTTGTATAAAAGCTGCAGTTGATCCAAATATCAAAACACCAAAGGTAAGATTCTCTCATTAGAGTCTTCTATTTTTACAACTCAGTTTAGGATTACTTAAAGAGCTAGGCAGACTTCTCAAAAGTAAAGGCTTCAGTCTTATCTGATTTTTATACTCATTTTATGCAAACGTGAGAAGTATTGCTGAAATAATTTAACCATCCTCTTATCTTGAATACTTTAAATTTCATCTGTGCGACCTCATTTCTAACATTCACAATGCTAGTCTAGAAGCCTGTTTTCATCAATTAAACCCCATTTTTTAAACATTAAATATTCTAATTTTCATAACATTAGTGCTGATGGAAACATAGACACCAGGACATTTGTATTACCCCAGGGAAAGTGAGTTTCCTGAAGAAAATGCCATTCCTCTGTTGTTGCATTTTTTAAAAAAATAGGATGCTTGTAGCCCCAAAATTATAGCTTAACCTAAGTAACCCACACATAATAATACATTGTATGTGGTACAGTATTTTAAGGAAGATTGAAACAAACATATAATAGCATTTATGTTTGTAATATAAGGGACAATGCATGCTATATATGCTTTAAAAATCCTTGTTTACAGTTTCTGTGACAAAATGTCACCTGAGTTTGTGAATGAACCTTGTTAAACTATAAATTCCAGAGAAGAATTGTAATCTTTAACTATTAGGTTGAAAACACAGCCAGTAGTAATGATAGTTACTGTTATTGTTATGGGTAGTGGTAGTGGTGGATTGAAAAGTCATAGTAATAATAAAGATCAATGGAGAAAGAAGATAGAGGCTTGCTAATATTTCCTGAGCGTTTACTCCATGCTATCTGCTTTAGGTTCGTCTCCTTATTTACCTACCACAATGACTCAGCTACTGCTATTTTGTCTTATTTTTTCTGATGAAGAATTTCACATAATTGGAAAGCAGCAGAAATGGAACACAAATCCTCTACTTTCTGATTCTAAAACATGAACTCATTTCCATGGCCTCATGCTGCTTCATTTTCTGTCAAATCTTTTATAAGGATTCCTATAAAATTTTGTAGACATATTTCTATTAGGACTTCTGGAACCAGAATAGCTTATAGGGGAAGAATGATTTATAGGAGGAAAATAGGATTGAGAGTTCTTCAGCTTATTAAAAGTTCTACCAATGGGAAAAAAGTGAAAAAATTCATTTTTATTCATGAAAACATTCAGTGTCTCTATAAAGATATGACTCAGATACATTGAAAGTAGGTTGAGATGTAGTTGTTTTTCTTCACATACAGATTTATGGGAAATCACAGAAACAGGGCCTACTCATTAAAACTACTGCCAAAGCTTTTAGACAAGCAAGGAACAAATCTACCATTTGGGTCAGTAGACACCATAATAAAAGTTCAGATAAATGGTTTTGAAAAATAGTTCTTTAATGATTGCAGCTTCCTGGGAATGAACCCTAATCCTAAGCATACTTTGGATGGCTTTTCCTCAGTGATTGTTTATATCTTTGATAATGTATCTTTATTTATGTTCAAAGATTAGGCTTCTTATATTGAAAACTTTAAAAAAATTATCTAATTTAAGAATTCAGAATTTTGAATGTAAAAACTAAAAAATAAAATTAGAAAAATAAATATCAATAGGATTACATTATACAGTTGCATATTGTCTTAACTCAAGCTGCTATAACAAAATATCATAGACTGGGTGGCTTAAACAACATATATTTCTTTCTCATAATTCTAGGGGCTGGGAAGTTCAAGATCAAGATGCCAGCATGACTGGTTGCTGGTGAGAGCTGACTTCCTAGCTTATAGACAGCTACTTTTCCCTGTGTCCTCACATGTGGAGAAGTGGAGAGACAACAAGCCACCTGATTTTTAAAAAAATATAAATTCTTTATTGTTTAAAGTATTACATAAGTCTCCTTTTTTCCCCATTGACCTCTCCCCAGCTGCCCCAACCCCTCAGCACATGCCCTCTCCCTCCCCCGCATCTGTGTCCATTGGTTATGCTCATATGCATGCATACAAGTCCTTTGTTTGATCTCTTACCCCCTCACATCCCTGCCTTCCCTCATAGGTTGGACAGTCTGTCCAATGCTTCTGTGACTCCAGTTCTATTTGTGTTCATCAGTTCATTCCACAAATGAGTGAGATGTGATATTTATCTTTCCCTGACTGGCTTATTTTGCTTAGCATAATGCTCTCCACTTCCATCCATGCTGTTGTAAATGGTAAGAATTCCTTCTTTTTTACAGCAGTGTAGTATTCCATTGTGTAGGTGTACCACAGTTTTCTAATCCACTCATCTGCTGATGGGCACTTAGACGACTGAGCATATTTTCATATGTCTCAGCAACATGTACGTCCTCTTTCAAAAAGTGTCTATTTAGGTCCATTGCCCATTTTTTTATTGGATTTTTTATCTTCCTTTGGTTAAGTTGTATGAGTTTCCTATAAATTTTGGAGATTAAACCCTTATCAGAGGTAACATTGGCAAATATGTTCTCCATTGTAGTGGGCTTTCTTGTTGTTTGTTGATGGTGTCTTTAGCTATACAGAAGCTTTTTTATTGAATCGGATCCAGCATTACATATATCATGACCAAGTGGGATTTATTCCAGGGACGCAAGGCTGGTACAATATCTGCAAGTCAATAAATGTGATACATCACATAAACAAATTGAGAGACAAAAATCACATGATCATATCATGATACCGAAAAGGCATTTGACAAAATCCAACACCCTTTCCTGATAAAAACTCTCAGCAAAGTAGGAATAGAGGGATCATACCTCAACATAATAAAAGCCTTATATGACAAACTTACAGCCAACATCACA
>NW_006300032.1:5818926-5823827 GCF_000327345.1 Myotis davidii | reverse complement strand
CTTAACCAAGGAGTTAAAAGACCTATACTCAGAAAACTATAGAACATTGAAAAAAGAAATAGAGGAAGATACAAACAAGTAGAAGCATATACTGTGTTCGTGAACTAGAAGAATTAACATCATTAAAACATTCATACTACACAAAGCATCTATAGATTTAACACAATTCCTATCAAAACACCAATGCCATTTAGCACAGAATTAAAACAAATAATCCAAAAATTTCTATGAAACCACAGAAGATCCTAAATAGCCACAGTATTCTTGAGAAAGAAAAACAAAGTTGGAGGAATCACAATACCAGATATCAAGCTATACTACAAAGCCACTGTAATCAAAACTGCCTGGTACTGGCACAAGAATGGGCATATAAACCAATGGAATAGAACAGAGAACCCAGTAATGGACCCATACCATTACAGTCAATTAACATTTGACAAAGGAGGCAGGAACATAAAATAAAGACAGTTTCTTCAACAAATGGTGTGGCAAAAAGATGAAACTAGACCACCAACTTACACCATACACAAGAATAAACTCAAAATGGATAAAGGACTTAAAACGTAAGACAGGAAACCATAAAAATCTTAGAAGAAGCCATAGACAGCAAAATAGCAGACATTTGTCATAGCAATATCTTTACTGATACAGCTCCTAGGGCAATGGAAATTAAGGAGAAAATAAACAAATGGGACCAGCTAATATTTTTGTAAGGGTGTTAATCCCATCAGGAGGGCCCCACCCTCATCTGACCTCATCTCTAGGTACCATCACTTTGGAAGTTAGGTCTTCAGCATATGAATTTTGGAGGGATACAAACATTTAGTCCGTAACATATATTATCAACTTTAAGGTCAAGACTTACACCACTTATTTACAGTTTTCACTCAAGTGGAATAACACATGTGAATTATTTAAATTGGCATATTTTACTCACATTGTTTTAATACATATTTCGATGGGTGTGATGATGATGTTAGGGAAATCTGCTTGATCAGAACTCCCTGTGTGACTTATTCTGAAATTCTTTAATTTCTGAGGTTTTTTTTTTATTGCTTATGGCTGTTACTATGAGAATTATGCAGAAGACAACAGAAGTTGACTGCTGCTGAAGTGATAGTGATGTCTACTCAGTTTCAGATTTGGAAATGATAGCTATTATGAAGCCAGCCACTTTGATATCATCAGGATCAATGGTATTATGAATATGAAAGAGTTTTAAGAATGAGCCTACTAAAGATTAGACTAGTGTCTGTTAGCATTCAGTGTCCAAGTATTATTCAATATGTTTTTAAAAGGGGGTGAAGAAATTGGTTAATCCAGTGAGTTTTTAAATGCAAGAACATTTATCATATCGTGGCATTATAACAAGTAATAGGAAAATATATTCTAAGAATATAATAAATACTTACATAGTAATGGCCTTAAATATCTATAGAACTAATGTGTAGTGGAGTAGTGTTTAAGAAAAATTAACTCCAAACTTTTCATTAGACTCAAGTAATTCTCCTGTCAGTCAAACTCAGTTGTTTATTTAAACCATGAATTGAGCTCAAATCCCTCTTTTCATTCATGATAAATTTGCTTAGGAATAGCTAACAATAAAAAATATATTTAAAAAAAAAAAATAAACCATGAATTGAGCTCAAATTCCTCTTTTCATTCATGATAAACTTGCTTAGGAATAGCTGTATATTTAGAGTTAAATTGGTAATTTTTCCTGTATATTTACAATCAATATATTTCATAGTCTTTGTTTACTAGCTCTTAAGCTGTCTTTTATTCCTCTTTTATTTTTCTTATTTCTTCTCAGCCTTTCTGAACTGAGGTTCATTTTCTAGCAAAGAAAAGGGAGGACCTTTGTATTCTCACAAAATCTGTCTTACAGTAATACCTGAATGTCGTTAAAATAGCAAAATGAATTCTGTAGGACTCAGTTGTTTTCAATCTAATTCAGTGCTGGAACCAGATGATGTTTGAACTAAAGAAATCATTTGGAAAAATTTCTAAGATATCTTTCCACTCTTGCACCATACATTTCAGAATTGACATAAATCTAAACACTCCCATTTCCAGGTCATGTCAAAAAATCTAAACTGTTTGTTTTGCAGTAGTTTTCAAAGACATGAAGCCTATTATCTAGAGTAGCTCTTTTCTTATTAACACTAAGGATGCATTCGCACAAATGAGGCCCTTCATCAATGGGCTGTTTGTTTTGTCATTAAGGGGGAGGATAAAGCTGTCTTTTTAATAGTTTTACCTGGGGGGACTGATTTCATATTATGGTAATACTTATTATTGTTTTGGGGACAGAAATATATATATATTTCTATTTATATGTTTGTTAATATATTTCTATATTGTGTTTAGGAACATTGATTCTATATGTGAGATATATATAGTTTACCTGAAGTATTAAGTCTTGTTACTGATATTTTATTTTTAATGTGGTTTGAATTAAAGCAAATATTAAAGATAAAACAAACCCTTCAGTGAACTCCACTGTTAAATTCATAGTTTTTGTTGACCTACTGTTAATTTTATTGAAGTTCTTGCTTTACCACAGTGAAATTCAATGGTCTGAAACTCATTTTAAAATAATAAACCAAAATGTTCTTAGTCAACCTTTTGATCAGAGACTTCTCTTTAAAGCAGAGGTAGTATAGTATACTGGAGGCCACTGGACTTGCATCAAAGGATGTGAATTTGAATCTTGACGATTGAGTATTATTTTTGTGACAAAAATGTTGCTAAATATCTAAATCTTCAGTTATTTTCTTTTGTGAAATTGAGGTGACAAATCTCTCACAGGATCAAATGAGAAAATGAATAGGTGATTCAAAAACTATTTTTGGACTGAAAATGCATCTATAAAGTCATCTTTCTATATGAAACTCCCATATAAAAGGACTCATGCATTTTCATTGGGTTTTTCAGATATCCTAGGTTTTGCCCATTTAAAGTAACGAATATTTTCTAGTTGAACATTTTTGACTGGGAATTTTTCAAAAATATTCCATATGTAGAGTCACATATGTATAATAAAATGTATAGATAGAATTGTTTATATTTACATATTCAATCATTAATAAAAATTTGTTGAGAGTAGTTGAGCAGTTCTATGCCATGCTCTTTGCTAAAATCTGTATATAAACTCATGAAAACACAGATATTGGTCCAGTTTTCACAAAGTGTGTAAGAACTAGTAGAAAGACAGGCATTACACAGGTAAGAACAATCCAACAAATAAGTGCATACAAATTGTGATACATGCTATATGGAAAACAAGAGAGTACTACAAGAAAGAATAGAGGAGACCAAGAAAGGTCTCTCTGAGAAAGTGAAATTTAAGCTGAGAGCTGAAGGATGAGAGATACCTAGTCTTACAGAACGTGAGGGAGAGCATTCCAGGCACTGGAAACATGGATGAAAGGCATTGTAGAAAAAGGGCTCTTTTTGTTTTCAAAGAAACTGACAAATGCGTGGTGGTTGGGACACAGTGACACAGAGAATTATCTGACATAGATTTAGAGTCCTATACAGATTATAAAGCACGTTATCGAAAATAGCATAAGGCAACCAGTTGAGCTACATAAGACATTGTTGTTTTTTATTTGACAAATATAGAAACGAAGGGCAAAGGTGGATGACTTGACTGAGGTTACCTTATCAGCAGCTTACATTAGAGCTCCAGTGTCTGATACCTAGTCCCGAGCTCTTTCTCCCGTGAAAATCTGACTTTTCTAATGCCCAGGGTCATCAGTGTGTAATCAGTTAATGAATTACAACCATAAGGGAGCAGTTGGAGTGTGGAAGGCTAGCCTTTTAGATTCTTGTATTTGAATCATAGTTTTCTATTTTCTCTGCTGTTGGGAAACTCTGTCACATGATGTCAACTATGTCCTTTTCTTTCATTCTGAGGAGAAACAACATAGTAATTAGCATATTTAGTTTCTTAAGTATGAGTAATCATAAATAGCCTCTGAGTAAGAGTTCATTGGACTGTTGTATTAATATAGTCAATGAACTCAGGTGTGTAGACTTTGATATGTTTTATGACTGTTCAGAATAAAGTTCTTTTGGTCCATACGTAGGTATTTTCCTGATAGATGAAGTTGTGAGGGTCCAGTAGTAGACAGTTGAGGCATTACTGGTGTTTGGGAGGGAAACTGTGTTTTGCCCATTATTTTGTTGTCTCCATAGACCAGGCAATAATGTTTAATTATTCCTACTTATAAAATTGATTTTACATTGGAAATATTTGCATATAAAATACAACACATTCTTCTGTAGCAAAGGGCAGCATGCTTGCCGCCCATTATGAAAAGTTTGGGTTTCCTTATCTCAGGATTGTTTTGCTGTAATGCAACTCATTGCAAGTACAGATGTCATGTCCCTGTGAAGAATGATGAAGACCTCATGGGTAATTAATGGAATATGAGAGAAATTCATGGGCATCATTAATGAACATGTTGACTAACTTGTTTGGTCAACCAGGGAATAAATGGTCCAATTTTTTTTTGCCAGTTAATGGCAATGAATTGTGGAGGTGGCCATAACCTAAGTATTCAGAAATCAGTTCAGATTTCCTCAGGACTTCCTTGCAAATATCTGAGGCAACTTTAAATTTGCCCCATTCTGACAAGTAGTGAATTGTGACAAGACTCATCTGGTCTGAAGGATAGTTCTGACCCTTTTCCAAATATAGTTATAATTTCATGTGCTAAGTATGAAAGGAGAGGATTTGAAACCATTTTAGGGAGGAGCCAATCAAAAAGCTAGAATTTTGACTGATTCACTTGAAATATGAAGGTTTGGGATATACACTGAGTGGCCAGATTATTATGACCACCTGACGTTTGTAGGCAAATTAGCTATAATTTCATCCTGAAGATGGAGAG
>NW_006300032.1:5817407-5818907 GCF_000327345.1 Myotis davidii | reverse complement strand
TACTTGCCCTTTATTTCATGGGAACAACGTCTGAATAGCACAACATACCTAAGTATAGTTGCTGATCAAGTTCATCCTTGATCATGTTGATGGCGTACCCAATGGAGATGGCTTCTTCCAACATGACAATGCGCCATGCCACGGTGCTCGTATTGTACAGGAGTGCATTCAAGAACATGAGGGAGACTTGACCTTGCTTAGGTGGCCCCCACAATCACCAGACCTCAATCCAATTGAGCATTTGTGGGACCAAGTTAAAAGAGCCATCAGGCCAGCTGGTTCCACACCATCAAATCTCACAGAACTGGACAGTGCCATTCATCAGGCCTGGTGTCAGATTCCTCACATCACCTCTCAATATCTCATGGAGTCAATGCCAAGAAGAATCACCGCAGTATTGAAGGCAGAAGGTGGCACAACAAAGTACTGATGGGGTGGGGTGGTCATAATAATCTGGCCACTCAGTGTATAATAAAAAAGAATGGCAATAATTGGTCCATTTTATAGTTCACTCCTGTAGTCTATTATAGCAACCTTATATTTATTAGTAGACAGTAAAAGAGTTCTTGTGGTGAGTTTGAGATGCTATAAAGGAGCTTTGGCCTTCTTGGGAAAATTTCCCTGAAACAGAAAGCTCCTATGGAAACCATAGATGAAGTGTTGACTTGTATTAGGCTCTGACTGTGTTGGAATGCTGGTGAGGATGATCTGTTAGAAAATGAGAAATTGAACCAAACAAATTCTAGGAGACAAATTCTAGAAGTCATCCCATTTGCCTTGGAAAATTCCAATAATTATGTTGAAATAAGGATAGAACTTTAGAGATGTTATCATAATAGTTGGGAAGTAAATACTTTCAATTAAAACAGACTCCTCAATATAATCACTGCTGTGCAAATCAAGCTCGAGTCATTCAAAAGGAGTGAATACCATAGCCACAGACAAAGTGGTTATGGCTATTAAGTCTAAGGGTCCTCAAGCTGAAATAGATTATGTCAGTGACACAGATATTGCTACCCAATAAAGAGCATTCATTGGATGGGCTAAAACTTTTAGAAATTCATATGCTTGAGCCCTGAGCCAACTGTCAATCAAAACTGAAAGTAAGTGCACCTTGTTTACTAGCAAGGAGCTGTTCTCTCCCTCAGTGATCCTAGATTTTTCTCTCTCTCTCTACCACAACTTCGGTTTCTTTAAGGAAAAAGATATAGGTTAGTAATGAGGCTGAGGTCTCCCTGTCCTGATTGTGGGCCAAAATGCATATGTGCTCATCCAAATGGTATTTAAGAAATGTTATATACTGGGGAGGTGTGGGGACGTGAGGGACTTCTAAATTTAACAAATCACTATTCTACCCATCTCATAGAGGGAGGGGATGACTAAATTCAGTGAACATGGTTTGCAGGGTTTACAGTGGGGGGAGGGAGGAAGCTAATAGACCTTGTGGGGAGGCACATTGGGCCAATTCAATGTAGCATTGTTGTAGCTTTCTGCTGTGTG
>NW_006300032.1:5799065-5817344 GCF_000327345.1 Myotis davidii | reverse complement strand
AATTCTCCTGATCCAGAAGAGCTCCATATAGATATGTTTGGGGCCCCACAACCCTAGTGACCTCTTTGAGCTTCAAGTCACTATGAGTTTCCTGATTGGAGCTTCTGGCAAATGTAGGCAGCCTCCACCTAGAGGTATCACTTGGAGTTCTGGATTCATCCCATCCATGACATGGATACCAGGTACAGTCCTTTAGAGTCAACTGAAAATCTGGCCCATGGAAGCCTTGTAACTCCTCAGCCTAATATTCTCATTCTGGAATGGTTCAGCTCATAGTCAACGCATAGAAGGTGGGGAGAACCCAACAAGCCTGGATTGGCAAATGGAAATAATACGGTCAGGGTGCAGTTGGGCTGACACCAGCAACATCTTCACTTCACATGAAAAAGTGGCAGCTCTCCCTTTGAGGAAAGTTTTATCCTCATGATTCACAGGAGGTTTTGTTAAGTGCCTGGACCTGATTCAATGATGGATTGGCTAAATTGAAACCTAATGATATCCACTGGGCTGCTGTAGCTGTTCAGCCTGACCATCAGCTATGCAGAATGGATATTGTCTCTGCTCAGTATGCAGAATTCAAGGCAGTTCTCATAGTGCTGGCCAGTATTTCCCCTAATGAATCTTGTTATATATTTATTGTCTCTGGGAATGTTGCCAGTGACCTAGTTGTTTGGTCTGCCACTTGAAAAACTACCAACTGGCAGATTAAAAACATCCCTCTCGGGGGCCGCAAGCTGTGGAAATGGTTAAGCTGTCAGGGTCATTCATGAAGACACTTGTGGTGAGCACCTATTCTCTGATGAGAACCAACTGGAGTCAAGCTGCTGGTCCAGCTGCACCAACCAGACTGCCGCCATTGCTGCCTAGATTCATTACTGTACCGGACTTGTAGCATACCCATAGTCACAGGCACAAGGTAAAGCACTCTGTGTCTCAGATGTAGGGGTGACTGGCATTGAAGATTGGTAACTCCTGCTAACAGTGGACCTGTTTGTCTCAGTGAGGGAAGGCGTTTTATGGGTGTTTACCCCTAGCATCCTGGACAGGTCGAAAGCATTGGATTCCCTCTAAGGCAGAGGTTCTCAACCTGTGGGTCGCAACCATCGGAAAACACATATAGCATATAAGATATTTACATTACGATTCATAACAGCAGCAAAATTACAGTTATGAAATAGCAACGAAAATAATTTTATGGTTGGGGGTCACCACAACATGAGGAACTGTATTAAAGGGTCACGGCATTAGGAAGGTTGAGAACCACTGCAGGACTATTGTAGTGCCTCACTGCTATTGACACTTTCTCAGGCTATGGTTTTGCTGGCCCATTTCAATCAGCTAACTCCAGCCACACCATTGTGGCCCTTGAAATTGATCTATATAAGTCTGACAGTGATGCACCTTCTATCCCAGAAGCCAAGGCTGATAGGCAAGGTATTCAGTGGCCCTTCTCTGCTTCCTATCATCCACAAGCATTTCATGAAGACACTTATGGTGAGTACCTATTCTCTGATGAGCATTGGAACAGTTCCTTAAAATCAACTAAATGATTTATTGTTGAGCATTGGAACAGTTCCTTAAAATCAACTAAATGATTTATAATGCTGCCTCCCTGATCACATTCTAGTCCCTATTCACTAGTAAGACAATTTTTGGTTACTGAATCCAACTGGTCCGTTAGGGATAATTTCTTAGCCACTTCCTGGGTTCTAATGAGGACGAAAGGGGTGAGAGTTTATATCAAATTTTATGTTTTGAAAATGTGATATGTCATCCTATTTCTAGACATAGATGAGTCTTTCTTTCCCCCTAATAGCTCCCCTAGATAAGCCTGTTTGTTACACCTTCTCTGTGGTGGTCTAGTAAAAAAAGTTGGAATAGAGGGTTCAAACTTATTCTAATTCCACTTGAATTTTCTTGTTGGATTGAATCATCCTAATACTAATAATATGGATCCCTTGATTGAGTAAACTGCTCTCTTGAGTCCCCCCAGAGTGGATCTTGTAGGCAAAGTGGAGAACATATGGCCTTGGCCCTCTTGCTCATGACATTTCTGGATGAAGGTCTATGTGCAAGTGTGAGATGATTGGAAAGAGAAGTTGTAGCTACTGAAACATGACACATGATTTTTTAGTGATGGAGGCTGAGCAACAAGTCTGTATGTGTGGATAGAAAACCGTAGAGTTGTAGTGTTTGGAAAAACAATCATGGTTTTTGTCTTTCAGAGCCACTCTTAGAACCTTCCTCTTGAAGGAAAATGCCCTAAATTCTGTTAGAATACTGTTAAATTTAACTGACTTCTGGTCTGGTACCCCCAACAGCTCCCACATGATTTGAACAACATTTTCTTTAATCTTACCAAGTCTGTAAACCACAACAGAAGTGACCCATCTCCATCTCTCATGCAAAGGGCTTGCGAACACTTTTAGATGTCTTCCCCATCTTTCTCAGAGCTGTTATTCATTCATTCCATGGGGCAGATAAATGCACCTGGTTAATGGTATGGATAAGCAAAGATTGAAATGACTGGTCACCAACACAAGACTAGACACAGTTATTGAAGCTGTCTGGGATTTTAAGGCCTATTAACTGACCTAGACACCATGTTGGAGGCACCATCCACCCGTGCCTTCCCAACTGATGTCGATTCTACTTGTAGGGCCCCACGAATTGTAAAAAACACTTTACTTCTGTGGGCTCTGTGCACCTTGGAACTGTACTTGTATAGAACACTTTTATATTAGGGATATCATAATGTGCTTCACGTGTTTAAGGATGATAAATCATATACTTGTCAAATGTGGACCTCTGTCCAAAATAAAGCTACTTTTGGTCACTCAGGGGCAATTCATGGAGGGGTAAACTGACTCATAATTGTGTGCCCTGTGGACCATGATCTCTATCTCCAGTTAGAAAAGATGATAGCAAATTTGTTCCAGTTTTAGCTGAAGTAACCAATAACAGCACCTTGGCCCTGGAATGCATTCAGCCAAGGCACAACTCACTAGCCACAGTTGTTATAGATGACAGAATTGTCCTAGAGTTCCTCCTATAGGGTACATTGGTATCTGCAGACCAGGTGGAAAGGTCAATACAGAAACATAAGGATAAAGCTGTCTACAGGCTGACTTTGATGGCTTATGAGATTTGTTGAGCTGATTTGGTCTAGTACTCTGCAACACATGGTTGAGGTCAGTTTTTCAGTTTGGTCTAACCCTGCTGCTCACATAAATTTAGATATAGAGTTGGAGGAAATGAAAGACCCAATGACTCTGGTTTCTAGCTTTATTTAGAAGGAAAATATTGGACATTAAAGATAAAATTAGTGGAGAAGTAATAGAGCCTAGCACTAGACATGCTAAAGTTTGCTATGGTTGTGAGATATGTATATAGAGATATAAGTTAGGAGTATCTGAGCATTTGGAACTCAGCTGATAGATCTCAGGAGGTGAAAAAAATAGGAATCTGAAGCATATAGATGGTACTTAAGACATAAGAATACTTGAGTTATCTAGGGAGGAAGTATATAACTTGAATAGTTTGAGGCAGGTCATGAATTTTGCCAATAGCCTCACCTCCACCCAATTGGCTTTACTCCTTCAGATTACCCACTTGGCTCTTGATGTACTTGGATTTGACAGCCTTAACAGAAAAAGAAGGAAGACTATTAAACAAATAGCAAATATGATTACTGCATTGATTACTATATGGTGTTTGTTATACAGTGGTATAGACATAATTTGCTAAATGTTTATTGAAAAATAGGCTCTTAGGCTTTGGATTTTATATTCTAATATAGATATCATATCAATAACCTGGCTAAAGAGGCTGTTATAAATCTTTGGTGGCTGTTTAGTTTTGGTTCCATATGGTCTTTTTCAAACCAACAATTCGAAAGCTTAGTATACATAAAAAATTTTAAATTACTTTCCTCTCCATTCTCTACGGTTTTAAGTTGTCAGAAGTATATGAGTGTACTTTTGGTTTTCTTTTGTACTCCTATGTTGGCTCTGTTTTCTCTCTAGATTTCTAATACCTTTCTTTGGGATTTTTCACAAAGCTGTCTTATAGTTACTTAGCCAATAATGAAAAGTAGCAGGGAATGCTATACATAAGAGCCTGGAAGGAAGCATTTTATAACTTTGGAGAAGGAGGGTGCTTGATAGATTACTAGATAATATACAACAAAAGATGTGGGGGAAAGTGAAGAAGACTACAAAGCACCAACCTTGTGCTGCTTATGGGAGTGAATAGTCAAGGCGGATATGAAGGATGCACCCCATGGAAGTGCAGTAACTGACTTGTTTTTTCAATTTAAAAAATGTTTATGTGATTTTTACCAAACCTAAGAATTGTCATGATTGATTAAATTAATCTTGTTTTACATATTACTTTGAAGGATATTCATGCATTTAACGAATACTATTGCAGCATCGACACCGTGCAAGTTACTGCTGTAATGTATCAGCTATCAGCAGTTCATAGTAGTTTCGCTTTTATCAGAATGTGGGGCAGGCCTCATTGATTGCACTTAAATCACTGAAAGGTAGACCTAAGGCAACTATATATAGTTTCTAGAGGTCAAAGTGCCACTTTCAGTATTTTCAAATGCAAGAGAAAACATGCATTTACCCCAAATAAGGCTCTACTAGCTTTTAAAAACGTCCAGTTCCTTTGATTTTGGCAATTTTATTAACTCATTTGTACCTACAAGGTAATGTCATAATAATTAACTGCATTAATGGACAGCTGTATGCCCAATTTTAAGCAGGGGAAATGAAAACAATTAAAGTTAAATGAAATACATTTGGTAGATGGAGTCTTCGAAAATACATAGTTCACATTGAAAAAATAAATACTGTACCATTGACACTCTGAGATGGAAATCTTTATCTCACAGTTGGAGAAATCGATGCTTAGAAAGAATGGTTTATCCATTTGTTCCAAGTCATTTATTAGTGGTGGTACATTGAGACTTGAAGGGCATCCCAACCATTATCTGTTTATAGATGTTATTAAGAAAACATGGCTGCAATTTCTCCCTTTGTTTAATAGCCTGACGTAAAGATGTATAATTTGCTTTTATGACTCCAGGAACACTTTGATGCCCTGATGTATGCTGAGGTAAAGATCATATTTCTCATCAGAAAAATTGTAGATTTTTGTACTCTTTAAAAGCTGAAGCTACAGATATTTATTTTTGATGTTTATATTTCCCTAATTTACAAAGTTTTCACCACATATTGCTCGTTGCCCCTGCTACCACCCCCTGTCCCAAAGATTGGGAAAGAAAATTACCCTCCAGCCAGCCCTCTTTACTTCATGAAGAATTTATTTTGTACTCTTCAGGGTATTAGGTATGGTCCGTTGGGTCTCTATTGTATAGGAACAGACATAGATGCTGCTTCAATGAATGGTTCTTGAGCTCTTGAGTTTAGAAAATATTGAATGACTTCTAATCCCTTAAGAAAGTAGCCATTTCAAAAGCACATTCTGTAGAACTTAAGAATTCAAATTTATAGCACAATACTCAAAAAGCTCTAACTGCTCGAGATTTGACTGCAAAGGAGACACCCCTGTTAGTGATCCTAACCCTACCAGGAAAGAAGAACTGAACTGTCAGAGTGGCATCTCTAAAATAATTAATCGACATGTTTTATTAACTCTGATAGAGCCAGGCAGCTGTCAAGTAAGTATTGGCATCACAACCTGGGCTGAAATGTGCTGCAGGTGGAACGTTTGAGCTAATCCAGTTTCGCAGCAGCAGCAGCAGTGCCTTACTGTGGGGAGACAGCGCCGTCTTCAGTTCCTAAGGGCACTGAGCTTTCTATAGTCCTGCCCAAACCTGAAATAGGTAATGGCTTTTCACTGAGTCCCTTTCTTGAAAATGAAAACGACTTCAGGAACCACTTGTGCTACAAACGGCTCCGAATGAGGTATTTTTACTTCTTGGCTCTGTGGGTCTTTATTTTGAACTCTTTGCCCCACTGTCATTTAGAGCTAGACTGTAAAGATCAAGAAAAGAAAAAAAAAAGGGGGGAAAAAAAAATCATCCCAGAATTATGCAGACAGTTTAGAGGCAGTAATTCCCAACCTGGGCTGAAATGTGCTGCAGGTGGAACGTTTGAGCTAATCCAGTTTCGCAGCAGCAGCAGCAGTGCCTTACTGTGGGGAGACAGCGCCGTCTTCAGTTCCTAAGGGCACTGAGCTTTCTATAGTCCTGCCCAAACCTGAAATAGGTAATGGCTTTTCACTGAGTCCCTTTCTTGAAAATGAAAACGACTTCAGGAACCACTTGTGCTACAAACGGCTCCGAATGAGGTATTTTTACTTCTTGGCTCTGTGGGTCTTTATTTTGAACTCTTTGCCCCACTGTCATTTAGAGCTAGACTGTAAAGATCAAGAAAAGAAAAAAAAAAAGGGAGGAAAAAGAAATCATCCCAGAATTATGCAGACAGTTTAGAGGCAGTAATTCCCATAATGCCTGTAAATGCTAAATGGGAATGTTGTTGGAGGAACTTATGAAATGAGTTTAGTCTTTCTGTTGACATCTCTGAGACACATTTTGAAAGGGATGAATTGGAAAAGTTGCATAGTATTGTTTTTCTTTAAAGAAAACAATTCTTTTTTATAAACCACTAGATAAAAGGGAACCTCAATGCCAGAGAACAGACTTGTTTGCATTATCCCTTTTCTTGAACTTAACAATTCTTGTTTACTTCTCATTTCATTAGAACCTAACATATCTCGTCTTCTGTAAAAGGCTTATGTTAGAAAACATTTTACACAAAATAATGACCTCTTTGTGAGCATTGCTAATTGTGTGTGTCCATCCCTTCACCTACCTGAAATACAAATACACAAAATTCTAATTAAATAAAAATGCCTATCATTATCTTCCCACTTTGTCAGCATTGGTGTGTGTGTCTGTGTGCGCGCGTGCGTGTGCACTTAGGGGAGGAAGAAAATTCTGTACTTAATGGAACGATATAATAATGAAAGTGAACTCTCCCTCATCCAAAAGAAAAAACCAAAATGAACAAACAAATTACATGAAATATTTGATTGGACACTTTAACTGAGTACCAAAGCTTATTTAATCCTTATATTTAAATAAGTCCCATCCCTTAACTTGCCAGGAGGTATTTTTTCTACAGAAATGTTTTGCTTCAAAAGAAATAAAACTAGAATTTGCTTTTAGGAAACTTGAGGCAGGGATTTAAGTCTCTGCGTAACTGCTCCAGTGGTTTGTGAGTGTGTCACCATGGCAGCAGGCTGACAGCCTAGCAGTCAGGATAAATGCTGTACCTTAGATTCCACGGAAAGACAGGAGCTGCTGATGGGGGCCACCTCTAACAGCAAGTCCTCTCACTGTAACCAGAAGGTCGTGGAAAGCCATTGGTTGGAGCCAAGAGTGTTTACTCCCCAGGTCTCCTCCTCGTTAACCTAAATAACTGCACCACTCGGGAGCCCGAAGGCTCCTGCCAGAGCAAGGTGTTTTCAAGGCTACCTGCATGTTGGTCAGAGACAATAAACCTCTCAGAGTGTTCCGTAATCCTCTAACCGCGTTTCACTCTGCTCACACTGGAGAGTGGAATTTATTGGCTGTTGAACTTCACACACACGCGCGCACACACAACTTACTTCCAAATAAAACTGGAATTAGTTTCAGGTTTTTGGACTTTGAATGAGGTAAGTTGTATTTAGCTTTTGATTGAAGCGTTATAATTATTATTAGGTTAGGTGGTAAGTGATACCTTTAAGTATAGGCAGTTCTAGCTCAGACAAAAGTATTAGTGAGACTAAGTCGTATGGATTTTTCTCACTTTGGGCACCAGGATGATAGAAGGAATATGTACATAAAAATTGAGCAAGTAGGTTAATATAGAGAAAATCCCTACTTCTGCCCATGCTGAAACTTGTAAATACATTTGTCTTTAGTTCATAAAATGTAACTGCTAGAATTTCATTATGTTCATGCTCAAAGCAATGCAGGTGATGCAATAATTGATCAATTACACTTTATTAGAAACTGTTAATAGTTGACTTTGAGTAAGTTTTTCCTTATGGGGTTGTGCTGCAGGATTTTAAAAATTAATACCAGCTATTTAAATGAAAGGCTTTTAAAAAATAATTTCTATTTAGAAATTTTGTGCTGAGTTTGGATTTTTCATTAGATTGCAAATGTATTCATCTCAATGAGAAGTGTTTTATATTTTTAAGAGAGCAAATATTTCTATTTATGAAACTTTATTATTTTTTTTCAAAACTATAAAAGTAAGATCAAGTTGAATTTTAAATTTTTTAAAAACTATTTACTTCTATTTGGTTTTACCTTTGTTTGGATGTGCACTTAAGATGAGCTTTGATTTGAAAGCTTTATATGGAAGACCTTGGTAACGCTGATTGTTTAAACACATTTTTGTACCTTTGAATCTCATGAAGAGTGTGAATTGCTGTTTTGCTGCAGCAAAGGGTTAAGATGTGGGTGAATTGTCACAATAATTATGGTATCTTAAAGATTTCTTTTCATCCAAGACAACTGAGGAGAGCTTTGCTCTGTTGGTACTATTACATTATTCTTGTGAGAAAAACACAGTTCAGGAGGAGAAAATATCCTGTAGTTCTAAGTGTCTGTGAAAACTGATTTACTGCCAGAGTTAGATTGTTTAGAGAACCTGTTTGAAGAAAGGGAAGATGAATTATCACAGCCAATAAGTTTTCCAGTTTGGTTTCCAGGGTCTACTGAGCATCAGTCAGCACTATCCAGTTTCCTGCTCCTTTTCTTAGTTGCAGTTACTGTTTTCTGAATCCTGCGTAATTGAATAATGATGTTGCACTACCTTATTTTGCTTATTGAGTGTTCATTTTTTTTGTCAAAAGTTTCCTAAGCTATAAAAAGATTATTTGTCAAAATGGCAACAAAAGCAAATACCAATAACCATATAATGTTTTGTGTTATACCTTCTTAAAGAGAGGGAGGGTAGAAGGGTGGGAGAGTGGCCAATTTTTTTTTTATTTCTACTTTGATTTTTCTCTTTTGTCCTCCTAGTTCTTTATAAAGTGCTCTTAGACTTTTCGAAATTGTTTGATCTGACTTTTTGAGCTCACAGCCACCCGCAGAAGGAAGGTGGTTGTGTGTGTCCGGGGCAGTCTCACATTTTGCTTTGGGGAAATGGTGCAAGCCAATTTTGAAGGCAATGCAGCTGTGAAAGAAATACAAAAGCCAGATGACTTCATAAGTGTGTATTGAGGAAACCAGGATAAATTGTCCTTAGAACCTGCTCTAGCCATTTTAATTGAGGTCAAAGAGGAAAAAATCGTAAGTATATCTCAATTATTTATTAGGTTTATCTAGAATGAGACCTTCACTGCAGACAGACCTAATCTATAATTTCTTTACTGTTTAACCCTTGCGTTTAACCACTGTGTAGATCCATTTTACATTGAGATTGCAGATGGTACTTCCTTCTTCATGATAAACAAGTATTTAGGACCACAAAAATTATTGTGAAATCACCTGACTAAATGTAACTTGCATCTAATGAATCAATTTTGGCACTTAAAAAGTTTATAATAAATTGCATAATTTTTACTTGAACTTGCACAGTTAATGGGACTATTTCTTCTAACCACATATTTGTTTGTATGAAATATGCCTCCCATGGAGCTGTTTTATCTTATGCTGTTAGCCTTGTAAGTGATTTGAAATGTTACTTTGGTTTGATAGAAAATCTACTCAAACAGGAATTTTATAACTTGTATTTTTTTAGTGTGTAATTATACTTTAATCTGTGTTTATTAAATCTGCTAATGAAGAATTTCACTTAGGATTAAAACCTAAGAAAGTTAAATTATCAGCTTTTTATAACAATGATTATGCAAGATGGATTTCTTATAAAACTACTTTAGAATAAATTTGTAAACTCAAAATGTGACTAAAATATTGTAAAAATATCAGATGAAAAGGCAGCATGCTACAGATCCACTTTACCTTATTATATATACTTTAATTTAAAAAACATAAAACTTGCTGCCAACACTCCAGAATTTTCTTCTTATAAAAGTTGCTGTTTTAATGGAATATCAAGAATCTAAAATTTATAAAATTTAAAATATAAATCTTTTTACATACTTCTTTTACCCACATGCTGTGTCAGAAATATTTACATCATATAAAACCATCTTTAGATTAGTTTATAGATTATATACTGATATATACTGTTCAATTTAAAATTGTCTTTAGCATTTTATTGTTTACATTTTATCCATTAATTTGCTTTTAAAGTTAAAGGATTTCTCAATTTTCCTTAAGAGTAATTATGATACCAGTGGTCACATGGGAAGTGTTTATATATTTGTTGAAATACATTTTAAAGTTTATAGATATGTATTCAAACCCAAGAGAGATTTTAACAGAACTTTTACTAAAACTATTAAATATATATTAAACAATTATATATTAATAAACCAGACTATCTCTATATTAAATATTATTGAAATTGAAACGGTTAGTTATACCTAATAGACAATGATATTAGGTGCACTAGAGTATATTACATAATGATCGATATTTATGTTTTAAAACAAATGATAGCTAATCTATGCCTGTGGCCAAATTCTTTTGAAGTTTCATGACTAAGATGAGCTGAATTTGTTAAGTGGTTGAGGGCTGTGTTGTCTGGGGGCCTGTTGTGCTTGGCAGGTCATGATAAATGGGGAAGTTGTTCTTAACCTTGTGGTCAAAGCATTCCAATATCCTTTAAAAAAGGAAAGAAAACAACAGAAAGATAAAGAAGACATTGCCAAAAAGTTAGCAAGATTATCTATTTAGGGGAATAGGAGCAATTCTGAAGAATATTTTTTAAAGCATTATTTGTATAAATTCATATTTTCACTTGAGTGGAGAGAAATCTAAAGCTAAAGACTTTGATATTGAATACTGGTGGGATTATTCTTTTCTGACTCAGTGAGAAAATGCACTCAGGGAGGTTAGCAATTTGAATTTCATTGCAGTGGATTATACCAAATTAGCATTTGTATTAGATCTTGGTTTAGAAGTAAATATTCCACTTTGCTTTTTTTGTTGTTTCAATGCTGCTGACTGTCTTGTGGCACCCAGGTCTGCAAGGAAACATGTAAACAAAAAGTATAAAGGAGATGAAGCTACATGGGTAAATATCTCTTAGGTGTTTCTAGTACACATTGCTGAGAAAAAAATTCCTTTTAACCCTCCCTCATCTTTCAGATGCAGAGTGTTACAGCTGAACAGTCTAGTCCTGTTCCAAACGTGGAGGGAGTGGAGGACTTTCATATGAGCTGTAACATGATATGTTAAGGCATCTTACGGTTCCTTCTGTGGCATTTTAAGTACTGTGTTACCTTTGATATAGTCCCTTTTGGGTAATAATGAAAAACGTACCATTAGAAGGAGTTTGAAAATTTCCGGAATATTTCATGCAGTATATGTGGAGTTTATGGCAGGTGACAAAGGACTATGACATAATTAAGGAGAAAATATGCTTCAGAATTTTAAAAGCTTATGTGGTTTGACTTTGATTTACTCGGTATATATTACACATAAATAATGTGCTTTGTTTCCGAGTCATTGTTATATTTTGCTTTTTAAATATATCCAACCTTGCAATGAACTCTCAAATAATTTGAACACTCTTGTGACAGTTGTAGTTGATAGGAGTTGCAGTCTATAGGATTTTTTTTTTTTTTTTTTACATTTAAAAACGTGCTTTCTCCCCAGTGTGTGATTTTTGTATAGCATCCCTCCCCTAACCTGGGTCCTGGAAATGAAGGTCTGACCCATGGCAGTCCAATGCTAGAGGAGTAAAATAATTTCTACTTTAGGTTTTTGGTGGCAGATTTTTACTTATTAACCTTCTGCCCTACTGTTCACAGTGTATGTGTTTATTTTATTACTCTTGCAGTTAAACACAGAGTATTCAATTGTATCTTTTTACTTTATCTGTGTACAGCAGTAAGAAGGGTTATGACAATTTTTCTTTGAACTGAAGTAGATGCAGACTTCCAGTTATGCAGTAGCATTCTCTTACTGTTATAATAAATAGGTGGTAGCTTGGGCTTTTGAGAACTGATACTCAGTGTAGGGGATGGGGTTCGGGAAGAAGCCTGGGTGAGCAATGATAAAAAAAAAAAAAGTTGAAAGGGGATATACTAAGAAAAGGGAGCAATACAGAAACTTTCTTAGCTTCATGAAAAGGATTTTAGAAATGTATGAATTTTAGAGCTGCAAAATTTTTGTTTCTGAGAAGGAATGATACTTTATAAAAATAGTTTTAGATTTATTTAGTAGTTAGACTTTTACAAAGTTTATCTCTCACACTTTAGTTTTTTGTGGGTTTTTTTTACCATCATTTGGCAAAATGGCATTTCATTTATTTAAAGCCTCTCAAATTTGTATGGGTATGTTATTAGAACTCTATCTGACAAACTTTGTGTTCTAGAGATTTTTTTTTATGCTTTGAGTTTTTAGAAGTCAGTAACTGAATTGAAACATAAAAAGGGTAAAACAGGTCTTGTTGAGAGTTGAGGAGACGTTAGTTGAAGCCAGTTTCAACAGTGTCTCCCTTAGTTTATATGTTTGGGACTACAGCACAGTAATTCTATGGCAATCTCAACAGAAATTATATGTATGTGGCTGCACAAATACTTATAGGCTATCTCATTTAAGTCTGTATGTATTTTATTCTAAGTTCTGTTAACATGTAAATTTAGAAAATAAACATATTTTTGCAGCTGTTCTCAGTGAACAAACATTAGAATAACTTTAGGCAAACACCTCTATTGTAAAAATTATATATTTGGTTGAGTATTTCAACTAGTATTATTTTGGCTCAATTTTTAAATTAATTTGTATACCTACTTTTATATTGTCTTAGTTATCTTACTATATGCATTCTGAAGTAAAACAGAAGTGAGGTTTTAATATGTATTTGTTTAATTCTACTGACTAGAGAACAGGATGATCTGGGGAAGCCCAGTAAACTCGGAGTAGGAGTTGGTTCAATTAATTAAAAAAAAGTAAATGTTTTAGAAAGGGTCATCTAATTGAAATGTATTAAATGAGAGCATAATTTACATTACTAGAATAAAACTGGAATAGTTATAAGAAAACACTTTAATTTCAGTATATAATTAAAAATTCAAATATGAACAACTTCTAAGTAATAGAAAATATGAAAAATGCCAAATAGCAATTGATACTTCAAGAATCTCTTGTTTTCATGAAGTTAGAACCTAAAGATAACACATTCTGCTTTATCAGACAATTATTTACAATTATTTTTATCTAACTCAGTCATAAATATATTTTATAATATGTACATTAATACAAAAACTAGGCATTGATATGGTACAGTATTTGTATAAATATTTATTCAGTCAGATTCACATTGTAGCATATTCACATTTAGTAAATTTGACAATAATCTGATTCACATTATATTTTCTACACAGTTCAGGAAAGAAAGATTTTTCTAAAATATCACCTGTAAAATTATACGTGATAAGTCATTCATTACACTAGCAAACTTTCATTTTTAAAAGTCTTATCTTGGATGTATAGTTGCAGAATTGATCTTTTATTATCATGGTATAGTATAATTAAGACTTAGTCATTAGTTCATTTCAAAACAAAATGAAATTATAAGAGAGGTCTTTTTTAAATGTCTTCTTCCATTATTCAGTCCTTTAAATTGTTTTATTCTCATTAATACTTCAGGACTTATAAACAGTGAGATTAAGTAGAAAATAATTGGGATAATTGGTTCCAGCTTTTTAAAAAGATGGAATGATAAGATAAAAGAAACATTCTTTTCTGAAGATTTCGTATGAGTTAATCATGTTTTTCATTCTTACAAAAGTTAATTCATATACAAGATCATAAGCTCAAAGCACCTCATGGTTAGAAAATATGAAATATTTTAAGGTGAGTTTTATACTTTAATATCATAGTTGTAATGCAAAACATTCTAGAAATTACATTTTTACCCATATTTTTGAGATATTGAAAGTTTTCATTATTCCAAATACCAAATACTACATTCCTTATAATTTATTTTAAAAAGTACATGTTTTTTTTTTCTAATTACAGTTTATATTCAATATTATTTTGTATTAGTTTTAGGTAAAAAAAATATAATTTCAGTTATTCATGTACATACAGCTCCCCCCCCCAAAAAAAAAAACTTAAAGAGTAACTGGTATTGTCAAATAAGAACAAGATTTTTTTTTACCTTTGTCTAACTAATGTAATAACATTGACCAATCTCCTCTACCCATTCATTCTGATTTATTTTCTCTTGGCACTTACCACTGCTGCCATTATATTCATTCTACCTGTTTACTTATATACTGTATGTCTCCTCCACTAGAATGTATGATCCCTGCAGACAGGCTTTTGTTGGTCTAAGTTAGTGCTATTCAACACAAATATGGTGCAAGCACATATGTAGTTTAAATTTTTCTACTAACTGCATTAGAAAAGTTGAAAAGAAACAAGGAGATTTATTTTATTTAACCCAGTACATCTAAAATACCATTTCATTTCTCAATATAAAAATATTAAGAAGTTTTACAGTTTTTTCATGCTAAGTCTTTGAAATGCTGTGTGCCTTTTGCACTTATAGCACATCTCAGTTTAGACTAGTCATCTTGTAAGGTCTAATAGCCATGTAGCTAGTGGTGATTCTCTTGGTTTGCCCAAATCTAATTCTTCTCTATTCCTAGAATGGTCTCTATATTGATATACCCAATGCATTCAGTAAAGCCTTGTTGAATGAATGGATCTTGCTATTTAAGACATGAAACAAAAAATGGAAATTGTTTTTCATATTAGATCTTTTTGGCAGTCGTTAGGGTGGTGGGTGCTAGAGGTATTTAGATATTTTCTTCAGAACATTGCTGGTGCTTGGTAAAACTGGTTTCTTCGGTAGTCCAATTTAAAAGATTCGTTTCATAGATATATTAACAAGAAGTAACTGGTAAGTTCTTCTTTAAAAAGTGTTCCTTGGAACATTAGTTTCAACTCTTAGTGCTGGCTATAGAACATTGGACCTTAGGTGGTTTATTTTGTTGTTGTTTTGAGCTTTAGTTTTCTCATTTGTAAATGAAGGATTTCATCCATCATACCTGTCTTCATAGATTAAATGTGATTACATATAAATAGTCTGGCACAGTGAGTGAAAAAGCATAATTGGTGGTACTTATTATTAAAATGTAATAAAAACTGAACTTTTAAATATTGAGACTTTTGCATCTTAATTTTAAACATTTCAGCTTATATGTTTATGAATATTAGGTTCTTAACATGTCTTGGTTATAATGCCTTCATAAATCTGGATTTGAAATTTATTATAGAGATTACTTGCAGATTAATTTTTCTGGTTCTCAATATTATCATCTGTGAATTGGAGAAAAAATAGATCTACCTACTCTGTGCCTGGCATATGACAAACACTCAAAAATTTTAGGTAGTATACATTTAGGTAATGTCCATTTATTTTTAAAAATTCAGTGTTTTGAAACATTTATATGTTTATTATAATAGTTAAAATTTTAATTCTTTTTCATCTTGCTTTGATGATGCATGAACTTTAGTAACATTAAGTAGAGTTAAAATTCACGTTAATGCAACCACTTAAATGTATTTAACATTGTCATGTTTTTTGCCCACCTCCTTGAATGTTTTATGAAAACTAGGATTTGTATTTAAATTGTAGGATGAAATTTTGTCTCATTCCTTGGCCTGTTTGTTTTAACTGTATTCAAAACTAAATTGGTAGTCATTGAAGAAAGAAGGTTCTATATATTTTGTAATAATATTCTTTCTTCAAAAGCATATATGTTTCAGCAGTCACCATTTAATGAAGTGATGCTGATCTCTCAGATGGGAGGGTGTGTTCAAATTTAGGTAAAACTTTCCATTTGGCTTCTAATTTCATGTTCAAGACACTATAAACATATAACTTTCGTAATGATTCATTTAACTTTTCTCCATCGATTCAGAAATAAGGTAAGGTTTTAAAGTATTTTAAAGTCATAAGAACTTTTTTTTTCGGTTTTTGGTATTACTAAATTTTTTTTTCAAGGATGGGTTAAAAGATCAGATCATATTATTCTTTATACTTCGCCTCAATTGGTAATAGTGTTCTGACAATTCTGTGTCAGAAATATCTGTCAAAAACATCCTCTCAACTCCCTATGGTTCTTTACCATCTCTCACCAATGAATTGAATTATTCACTTAGTAAACTAATATTTGGGGATTCTCTTAGCCCATTCGGGTTTCTGTAACAAAATACCACAGTCTAGGTAGTTTACAAACAACTGAAATTTATTTCTCATAATTCTAGAATTTAGAAAGTTCAAGATCAAGATACCAGCCTGCTTGTGTCTGATGAGAGTTCGCTTTCTGGTTCATTGCCATCTCCTTCTTGTTGTGTCCTCAATGGTACAAGGTTTAGGGTGTTCTGTGGGGGTCTCTTTTATAAGAGCATTAATTCCATTCAGAAAGGATCCACCTTCATGATCTAAGCACCTCCAAACATCCACCTTCCTTATCTTTGAAGGTTAGAATTTCAACATCTGAATTCTGGGAGGACACAAACATTTAGACCACTGCTGGGAGCACCTACTTAAGTTTAGGGATGTAGTGACGTACAAGATCAGTGCCATCTATGCTTTCATGAACTTATACTTTCCTATTGCATTTGGCTGTTATCTGTCTTTCAGCCCTCACCTTGTCCTCCTTCCATACTATCTTCTTTTTTTTAAAATATATTTTTATTGATTTCAGAAAGGAAGGGAGAGGGAGAGAAACATCAACTATGAGAGAGAATCATTGATTGGCTGCCTCCTGTACACACCCTACTGGGGGTCGAGCCCCCAACCCTCACCAGGAACTGAACTGTGGCCTCCTGGTTCATAGGTCAACACTCAACCACTGAACTACTGCAGTCAGGCATCCACACTATCTTCTGTACCAGGGATGGGAGCCTTTTTTCTGCCAAAGGCCATTTGGATATTTATAACATCATTCATGGGCCATACAAAATAATCACCTTAAAAATTAGCCTGCTACATTTGGTCAAACATTTAATTACTTCACTCCTAATGCCTTGGCAGCACCAGACCATATGATTTCACGGCCCTTTGCAGCTCGTGGGGTTGACGTTCTCCACCCCTGTCCTATATCATCTCTACTCAGTCTGTTTCTTAAAACCCTTAAATGGTCTTCATTGGACCAAAATTATATTCCAGATTCTTTACCATTTATAAGGTATTCATGATATGGTTCCTCATGCAAACCTCATGATGTTGAAATCCTTGCCTTTTTTTGAGGCCTTATATCCTTTAAAACTTGGTTCAGAAGTTTGTTGCCATCCCCATCTTTCTTTGGCTGGGTTAGATTATCCTTTGAACACCCACAACACTGAATCGACCTCTCCTATAGTAGTCATGGCATCCCAAATATTATTCTTACCTCATCTGACCATGAGCAAATGAATGAAAGCCCTAAAAAGAATCATTTTGAATAATGCACACTTACAATATCTAAGAGAATATCTATACTTCAATCTTTTATCACATATGTATTAGCTACGGATCTAGGACTCTATGGGTACTAGATAGCAAGTAATCAATAGATGTGTCCTCTACCGTTATAGTTACTACTCTAAGAGAAAATTAAAATAATCAGAACTTTCTGGTAATTTTGTGCGCAATGATGTTTTGTGTAGCCATGGGCATTAAAAATTTGTTCTTTGTTTTTTGAACCACAGGAAGCTTGTCTAGGTTCTGACTCTTGCGTGGGTGTATATTTCTAGTGTGCATATGTGCTCTGGAGCTTCTTCAGTCAGTCCCCAAGTCAAGTCATCATAGTCTTGAGGGACATGACATTCATTTTGAGATGATTTCTACATATTTATTGGACAGTTCCTGTAGATTCTGGTGATGAATCATAGGAAAGAATCAGTGGGAAAGAAGGGTTTTATTCTGGTATCCTTCCCTTTCAGTTTTTATTTTCCTTGGGGAAATTTTAATGAACATAAGACTTTTATGGGTTTGTAGTGACTTCTATGTTGACATTTTAAGCAAAGTATTTTTTTATTTTTTTATTTTTATTTTTTTTTTAAATATATTTTATTGATTTTTTACAGAGAGGAAGGGAGAGAGACAGAGAGTTAGAAACATCGATGAGAGAGAAACATCGATCAGCTGCCTCCTGCACATCTCCCACTGGGGA
>NW_006300032.1:5754201-5798257 GCF_000327345.1 Myotis davidii | reverse complement strand
CAGAACAGCATGCTGCTGCTGTAAAATGTGGGGAGTATTTTATAGAGATCTTGGTGAGCAGAGCTGTATCCACTTTAAGTTTAACAAGTGTGTGAACCTGAACGAGGAAGTTATATTTTCATATGAGAATAACTAGAGCTCTTTTCTTACAGGTAAAGAAAACCTGCACAGAATCAGATGTTTCAGAACCTCAGAATTCCAGGTACAGTAAAATGGAGGCCAAGACTTTCTAAGAAATATTGCAATTTTCCAGATACAGCTGTGATTTGAAATACTGAGTTTCTTAAAGAACTTATGTGTCTGGAAATTGACTGGCTAGGGTACCATCCTATATAATGAAACCCTAATATGCAAATCGACCAATGACCGAACAACCAGTTGCTATAACACACACTGACCACTAGGGGAAGATGCTCAACACAGGAGCTTCCCCCAGCCCGCAGGCCCTGACTAGCGGTGGCAGCAGGTGGCGCCAGGCCAGCCAAGGCGGGTGCCAGCAGGGCTGCCCCCCATCACCCTGCTGGTTGCCCCTAGATCAGCCCTGATTGCTGGCCAGGCCTAGGGACCCACCCGTGCACAAATTTCGTGCACTGGGTCTCTTGTTAATCATAATATTAATAAAAAAGACAACAATGATTAAAGTCAGCTTTAAAGAATAATAGCAGAAACATCTCTAGAAATACTTGAAAATATCTTCTTTTGGCATTCATTATTTTATATTCATCTTCATTTTTCACCAAACTCCTTTCATGTATTCACATCTGAAATTTCACCACAAGCTGAATAAGTTTCAAGTCTGTTTATTAGAAAAAAAACACCCCACAGTATTTCTTTTTCTTTTCAATCATTGCTAGATTTTGTGGACGCTGTCAAATTGGAAAAATATAACTTAATTCTCTTTTTGGTTATTTGGAGCCTGTATAAATAATGAATGAAAATGGTCAAGTCACTACATGCCCAACAGATTTTTTCAGACCTACACATTTTCATTTTGAGATCCAGGGTCTCAATTTTAAATAGATAGGGGAAAGTACTGAAAATACATTGCTATAATAAACACATATCCTTAATATGATATTAATGGTATACATAACCTATTGCATTAAATTTATATTTAATGGTGAGATGGGTCTGTTTATTTTATCCTACTTGTTCCAACATCTGATGTACACAGAGATTTTCCTTGGTATAATAAAATAATATAGCTCTAGGTAATGTTCTAATAACTGCCATATATTCTTTTTGGATGGGAAGTACATATTTGTACAGTCCATTTACAATTTGAGTAACCTTCCCTTTGCTTAATGCAGTATGACATTTCTACAATTCCTATACATTTTATATTAAAATGATTATGTATATTCTTTTCTTTTGGATCATTAAGTATATAATCTGCTATAAAATTTATGACATTTGATCTTTTTTCTTTATAATTAGGTATCAAAAGAGAACCAAATAGTTTTAGCTTATTGGAGCAGTAGGAAACGGATGGACTATTACATGGTTTCCTACAAAGCAGTAATTCCAGGATGCATAGATATTTCCTTCTGAAGCATTTCATTGACATCTATGAGTGACCTACCTATGGCTTGTTATTTAAGTAATTCAATAATTTTGCAAGCAGCTGGTCTTGAGGATTACTAAGAAAAACAGAACAATACCACCATTCTTATTAATATTTCATATCAAATATTTTTACCCTTCAAGCCACTCGGGATTTTTGGACAGATAATGTTGTGTGTCAGTAAATGAAGCAAGCCTCCAAACTGATTCTATTCACAATTGATGTAAATAAGTTAGAGAAAAAAATAGAGTTTAGAGCTCAGTGTATTTAAACCTAGAATTAGATCATTTTCTTTTATCTAGTAAATCTCAGGTCATATGGCCTTAAAAGTACAATTTTATTTTTAAGGAAAATAATTACTATGTTAAAAAGACTACTTAAAATATATTTTATCGTTTTATAATATACCATATATTTAATGTATTATATTAATATATTAATGTATAATAAATTATATATTATATATTAATTGAAAAGTAGCTTGACTTCCTGGAAACCAGTAGTCAGTTACCATGGATTAGCTGCTTCTAAAAGTTTCCTAATCTGTGATATAAATGGATAAAATTAGATAAATCAATTTCTAAAGTCTCTAATACTTTGTGATATCAAAAAAACAACAACAATCCTTACTTATTAACATCCAAGGTAGAAAGACCTTCAAGATGATCTAGAATCACTTACTGGTTCAAAATTGCCCAGTCATTTTGATAATGGATAGTCTCCTCTCTTAAATTCTGGTGCAGGGGACAGTCTGCAAAGCCTAAAAGTGTCTGTAAAATAAAGATGTGACTATTCCTAGATTCTGTTAGTCATAGGTATTAGGTATTGGAGTGCCAAAACTAGCACTTAATTAATGCAATGATGGAATACCAAGAAGAGAATAAAATATGCTAAAGAACATTCTGCACAAAAAACATACAATAACTTACTGACTATTCAACGAATCAACAAATGTCCAGCCCGGCCAGTGTGGCCCAGTGGTTGAGCTTCAACCAGGAAGTCATGGTTTGATTCCCGGTCAGGGCACATGCCCAGGTTGCAGGCTTGATCTCCAGTGTGGGGCATGCCAGAGTCAGCCGATCAATGATTCTTTCTCATCATTAATTTTTCTCTCTCTCTCTTCCTCTCTGAAATCAATAAAAATATATACTAGTATAAAAAGAAATGCCCCACACAGTATTTATTATATGCCTGGACTAAGGTTCAGTTTTTAATAACCTATCAGAAAACACCCCACACCAAAATGCCTTTATTATAGACAACATTACTTTATTATAAACATATATGACTAGATTCTTTTATGGTCATCAAAAACCACAAACATTCAGATATTCTCTCCCTCTCCCAATCTTTCCCTCTCCCTTCCCATGCTAGAGGGAGAGGAGAGGAAAGGAGAGAGAGAGAGAGAGAGAGAGAGAGAGAGAAAGAGAGAGAGAGGATAATTTGAGAGATTCAGATAGAGATTTAAAAGCCTAGGGCTAGATAATTCTATTCTAACAAAATACGAAGTAAAGAACTGAGCTCCAAATGAAATACTGCATCAGCATAAAATGCATGCCGGCTGCAGACCCACTGCCTTATAAAGTGCTGCCTCACTTGGAACCTAACGCTCGTGTCACTCATTTAGCTCACTTTATAGTATGTTGGTTTTGGATTTGAAAAGATTAGAATGAATACAGATGGAAAGTGTTTTTACAGTAGGGAAGTAATTAAATTGGGTGTGGAGACTTTGTCAGGAAAATTCTTGGAGTGACATATGTGTATCAGCAAATTCTTTGCCTTGCTTGGCCTTAATTCTTTCTTGGGAAAGAAATGCTTGAGCTGCAGATGTGACTGGTAGATGGGGAGAAAGAGAATTTACAAACCAATTCAATGTAAATAAGGTAAAAATACCTCCTTAGACATAACTTGTGTGTAACACCCTGAAAGTCAGATGTGAGGAGAGTGTTTTCTCAGGTTCCTAAAACTATATTGAACTTGGTGTCATATGAAAAGGCCTATAATGTGCTACAGAGAAAAGTGGCATTTCTCAATGTTTCCTCATTTACTTTTCTCCGTGTCGTTTGCCATATCCAGAATATAGTATTGTTGGCCTTTGTTCCTAAAACTGTTAACCATAAAATACTTGACCATACCTTAAAATTGTTTGTTACTAGGTAGACCATCTTACAACATAAACGGAAATATCTGATGCTGGTTTTGTCTATATTCATGGTGAATTTATTGGTGTAGATGTGTGCCTCCTTTGAATCATCACTGAACATACATTGATCGTATTTAATTTCACTGTAACAGACAGCTCCTGGACAAGTGAAGTTAATAGCAGATGTTTCTTTGAGCCCCACATTTTTTGTATTCTTTTGCTTTCAGTCCTTTTTATTTCTGATAACAAGTGAGACAATAATTCATTTTATTCTTTAATTGCATTCTTGGCAAATAATCATAGAGTGTTTACTTGTTAAAATAGTCTCCATAATAATAGAATGATTTCTTTGGTGATCTTATTGGATGAAGTTGCATTATTCTTTACTTTATCCTTTTGGGGCCACTAATTAGTGGAGCAATTTCCTCATGATGAGATCAACAATATAGAAAGAAAATAAAACTCAAGTCAGAAAATTTTTGTTTTAAACTCAATCTGTTAATTAAGGAATGAATGGAAGTAATAATTTTGGCAAAACTGGGTTGATAAGTGACTTCCAGGAAATATATTCGTTCTTTTTATGTTACTGCTTCATCCCATCTTGGCCACACTACCAACAGCAGATTACAATAAGGGAATCTAAGGGAGCGTATTAAAATACAGAAAGTACAATGGTGCGTATGAGCTAAGATGATAGTTTTTCCATCTAGAGTGTAAGATGGTTCTGTAGGTAATGGTGGAGGTGAACTCTTCTCCACTTTATAGGTTAAAGAAATTGGGTTTGCTGAGAACTTAATGATTGCCTGAAATCAGCAAAGCCATGGACATCCTAACTTTACCCTAGTCTACCCTAACTTTACAATTATCAAGAGAAAGGCAGGAGACTCTCCAGCGTTTGGAATGAATCTCTGTTTAACATCCTAGTAGTTCCATGAGTCTCAGGAAGTTTATCTGTTCAGTGTCTATGGATAAAACTTTAAAAATACAATTTATTCATCTTATGTAAATAATTATGATTTAACAATGTTATAATTCACACATTAAGTTATACATGTTTATTTGATAGTAATTATTGCATGCTTCCAAAATTCAGAACTGTTTATCTGCACATAATTTTTGTTTAAAAATTAAATGCCATATTTTTTTATACCAGTAAAAACATATAATGTATTTCACTGTGTCAAATCAGAGGTACATCTAGCCCAATATTCTATTCCTAGAAGCCTGAGAAAGTATTTATACCAGGTTGCATGGTCTCAATCTTGAAAATTTCAGGACATAATACCAATAAAATTAGGTATTCTCAGTAACACAATCTAGCTGTACAGTCCATGGGATTATATAAGCATTTTTTGGACTTAGTCATATTACTAGCATAGACTCTCTTTTGGACTAAATAACCCAGAAAATTACTAAGCACAACGCAAAATAATAATTCATTCCTTGTAGTTGTTTAAAACCAGCTTTTTCAAGTTATAAGGTAACTTTCCCCTGAACATGATGGATGATTAATAGATAAGTATTCTAAGAATGCAATCTAATTTTTGTGTTTTAGGATTTGAAGAGAAAGATGCTGAAAACTCAATCGCTATATAAAATGGTTTAGTTGACCCACGTCTTGTTAGAAGTTTATTTTTCTCTTCCCAATTTTGAGAGCATTTCCAGGGAAGGTAATGGTATTAGAAAGACAGATTCACAAAACAGAAACATGGCTTTCAGGAACCACTCCTTGGGAGTATATGAAGCAGGGGTGAGAAGAACTTCCAAGATACTGAGCAGATAACCCAAAAATGCCATCTACTTTTTATTTCTGCCCAGAATATATAACTGGTCTATTATATTCAAAACCCCTTCCCGAAGTCTTTCATTTTATATAATCCAGCATGCATCATTCTCCCACACCCTAATGAGATATATAACTCAGTGGTTATCCATTTCACTAATACGGAGACTAGGAGCTTGATTTCATACATCAGAAATCTATAAACTAAGACCTGCAAAATAGAGATAGCTTGAGAGATCTTTAAGTGGAGTGACAGCCAAACTTAAAGGAAGAGAAGCTCCATTCACTTCTTCTGTAAACCTACCAAATTTTACCTCCCTGTCCCTATCGCCAGGCTGACAAGTTGCTGTTCAGTAGACCCAGTCTTCTCTTCTGTTCCCAGTTACCAACCCAAATGTAAATTGCTTCCTCCATTTCCTGTGACTAATCCAGTTGTTAAGTGATTATCTGATGAATGCACTTCATACTGCAGCTTACGTTATTGACCTTTCTTTTTTTAAAAAAATATATTTTATTGATTTTTTACAGAGAGGAAGGGAGAAAGATAGACAGTTAGAAACATCGATGAGAGAGAAACATCGATCAGCTGCCTCCTGCACATCTCCTATTGGGGATGTGCCTGCAACCCAGGTACATGCCCTTGACCGGAATCGAACCTGGGACCCTTGAGTCCGCAGGCCGACGCTCTATCCACTGAGCCAAACCGGTTTCGGCTATTGACCTTTCTAAAGACAGTTTTGCCAAAATAAGCATCTAGGCATGGACTTTCTTTTTTAAAAAAACAAATTCTCAAATATATAAAATAAATACAATAACTTGGAGTCCAAACTCTAAGTTTTGGCAACCTGTCTTTGCTAGCATTGGGAGGTCACCACTGGATTTCTGATTAAAATTGAACTTGTAATGACAGATTACCCATGGCCTTGGTGCCTGGAGGCAGAGAAACCAGGTATGAGATGTATTTAAAAGGCCTGAGAGACTGAGCAAATTGTGATTATTTGGGGAGGCATTATACACAACTTTTTCCATGCTTTGAATACATTTTCTCAATCTTCTACATCATATATTTTTAAATTTTTTTATATTGAGAATGAATGTATATAGAGGATGAAACAATAGATTTGACTTGAAATAAGCATGGTGCAGTGGGTGGGACCTGGCCTCTTCCTACTGACAGCTTGCATTATTCTCTAAATAGGAGAAAGTGCTTGATTTCACCACATGTACTGGTGATGAATTCCAGAGAATAGCCATGTTTCTGGTCAGCCTCTTGTAAACTGAGTTTCTCTGAAGTCTTTATGAGTGATAATATGAAACAGTCTTTCTGGGGACTGTTAGCTGCTTTGAGTTAATTTGGTCATAGTAACACATTACATAAAGTAGCATCTGTTTTGTGACTTTCATTCAGAGGACCCGAGGAACTAAGACAAGATTCGACTTTGCATCATAGTGATAATTAAAATTATTATAGATGGAGGCAGTGAAGGCCTCTGAGTATATCCCTTATTGGTTGATAGTCTGCTTAGGAGTTACTAAGCTGAATAAATCCTTATGGTTTTTCTGGATGTGGGGTATGTTTAGTGAAAAGTTCTAGACTCAGTGTGAATGGAAACAGAGGCGTTGGGAGGCCCGCTTCATGTTGTGTCAACTTAAGGTGGGAAGAAACAAGAGGATCTCACAGTTTTCTTTCCAACAGTTTAATTATAGGAACACTATTCTTGCCCTTAAAGTTACTATTTATTGGACATCTATGTCTGAATGCTTGAGATACTTATAGATGTAAAACAGGAGCATATATGGTGATGGAGTATGTTAGGAGATGGTAAGTCCTAGGGGATAAAACAAGGATGCAGTGTACCGGGGAGAAGTTGTAATTTTAAATTGGATGATATTAAAGCAAAAACTTGAAGGAAAAAAGGAAATAAGTCAAGAAGTGGGCTGGGGAAGTGCGTTCTCTCAGGAATGAGCCAGTGCATAGGCCTTTCAGCGGAAGCCTCCCGGTGTGTGTGAGCAGGGAGGACAGTGTGGCTAAAAGGAATGAGCCCAGAGTTTCAAATTTGAAATAGGAATATTCTAGAAAAAGCTACTATTTCAGTTGCCAATAATTTTTTGACTTATTACTAATTCTTTGAAAGGCACCTCATCCATCACTGCTACAAGATGGGCTTGATCCAGCCAGAATCACCCCTCTCTGCCACACCACACACATCCTCCAACCAGGGCTCTCTCCTGATCAGAAGGCTTCAGCCTTCTCACCGGCATAGCTCAAACACCTGAAAGCTGTTTTTTTTCCCCTTTCTTAATTAATGCTCTTAAGGTTTTAGTTAGAAATGTAGATGAGGGCTTAGTAGGGATTCCAAAAATTTGATTTGTAAAGGTACAGAGATTCTGCTCATTATCTCACATTTAAATCATCACTTCTCAGTTGTCTTAGCAACCTACAAAATGTTCTCATTTGCTTTCCAGTAAGCCAATGGGTGAATGAAGTCTTTGTTCATGTGTTTATGAATTTCTATCACCTGATACTTGATGTCTTTCTGGCATGCTTCCTGTGCCAAATAACTGTCTTTATATTTTTAAAATTCATGTAACTAAAATTAAACTTTAATTTTCTTAAAAACTCTAAGTTTTTAATAAGAAAATATCCAACTTAAGAATAGTTGGAATATTCTTGCATTGTAAAAATGCTTTTATTTGAATTATAATTAATTTCTAAGGCTCCATAAACTTGGCAAACGGAGTTGTCTATCAGTTCGCCCACATAGGCGTATTTGTGAAGTACAGAGAAAGAAAAAGGCCTGATGACAAATCTAGGTGTCATGGAATTCATTGCCTCAAACCCACATGCTTGACTCTCTCATATTTTCTTTTACCTTATACATAATTCTAAAGGTTCATAGCTCATTAAAGTGGATGTGGGCATGCTAACACTACACAGTGTGCAAACACGGGAGACTACTGAGTTCAGTTCCCAGCTCTCTGACCCTGAGCAAACCACTCCTCTATGCTTCAGATTTCATTGTCTGTAAAATGGGACTAATACCATATCATCCCATGGAGGTATTTTAAGGACTAAATGGAGAACTAGTTGGAAAACACTTTAGAGAAGTACATGCCACATATTAGGTGAATTTAAATCACTCTTATTACAAACAGGCATAGCAATAGTATTGAGAAGTGATGGTCTAAGAATAAAAAATGAAAAAAAAATAATCAAACATAAATGTAAGAATGCAAATTGCTTAATCCCATGGTTATTCTGGCATTAACACCAGAAGCCCTCTGTGCTTCCGTAATCCCTGAGGGCATTGGTCTGCCTAGTTCAGTGTAAAGATTCTCATTATTATTGATCACCTTGTTTCTCAAAGTAAAAGTTAAACTATGCTTAGCATCATAACACATTTTGGAATTATTTTTATACAAAATGATTCCATAGTAAAGGTGCTATTGCTGATAGTGATGTACATCTCAGCCACCCAGAAAATTTGACTAAACCCTAATGATCATTTCTTGTAGGTTATGGATAACTGAGGCTTTGTAGAATTATTTATTTTTTCCATTAGGAGCAACTGAATGACTGGATCATTTTGGGATTTTTAAAATCTAGTCTAGGTACCTGGTACAGTACCTGGCACATAGTAGGAAAGCAGCAAATAATTTATTACATGAATGAATGAGTCTTTACCTACACTGTTCTCACTGCAGTATGCCATATAATAACTAATAAGGCTTTCGTGTCATTTGTAAATGAGGTCAAATCTAAGAGTCACCTCTAAGTTCACTGCAGCAAGAAGGTGACTATGCATCCCAGCTTGCCCCAAATACAGTCCCAGTTATACCTGCTGTCCCAGTGTCCTCTCTGCTTAGAAACTCTTTACTTTTAACGAAAGCCCAGTAAATTTTATGGTTACTCTAATTATAATTATTATACTCTTATCAAACTTTTTGAGGTAGAAATTTAACAATCAGTCTCTATTCTTCCCTCATTCTCTTTTCCCCCTTTCCTTTTGTGTTCCTTTCTTCTTTCTTAGGATGGTTTTTATGATAGAGTGTTATACCTTTATCTTTAAGCAACACCATATGTGAAAACGCTGCTTGACACAAAAGTTCATTTAGGGAACAATTGTTCTGTTTTTGTAGGCTTGATTATTATGTTCTGTCATATGATTAATTCGTAGAAATTCCATACTTCTCTAAAATAACAGTATCTTTTCAGGAACACCCACAGTCTTATTACATGAAGTGATGTAATCCTTTATAATTTATATCCCCATGTTACTCGTTCTCTCATTTTTTTTTATTCTTCTTTAGATGGACCATCCAGAGTCTCAACTAACAGGGATGGTAGATATCATGGTAGTGCCTGGGAAAAAGATGATTAATGTGGCCTGGCAGGACACCAAGGCAGATGCACCACACCCTGCAGGCGGCAGCTGTTGTGTGATGACTGCAGGCTTTAGGAGGGAGCATGGTGCCTGACATCGCATGGGAGAGAAAACAGGCTGCTGTAGCTCAGACACGGTCTTTTACATGTTCTTTAACATAATGTTTCATATGTGCTCGTGGGGTAGTAATTACCCTAGGGTTTCTTGTTATTTTTTGTTGTTTGCTTTAAAGAGAAGCAATGATGATAACTATGTATAGAGATAAAAAGAGGTGTGTGTGTACAACGTGACTGGGAGTGTAGATGACCCACCAGTGTCTCCCAGGGGGGGATTTGGAAGTCAGTTCTTTATTACACAGGCCCAACACATTGCATGACTGTTCAACCTTGTCTTCTTCCAAATCTCAGTAGTAGCCCCAGTCACAGTGAGAAGCCCAAACTCCCTGGCATGTTTTCAGAAACTCCCCAGGTACCCAGTAGATGCCTGATTACGTACCCTAAAAGTTCATACATGCCTCATGGACTGAAACAACTTTGATATGAGGCTAGTAGAGCCAACCTTCTCAGGGTCCAGAATGAGTCACTCAGCGTTGCTGGAAAAAGCACCAATTAATCCCAGTCATGGCTCTCACAGACACTTGACATTGGAACAAGGGCATCCGCGGGAGAGTATAGACAGCAAAGCACAAGCCATCAGTACCTTAGAAAAACAATTCAGGGTCTGCATCCCAATAACAGACAGAGTCAATAAACTCCACAGCTGGCATTCAAGGCCTTTGTTTGACAGTGCAAGAAGAGCAAGGTGTGGATTCAAAATTATTGCCCAAATTCCTATATGTTTAATGCTTTTTAATTCTTTCCATTTCATTTCCAATCCAATGCATTCTGTCTAACAAATTCTTGGTCGTAGGGCATATGAGTTTTTATAAAATTGAATTTCACTTCACAAGGAAGCTTTTTTTCTTTATGCAATGGAATTAAGGATCTCTGAAGACTATTAGGAATACTTGGCTTTTAAATATTGATAAACTCTTCTTGATTTATGGTTTATCAGTACTATAAACAGGGGTTGGAAAGTCTTTGGGACTGATTTCCTATACTTGCATATATGATAGACTCCAAAATTTCTCACATTGAATTCGTTTGTGTGTCCTTTTCCCTATGGTCATTCATTAAGGATCCATTTAATTAAAATAGCCGAGTGGCTGCTAAAAAAAAAAAAAAAAAGGAAGAAGGAAAGCAGAGAGTATAGTGCAAAATGTGGGCCTTGTTTTCAGGTTAAGAATCAAATGAATAGCAAAGGCATGCTTGTTTGCCATCTCTGCAGTTCCTGGGAGTGACCAAACTGGTTTCACAAACCATGTGAATTGATTCTGTGCGTATGGTGAGGCTGAAGGGGTTGCCGAGACTAGTTTATTTGAAGCATTTTTTTGTGTTTTTTACTTTTTAAATAACCTTACCCCTTTTCTTATGGGAAAGGAAATTTTATGTAATAGATTTTCATTAAATTGAATTTTCACATCCACATTGAAGCTGCCTCCGTTGGCTGAACTCTCCCTAACTGAGTGACTATCAGGGCAGGTTTCCATTTCTGCCTATTTAGTGAGTCTGATTGATTCAGTGGCTACTTTTTCCTTCACATTGTCATGTTACTTTTACCCTGCTGGCTCTTCTGTTGATAGTGCCAGTCATAGGAGTTAGAACTTCCCAGTCTGACAAGTGTTTCTCTCCTCAAATTTTAATGGTCTCTCCTAAAATTTACGCCTTTTGCATGAAAACTTGGGAAGATTATAAATTACAGAGTCCAGAATTTCACTAAAAATGTAGACATTTCTTTGATAAATTGTGCACTGTAAAATGGGGAAGGCTCGTTTCCTAAAGAAATCTCTGATAGTCCCGTTTGCAAGCTAAAATTGTATTTAATAAAATCTTGTCCCCCGTTGCAACTGGTGAAATGCGCACAGACTAGAAACCTGCACAGGGTTGTTATTGCCGATGCAGGAGATTGCATTTGTTTGAAGATTAATCATAAAGCACACAGGTGAAAGTTAATTGAATACTTCTCAGGTATAACATCACTACATGTTCCCTGTCCTGGTTAGAGCAGTGCCAGCTCAGGTCAGCTCTGCCCACACCAGGTCATGCTAAATCCAGGTCAGTGTCCCAGGGAATCAGCCTGCTCTGCTGGTGGATTATCTGGGCATAATTCACACATGCACAATTGTTTTCAATGTCAAACCAAGCATATTTATGTTATAATTTGTCCTTTATGATTGTAAACCCTTAAATTTAGAGCAAATATAAATTATTCCTAATGAAGCACTAGGGACAGAAGGAAATTACTTTTGTTAAACTAGTACTTTTGTATATTTTTCTCTCTCTTTCAAGTACAGGATTACTATGAGAAACTGATATTCAATATTATTCATTATCTGGGTTAGTTCACTAGATCAAGATGTTGGTATGTAGTGTAGAAAGGTGGGAAAAGTTAGGGAGTTCAAAACAGGTTGATACAAGCTGCTGAGAAAAAAAATCAAATGAGGCCACTTATGTTTTAAATCAAGAATATGTTTTCAGTGAAAATATTTTCTAATGAGTCACAGGAGAATGTTGTCAACTTTGACTACCTCTGCTGAAAATCAAAATGTAAGTAGTTATATAGCATTGGATTCTGGCAGGAGCGTGTGCTGGGACATGAAACTAAGTTCCCATTAAATGACGATACTTTTGTATTTTTCTAGCTTTAAAAGTAGTTTCCTGACTTTTAAAAATGTCAACAGTATTTTTTCTCCTCCACATTACATGGATAAATTGGCAACATGCCTATATGATTTCCAGAGTAAGTTTCTTAAATAATTCTGATGGGATGGTAATTGTTTCACATCAGTATACACAGCCCTGCATAGCTTAGGCAAAATTAAATAAGAGAAATACAAAGAAAGGGTTTTGTATAATTACTAGAAAAACATAGATGGAAGGAACAATAAGGTAGTTAGTGCTGAAAAAGTTGGGACTAAGATTTTCAAATTTTATAATATAATCGTACGGATTCCTTGCCTCATTCTCTGATGTTACTTGATTTTTATGTTTCTGAATTTACATATCAGAATAGCAGCATATTTATCTACTTATTTCTATGCATTTTTGTGTGCTTATATTCTTCTATTTAAAAGAGATTTTTATAAAAAATGAACCCCATTTAATGCATATTATGTGTAAAACAATAACATTACTAAAATATATACTGATCAGATGTAGGTTAGAGCATTTCATGCATGCTCCCTTGCGTGAACAGTCTGCTAGTATAAGGATTTTTATTTAGCAAAATTCATGAAAGTACACTTAGTATATACTTTTGCCCTGGATATCATATTGAAGGCTATCATACCTAAGTCAAGGATAATAATATGGTATACAAAGTATTATTGGTTACCTTCTCTTTTAACAGTGTTATTTTTAAAATACCTTAGAGGTGTTCTAAATCGTGATTTTGGTTCAAATATTTCAGTTAGCACCTGCTCCTCTTATGTTCAGTTTTAGACTTTTTTTCTTACTTGATTAGCATGCATTCTAATAAATTCTCACCTCTTTGTGTAAGACTGGAAAGAATTAAAAACGTTCCATGTGGATAACTTTCGTTTTGGAATTAAACTGAGGGATACAGGTAGCATTCTTCTTCCTTGTTCTAGCACTTTCTTCTTAGAAAATAATATCAAAAACAAGCATAGACTTTAGACACAAAAATATATGGTATTTGACCTATTCAAATATCATTCCCCTATTTACTAACATCGAAGTTTCATGTCCTCTTTTACCCGAGAGAACTGGTGCCTTTCTTTTCTATTTTCATGAAGACTAAATTAGATATTATATTTAACGTTTGACACATAGTAAACACCCAAGGATAGGTAGTTATTATTTTCCCAGGTACACGACTGACCCAGGGGACTTAGGACTTGACCTAATGGACATGTGGCAGAACCCAGGGCTCTGCTTTCCTAGGAAAAACAGCCCTGCATTGAGGGTTTTTTCCTGCATACCTCTCTCTACCATCAGAAACCCACTGTCTTAGAAAGCACAGGGAGAGATGACAGGTGGCAACAGTGCCACAGGTGAACTGTACTGCTTTTTTCTATCCTTTGAGCAGTAATCACAATAAACTGAGGGGAAAAGAGAGGAAAGCTGGAGAGTTGTCCCCTCTCTATCTCACTGTGGCCAGCCATCTTCACTGGCTTTGGGAAGACTTTCTTTTACCATTTTGTTCCAAATTTTCAACCAAAAAGTATTAGTTTTCAAAATTATCTATATGTTTCTTGGGAAGGGGAAATATATTCCTGGGAAGGGAATTTACATACATGCATGTGTACACAAGCACACATTGTGTTTATACCATTGAAGACTGTGGACTCAGCAAGCATGCCTGACACAGATTGCATAATACCCCCATAGGCTGTCTAATGGCAATTCTTAAAACTTCCCCTAAATACCGTGTTAGGGAGAAGTATTCCATGTATCTGTTAAATTACAGAGTAGCAAGCTCTTGTTATCCTACCTATATTATGTAAGCATTTGCTCATTATTTGGAAATCAACTCTCCAAATACACCTGCCCCTTTTATTCCCTCTCAGATTCCTAAAAAGGTAGCATTCATAAAATAACAATATTATGAAAAGCATTCCAAAGTGAGAATCTAGTTAAGTATTTAGAATCTTAAGTTCAAACAAATGTTGACATATGTATAATCTAGTCAATTTTTCCCTGAGCAAATTCATTTTGATGCAGCACCATGGGGATGTTTGCTGCAACTGGGAATTGTACGCTTGCCTCTGTCTAGTTCAGTGACTCAGGGAGCAGAGCAATGTAAAGCTGTCAGACATGACAAGGAGAGGTTCTTTATTAATCCCCTGTGTAAAAATCCTGAGCCATCACTAAGTGTGGTCTTTATATATATGAGCTTGGGCCCTAGTAATTAGGATTATGTTAGATATGTATTAAGCCAGCAGGATTAGAATTTAAACCCCAAATAATAATAGAATAAATCCTTTTGCAAATATAATAAAATCTCATGTCTACAGGGAAATAAAAGAGGACAACAAGGAACAGGAAAAGTAAGACTTGCTGAGGAGCATGGGTTATAGAACTGTTAATTTACTTCTATTAATTGTGAAAATAATAGTACTACTAATATACACCTTCTGTTGAGCACTTGAGCATTGCACAGTGGTGAGGGAAGGGACCCTGAGGACAGACCGTCTAGAGTGGAATCCCAGGTCCTTGGCATTTGCTCTACCACCTGGGACCCTTCTCTTCGCCTCACAGCGCCTCCGTTTCTGTACTTTTAACCATGGGGATAACAACAGTGCCTGCCTTCTAGAGCAGCGGTTCTCAACCTGTGGGTCGCGACCCCTTTGGGGGTCAAACGACCCTTTCACAGGGGTCACCTAAGACCATCGGAAAACACATATATAATTACATATTGCTTTTGTGATTAATCACTATGCTTTCATTATGTTCAGTTTGTAACAATGAAATTGGGGGTCACCACAACATGAGGAACTGTATTAAAGGGCCGCGGCATTAGGAAGGTGAGAAGCATTGTGCTAGAGTCATTGTGAGGATTAAATTAGGTAAGCTAATTTAGCCTTTAGAATAACATCAAATGCTGTTTATTTTTATTTCTGTTACTACTGTTGTGTTTATGCAGTTATGTAAAAAAATATCTACATTAATATTGTGCAGGTCAAATAGCAAAGAAAAATAAGTGTTTTGTTAAATAAGGGCATGTGGTTTTTGTGTTTCGTGTACCTAAAGGTGAACAGGATTCTGGGATTCTAAAAACAGAACAGCTTAAAAATATCAATCTTCTTTCAGACCATCTTAATTTGTTTATATAGAAAAAGAGAAATTGACCTGATAGAGAATGAAAACTTTGAAATAACTAGCTACCTTGCTTTATTGATATTTTGATAAGCTTTAACTCCTAGAGGCTTAGTCTAGCAATAGTGTTTTAGAGGGCATAGCCATATAAAATAAATAATCTTTCTGTTTTCCTTCAAATGGCTTTTTAAAAAATGGGGAAAATAAGACTTTGTTCTGGCATGTTTAAGTCAAGGATAGCACATAGAGTGTACAGTGTTTAGTTCCATATACAATTTGATGCAATTGTTTATTAAGGAAGATTATACTTTAAGGATTTTTCTTTGTATCAACCCATATTTATTTTTCATGATTGAGATTATTTTTAAAAAGTATTCAAGTTTAAGTGAATTATAGTCCTATATTTGCACATTCACCATTTAGACTATCTTTTATGACAGAAAGGAAGCTACTTCAGAACTGAGAGGTATCTTTTTCTACCATATGTATTTTTATTAAAATATCTAGGGAATTTAAACTCTTGTTGTCTTTGGACTGCTTCCTCGGTTCCCTTTATAAAATTCAAAGTGAGTGTTGCCACCAAGAGATAGATTGGATGGAAAATATAAAGCATGTAAAGCACAGTGTTTCTCCCTAATTCTGATGTCATTCAGTGATGCAAGGGGAGCAGATAAGATCCCTAGTTACTGAAGCGATGAATAACTTCATTCCATTAATTCACTCACATCCAGTCAGCAGTATTTATTGAAGAGCTTCGTTTCTCCCAGTCACCATGCTCCTTCTGAAAAGACAGCATAGGCATACCTCATTTTGTTGGGCTTAGTTTTATTGCACTTTACAGATATTGTATTTTTTACAAAGTGAAGTTTTGTGGCAACCCTGCCTCTAGCAAGTCTGTGGGCACCATTTTTCTAATAGCATTTGTCTACTTTGTGTCTGTATAACATGTTTGTACTTCTTGAAATATTTCAAACTTCTTTTTTGTTATTATTAAATTTGTTATGGTGATCTGTAATCAGTGATCTTATGTTACTATTGTAATTGTTTTGGGGTGCCAGGAGCCATACTCATATAGGATAGAGAATTTCATTGATAATGTTGTGTGTGTTCTGGCTGCTCTACCAAGGCCCAGTGTTCCTCCATGTTTCTTCCTTTCCTCAGGCCTCCCTATTCCCTGAGACACAACAGTTTTGAAATTAGGACAATTAATAACCCTACAAGGGCCTGTAAGTTTTCAAGTGAAAGAAAGAGTGGCACATCTCTCACTTGAAATCAAAAGCTACAAATGATCAACTTAGTGAGGAAGGCAGTCGAAGCTGAGATAAGCTGACAGCTAGACCACTGTGCCAAATCATTAGCCAAGTCATGAATGCAAAGGAAATGTTCTCGAAGGAAATAAAAAATGCTACTCAAGTGAACACATGAATGATAGCAAAGAGAACTGGCCTTATTGCTGATATGGGAAAAGTTGTAGTGGTCTGGATAGAAGATCGAACCAGTTACAACATTTCCTTTAAGTCAAACCTGAATCCAGAGGAAAGCCCTAACTCTCGTAAGTTCCATGAAGGCTGAACGAGGTGAAGAAGCTGCAGAGGAAAAATTTGAAGCTGACAGAGTTTGGTTCGTGAAGTTTAAAAAAAACTTCATAGATGACTTTGAAAAAGGTGTCTCCATAACGTAACAGTACAAGGTGAAGCAGCAAGTTATCCACAAGATCTAGCTAACATATTTCATGAAGGTGGCAGCATTAAACAACAGATTAAAAATGTAGATGAAACAGTCTTATATTGGAAGAAGATGCCATCTAGGACCTTCATAGCTAGATAGAAATTAATACCTGGCTTCAAAGCTTCAAAGGACAGGCTCTCTAGTTAGGGCCCAATGCAGCTGGTGACTTTAAGTTGAAGGCAATGCTCATTCTGACAATTCTAGGCCCTTAAGAATTTTGCTGAACCTATACTCTGTAAATGAAGCAACAAAGCCCACATGACAGCACATATGTTTACAACATGGTTTACTGAATATTTGAAGCCCACTTTTGAGACCTATTGATCAGAAAAAATATTCCTTTCAAAACATTACTGCTCATTGACAATGGTCACCCAAGGGCTCTGATGGAGATGGAGAATGAGATTAATGTTGTTTTCATGTCTGCTAACACAACACCCATTCTGCAGCCCATGGATCAAGGGTAATTTCAATTGTCAAGACTTATTAAGAAATGCAACTTGTATGGCTATAGCTGCCATAGTCAATGATTCCTCTGATGGATCTGGGCAAACTAAGTGGAAAACCTTCTGGAAAGGATTCATCATTTATATGTGATTAAGAACATTTGTGATTCATGGGAAGAGGTTAATATACCAATATTCTAAAATTTGGGAGAACTTGATTCCAACCTTCATGGATGAATTTTACAGACTTAAAACTTCAGTGGGGAAGTAATTAAAAATGTGATGGGAATATCAAGGAACTGGAATTAGAATTGGAACCTGAAAGTGTGACTGAATTGCTGAAATCTTATAAAACTTTAATGGATGAGGAGTTGTTTCTTATGGATGAGCAAAGAAAGTGGTTTATTAAGATGGAATCTTCTCCTGATGAAGATGTTGTGAAAATTGTTGAAATGACAAGACAGGATTTAGACTTATATAAATTTAGTTGATAAAGCAGCAGCAGAGTGTGAGAGGATTGACTCCAATTGTGAAAGGAGTTTTATTGTGGGTAAATGCTGTCAAAGACCACTACATGCTACAGAGAAACCTTTTGTGAAAGGCTGAGTCCATTCAATACCTGAGAGAAGAATTCCAGGCACAGATAAGTGCATGTGCAAAGGTCCTGATGTGAGAGTATGTTTGTTTTGTTTTAAGAATATTACAGCCAGCCAAAGAGCAGTGAGAATGGGAGAGACTGGTAGGTGATATGGTGGGGGTTTGGGTGGGGTAGATAGGCAGTTCATTTAAGGTAATTGTAAGGGTTTTAGTAAAAAGTAAAACCCTTTTTACTCTTGAGTGAGCTGGAAAGTTATTGGAGGCTGTGAGCTGAGGATCAATTTGACTGTTTTTGATAGGATCATTTTGATTTCTCTGTAAAGCAGTGCTATGCAATGTAATTCTCTGTAATGGAAATGTTCTGTGATCTGTGCTTTCCAGGGAAATGGCCAATAGTTACGTATGGCTATTGAATACTTGAACTGTGGAGAGTGCAAATGAACAATTGAATTTCTAATTTTAGTTCATTTATATTTAAACAACCACATTGCCTGGCTGGTGAGGCTCAGTGGTTGAGCGTCAACTCATGAACCAAGAGATCACTGGTTCAATTCCCAGTCAGGGCACATGCCCAGGTTGCAGGCTCAATACCCAGTAGGTGCAGGAGGCAGCTGATCGATATTTCTCTCTCAACAATGTTTCTATCCTTCTCTTTTCCTCTCTCTCTAAAATCAATAAAAACATATTAAAAAAATAAATAAACAGCCACATGTGGCTCGTGTTAACTGTATTAAACAGCACAAACCTAATGTTGCTATATCAAATATTACCATATTTATATATTAGACTGTCAAATTTCATTAACATTTTCTTTCATTGTTTTAACGGCAGTTAGTTACTCAGTATTTAGTATAGGCCAGGTTCTGTCCTAGGTATCGAAAGGAATTTGAAATCTATTAGATGGAGTTCTTGCCCTAGAGAGGCTTGCAGATTAATAGGAGAGAGAACTTGTGCACAAGTAATGACACAAAATAGATTGTAGGCTATCTATAAAAAATGACTGCTAATTGGTCAAATAAGGAGAGCGAGAGAAAGGTCAGGATCTCCTGGAAGAAATGATATCTGGCTGCACTTTGAGAGGCATTCATGCAAACAGAACATCATATGCAGTGGCATAAAGGTGGGCATGTCTGCTTTGTAACTCACATACTAAGGTCTGTGAAAGCAGGAGTGGAAGGTAAGGCTGGAAAGGAACGCTTTGGTCAGCTTTCCTTTTGGAAAGCCTTTGAACCAGTATATGTTTATTTTATGGTTTTTAATTTTTATTTATTGATTTGAGAAAGAGAGAGGAAGAGAAAAGGAGGGAGGGAGGAAGGGAGAGAGAGAGAGAGAAAGAAATTGAGATTTGTTTTTCCACATATTTATGCATTCTGGTTGATTTTTGACCAGGGATCAAACACACTTGGTGTATCGAGATGACACATTAACCAGCTGACTACCTGGCAAGAGCTCAGTATATGTTTTGTGAACCCTCTTTTTAAAAATGTCTTAAGATTTCTCATGATGTTCATCTTCGAAATCCTCTGTTGATTTCAATTAAATTCCAATGTATATCATATAGGTTGCATAGCTCATATACATCAATTAGACTGTATAACCTTTATACATTTTCAAGTTAGAAGCTGCTAACAAATCGTATAAAACCTATTTTTATACTTAACAAAACATATAACTTCCAGATACACTGCTACGATTTTTCTCTAATTATAAAGAAGAGCTGACTAGAGAAATAACATTTATAGCATTGCTTTTTCCATAAGTTGGAAGATTAATCACTTTTTTGACTTTCAACTTTCAGATGCATTGTTGGTGTTTCCCTTTAGTGGACTTTGCCTGTAGCCATTGGTATAATCTCAGTACAATACACTGTGTCTTTGAATTTAGGAAGAAAGAAAAACAAACTTTGCTCACTTTATTATTAGGGAAAGGAGTAATTAAAACAGTCAATTGAGCTAAATTAGCTGTTTAAATGCTAATCCAGTTTTTTATCAACTACATATTCTCACATGGGTTTATCAACCTACACTGCTAAGTAACAGTCCCCACATTTTTTCAATGAAGGAAAGGCATTCCTTACAAGAGGTTTATTTAGATCATTCTATTTATAGTCTTGGGGGCTTGTTAGTGTTTCTTAAATTGGAAAAAGATTGGATTCGATGTTGAATGGGGGCAAAGGGTAAAAGGATACAGACCCCAGGAACCCCAAACTCTTTTTGTTCTTGCTCACTGCCTTCATTGCTCTAAGAGCCTGCATTGCCCCCGCTACTCCCAGGGGCATCACATTACAGCAGGTTTAACTGAAGCAGCTCACAGGGTGCCAGCTCCCCTGGCTCTGGAATAATCTGAAGACCCCCAATGCCATAGATAAAATGCAATAATAAATCTTCCCATCTCTGGTGATTTTAGTCTCTTAAATTCAATTAAGTTGAGCCTTATAGGAATTTGTACATTGAATAGTGAACCCTGTGTAGATTCATATCCAATGTGGGGCTCCTATGTTTGTTACTGATTTTCTTTTTCAGAAAACTGCTGCTGTTTTCCATTTTTCAGCTTTCTCATAAAGGTATTTCTTACTGAAACCAAACTCATATTTCTTAAATTCCTAGACCACTACCTGTCAGGAAGTTCAAGTCAATTTTCCAAATGGTAGAATGCCAGAAAATCAAAAGCTGCTTGTTTTTGAGTTGCCTGATTTTCTCTAGCATTCTTTGGAGGATTTGAAGTAGGAAACACATACAAACACCACCACCACCACAAATCTGACCTATATTAAGAACTAAACATGAAAAAGGGGATTAAGAAAAGCTTTAATTTATCTAATTATGCAAATATTCCCAGAACTATAATGCCATACCTTTATAGAATTTCTTTTATTGTTGGTGCTATAGTTTGGATTTTGCCAAAGAACATTTATTGCTAAAAATTCAAGGGTTCTTACTGAAAACATCATCCATTTTACATTTGGGCCCTTTGCATAATAAGCAGACCATCCCTCCTCCTCCTTATCTTGGTGAATGCCCAGCAGAAGGTTCTGGTGAGGAGTTAGGGAAGATATTCCTCCTCAAAGGCTGCATCTAGCTCCTTGGAGGTCCCACCAGCCACCTTTGTTAATGGGCTTGAATTTTCGGGGAAACCTTTTATGTGGTTATATTGCAGATAGACTGTCTGCAAAGTCTTGTCCTCCTAACTGATTTGTGCAGAGGTTTTAAAAAAATTCTTTGTCCAGTTTCTAGAATCTACGCATAAGATTGAATGAAGCTCATCAGAAAAGAAAATTTTAAGTTGTTCCTATAAAGGCAAGCTAGTATAATGTATGGTAGAGACTGTAGATTCCGGAACCAATCTGACTTAATTTGAAACCTGGAAACGTGCTACTTGTGGGGCACTGGATAATTTACTTAACCCCTTTGTGCCTCAGTTCACCTACCCAAACGTGCGGTGATCATAACAGTACCTGCCTCACATATATATGGGAGGGTTAAGTTTATGCCCCCAAGGCTTTTAGGATAGTGCCTGGCATAAGCCCTCAGTGAATGTTAGTCATGAGGTATTGTCTACCCACATATTCATCAAACTAGAGTGTGTTCTCATTTGTATGGGATTTAGGATTAAATTCGGCTTTAACTGTGCAGTAGCTTAAGGCTATTTTTGATGGGGCTCATGGAGATGCATGGCCATTTTGAGTAGAGAGTAATATCAGGTCCTTTTTAAGTAATGAAGAAAGAGTTCACCTTCCACTAACTAGACTCTGATCTTGGATAGCCCTTGTTCCAGTGTGGATTTTACTATAAGTGAAAACAAGTCAGTGGTCCTTAGGTCCTGGGTCTATAACTGCCATGTGACATGGAAAAGGCTTGGATCCTGACGGCAAAGAAGATGCTCAAGGCTGATTGACAGGATCATTTGGAAGCATCTACTGCTCCCGACCAAAATTAAAGCATTGAAATTTATATTTACTTCTTTCACTGTCATTTGAATGGACTGAGAAAAAAAAGTAGGAGGGCTGTTAGGCTTTTAAAACATCTCAAATACAACTATAACCAGCTCATATCTATTAAACATTTAACATAGCAAATTTGCTAATATTTGTGAAAACAAGTTGGATATGGATATAAAGTTAGATCATGATGCTAGCATTCTGTGTACTGCCTACATCTGTTGATTACATATATTTCATTAATTTAATGAGATGATAGTAAAATATCAGTTGGATAGTGGAGTTGCCTAAAAGAATGGATAAGTTAGCATTCTAGAAAGCTTTGTATTGAACATGATATGAGTAAAATGAACTCGTGTAAAAAGTACATATTTTTAAAATAGGGATGTGTTGATGATGTTTCTTAAATATGCATTACATGCTGCTTTTTCTCCAAATTTGATTTAAACTTTAGAGTGAACAACAGGGTATGAAGACTAGGAGAGAGAAAAAAAACACATTATTTGAAACAGTATTATTTAACTTAGTGTAAATCCAGTTTAATTAAAGCCCTTGGGCAATTACTATTCAGTCACAAATTTTCCAAAAATTAACACCTAACATTAAAAAAATAGCAAGTTTGTTCAAAAGCAAAAGTTACAATTTGGCTATGAAGGAGCTCCTTCTAGGGAAAAAATCATCCATATTTTTTCGTTGGACTAAGATCTTCATTTCTTCTATCAGTCATGGTTGCCTCTTTCCCCCTTGAAGGCTCCCTACTCTCTCATGCAGCCACAGTACCTCCTGTTGACCTGGCTTTCCTCCCCTCTGTGGGTCCCTGCTGCCCCCTTCAAACAGGTCTCTGATTCCCCCTTGGGTCAGTTAAATGATTACCCCCAAGGGTAGATTCATCCTTGGCTTTGTTGGGTTTTACCTCCTTCAGCCTTGCGTCATGGGGGAGGGGAAGGGCGGTGAGAGAAGATCAAAATAGCAGTGCTGTAGTTGGAGTAAAATACACCTGCCTTCAGGCAGGTCAGAGTTAAATAGTTAATATAGTTCTTCTGGAGCAGAATGCAGGAGTTGCTTGTGTTGTTATCTAAATATGAAACTCCATGAGGAAAGTCAATAAAAATGCAACACCAGGGTGATATTTTTATCTGTAATCAACTAAATATCACATACTATTTTTAGAAAATCTAGAAAATACAAAACTTATTTTTTAAAATGATTCTACCCAGAGATAACCACACTTTGGTATATTTTACACACACACACACACACACACACACACACACACACATATATATATTTGGAATAATATTGTACATTCACTTTTTTATCTTTCTGTTTTTTTAAAAAAATTCTACATTGTATTATGAACATTTCACCATATAATTAGAAATTATTTGCATAATTATCACATCACAGGATATAATAGTTTATGTAACCATTTCCTCTTTGGGGACATTTCTGTTCCTTTCAAAGTTTCCTCTCTTATAAATAATTCATTGAATATATTTTTGCATAAGTCTTATATTTCTGATATTCTTATAATGAACTTCTAGAAATGGAATTCTAGGTCAAAGACCATGGATATAGTAAAGCTCCTGAAACATTTTGCCAGATAGTTTTCCACTAAGTTTATGCCACATTAAAGTCACACCAGGAGGGCATAGGAGTTCGTGTCTTATACTTGCTAACATTGAGCATTACTGCTTTTGTTTAACTCTAACTTTTGCTATTTTCATAAGTAAAAATGGCGAGTATTTTTTCAGTTGGACAGTTTTTAAATTCAGTTTTTGAAGTGTAAAATACATGCAAAAATGTGCGCACACTATAAATGTGCAGTTTTGTGAATTTTCACAGAGCTGGACACAGCCATGTTACCAACACCCAGAGAACATAATGAACATTCCCTTGCTTAAACCACTGATGGCTCCTCATTATCTCCAATACTAATCCAGTCTTCTTCACCAGTTATGTGGGGTCCTTCATGATCTGGTGCCTACAGACCTCTCCACTACCACCTTCTCTTTCTCTGTCCCTTGTATTCTGCGTGCTCTCCCTGCTCACTCCCACTGGACTTTTACGTGTGCCCCCAATTCTGCCTGAATGGCCTTACCTTTCTTTGTTTAGCGCCTCTTTAAATTTTAGAATGTATCTTGCTATTTTCTCTGCTAACTACTGTTAGTGGACTAAAAAAGGCCAACTTGCCTGTGTATGTCAAAGCCCAATAAGACACAAATGAGCTTGTAGCCTGGAAAGTAAGATTTTATTAATTGAGGAAGTGGTGCTATGTCTGGAGTCACAAGTGAGCTAGTGCTCAAAGACATGGCTTCCCTGTGGTTTCCAGAGGATGGGTTATATGGGGGAAACTTTAGTCATGGTGACTAATATTTGGATGATTTGATGTTGACCAGAACCTCATTGTACTGAGGGCTTACTGATTAAAGGAGTGACGTGTAAGGGAGAAGGAGACAGGTGAGTCAGTGTGCTGGATGAGCCCAGTTTGAATCAGAAGGAAAGAAAGGAGAAAGCTCATATTAAAGAAATGAAGTTTCTACACTGTCAAAGAAACTTTCTCAAAACTGTACCTCCAAGAGTTGGTGAATAATCCCTCTTATATATTCCCAAATGGTTGTGCGTTTGCCCTTATTGTGGAGAACTTACAAATCTGTATTGTAATTTCTGTTTATCTCTATTATCAACTACTAGACTTTTATTCCTCTTTTCACTTTGCTCTATAAGCTATTTGGTACCTAAACAGGAGAAGGAAAGTCATCTTTTAGGAAGACGGGTCTATTGGTAGGTAGGTAAGAAATGAAAGCAAAAGCAAGAAAGTCTGGACAGTATTTTAGTGATTCAGACTTGAGACAGAGAGAGGGCCTGGATTAGGATATACTAAATGGGAGTAAAAAATAAAAGGTGAATTTAGGCCTATTTTCAAGATAAACTCAGAGGACTTGTGATGTTTGGTTAATGAATCATATTTGTACATGGCAAACAGAATATATATGTAATAGAATGTTGAATGAATAAGGATTTTATGTACATATGCATGTATATCTATACCTGTCACAGATACACTCTATTTTGGATATTTGTAACCAGGCATATTTACTCATAAAAAAGAAAACAACAACCAAAACATTATTTGTTTTATAAATATCTAATTGTGAGATATTGTTCCTACTATACAACCAGAAGTAAGGCTCCAAGAGGTTCAGTGTTTGTCTAAAATCACAAACTAGTGTGAGTAGTTGAAAACTGGGACTTGAAGACAAGTTTCTGGAATTAAAGTCTGGAACTTTCTACAGATTTTAATTACCCAAAACATAGAATAAACATATCTGTTTATTTAGCCATGGTTGCTTTTTAAACCTGATATGTGCTTCTATCCCTTTATTGTATGCAATGCATAGTATTCCTGCTCAGAAAACATACCCCACACCTCTTCTCCAATTTTCCAGGTGTGTTTTGGTTTTACTATTTTTCTGGGTGTTTGATGACTATAACAGTGGCGTTAGTTTTGTTTGTGGCCTTTCATTTTCCTATTGCAACTTTGCATCACTTAGCAGTTTAGGAAAGCAATAAGATTCTGAACCAATATAGTAAATAGCAAAAATCTGTAAAGTTCGTGTCATGATTGACTGCATTCTGGGAGTTTGTTTGCAAGTCTCTGCTTGAGTAATAGCTCACATTTTTCACACAGAAGATGTGACAGCTGTGAGCTTTGTTATGTGTGTGCTAGACTCTTAGACGTCTTACAAACCTCTTCTCCCCACAGTGCCCAGCAAACACCTGGCATATACTAATTGCTTAAGAATATTTCTTAAATGCATGATTAATGAAAGTTATTATTGCCATAATACTGTGGGCTTTTTTTTCTAACTGTGGAACTTAACATTGAAATATATTCATACATGCATAAGTGCACATGCATTGTATATACACACAGAAATATAAACTACTTATGCTTTTTCTCAGTAAACTTCAAATACACCTTTCAAAATTGATTCGAGTACACAGGTAAGTTGTACGAAGTCTGAAACATGAACTTAAGGTTTTGTTTAATGTAAGTACTTTTTATTTTAGACAGATTAGCTATGTAAAGGGTAATAACTAAGCTCTATAAGTAGATTAACCAATTTTATAATGCTCATAGGTCTAATGATAGATTATGATTTGATAAAGTTTATAATTTTGGCATTTGCAGGTTAGAATATTGTATGATTTGTTCTTTGATATATGAAAATGGAGAAACTATGAGCAATAATTTCTAAACTGGTGGAGACTAACTGCCATGGCATTCTGTTCTTTGTGATGATAAATGTAGACAGAGTGATACAATTCTCTGCTTTTCCTCTGTCTCTGGGCCACTGTTAGACTGTCTAATTATATCCACTTACAGAGCATGGGATAAGCTTTCCTTTTTGTTATAAAGGGTATATTTATGTTATAGAGAGTGGAAAAGTGGTCGGCAAACTGCGGCTCACGAGCCACATGCAGCTCTTTGGCCCCTTGAGTGTGGCTCTTCCACAAAATACCACGTGCGGGCGCGCATGTACAGTGTGATTGAAACTTTGTGGCTCATGTGTAGAAGTCAGTATTTTGTGGAAGAGTCACACTCAAGGGGCCAAAAAGTCGCATGTGGCTTGCGAGCCTCAGTTTACCAACCACTGGGGTGGAATTATGCTGTAGTATTTCAGTATTCCTTCCAGCAGTTCCTCAGATTATTTAATTCCTGATGTGCCTTAAGTAGCTGTAGACTTTGCACAGCCTTACAAATGAAGGAGAAGGGATAGAGACTGGGAGAAATGAATGTCAGTAGTACAATTTCCATTTACATAAACTCATGAACCGGTATGCCAGCCTGCTTTACACTCGGTGACATTTAGGGCATGTGCTTCCCTGAATGTTGTTGGTCCTATATCAAAATGGAAACATCTCATTTGCATTTGGTTAATTTCCCATTGCAAATCCTTTGTGATGTATCAAAGTTTCTCTTTTGTGATATATCCCTAACCTTATGTTTTGGGACCCCCAGGACACACATTATTTGTATGTCATCACTATGCCTTCCTTTATGATACCTTGCTGGTATTGTCTTCTCATGTGTCATTGTTATGCTTTGCCTTCCTAACTAAACTCTGAACTCTTGAAGGAAATGAATTATAGCTCATAACACTTTCTATCCTCTAAATGTGCCTCAGATGAAGATTTCAGTTAAGTATTTGTGAGTGAATTAAATAATCTCACCCTATAAGAAAATAATTATGGCATGGAAAGCAACACCAAAAATACTGTTTCTTCTAGGAGAACTCCTCCCCATGGGAAGAGAAGACTCAAACATCTTACTGTCCAAAACGAGAGGATTTATGTGCACGAAAAAGGAGCACAGTATATTCCAAAAGTGTATGAGCCATGACAGTCTGAGTAGGTGGGATCTCATTAGCAAGACAAATACATCTTCTTCATCTTGTTTTTAGAGTGCCTAGCACACAGTGGGCATCGATAAAAGACTTTGAATGAATGAATGAATGAAATATCTCATGTCTGAGAAATCAGAAGGGATGTTTCATGTTATTATTCCCACTCGGGGTCCTGTGTAGTGTGTAAGTGGGAGAAATAGCATAAACATAAACATTGGGAGTACATTTCTGAGGGGAGGTGTCAATAGAAGTAAAGCTGTGGGGTTGTATCTGGGCGGGTAACTGTGAAGGAAAGCTACGATAAGATCTGTAGTTCTCCTCCCCGGAACTTCACCAAAAAATCGCTCATAGCTTAGTGTGTAGGAATTTTCCATAATTTAAGAGACACTCTTTTGGGGGGAAATCATAAATTCATTCATGCATTCATATTCATTATGAAGTCCATGAACATGTACTCGGCATCCCTCATGGGCATAGCTGACGGTATATTTATGATCGTCCCAGTGTTAGATGAAAACTTTAGGAAGAAGGGGTACTTTGTAAACATAAGGTCTCTCTCTTCTGATGATTATTTTTGCCATTTTGACAAGTAATATCTTGCATTTGCATAGAACTTACAAATTTAAAAGCATCTTCCCAAACCTATGTTCTATCATCTTTACTCCACCTTCCTCGGTAGGCAGAACCAGGTGACCTTCCTGATTCTACACATGAAGAAATGGAAGTGCAGTTGAGTCTCCATCATGTCACTCCCCTGGGAAAGAGCGGGGCTAGGCCTAGAGCCCAGACCTTCCAGACATGCCATTCTTCCTGCCAGGCCACTTGGACTTTTAAAATAGAACTCTAAAAGCAGGTTCTTGAGTTGACCATTTGTTAAAACAATGTTTGAAGGAGGGGTGACCCCGATGACATTGAGAACTTCAGCACTTGTGTAAGCACGAGAAAAATCAGCTCTGCAAACTTGCGTCCCCGTAGGTGACCATGAGCTGAGACGCGAACCCTCCTGCGTGCTTACATTCTGAGTTATGCATAATCTGCTAGGGTTCGTGTTAGTGATGGCATGAGCCTGTGGAATCTGACAAGCAGCTCTCTAAACTCTGACACTCAATTCAATGCAAAACGAGTAGGCTCTGCAGTTCATTCAAAAAGAGCTGCATGCTTGACACAGAATAGGCCACTATTTAATAGCCTTTTTATCTGGCTCACTTTTCTTCTCACTTACTCCTGTGTCTACAGCTTGCCCTCCAAGTCAGGTTTCTCTGCAGAAAGGAGATGGAGACGCCTTTAAAAAAAACAACACACACAACAAAAAAAACCTTGCTTCCTTTCCCCCTCCATTTGGCTCCCTGTTAGACAAACCTCCTCTCCAGAGAGGACAAGGCTAGATACAGCCCAGCCATGCAAGAGGCAGGTCAGAGTGAGCCCCTGCTTTTCCCCCTGGGCAGATGTGCTCGGCAGAAAGAACTACTGCTGTTCCTACCACATGCTGATTATATATAATTGCACCTGGAGTCTATTCCAATATAAATGTCATTCAAATTAGCTTAGCTCTTCCATCCAAGAACTCTCAGGAAGAAGAGCTGTTCACACTGCCAACACATGAATCCAAACATGCCAAGGAATCTAAATAAATCAAGTAACAACTCATTTAGGATAAGGTTTAATACAATGAGCTTGCGACAAGCCATAATGTTTTGAATTTATTCCTCATGCCTAACATTTATTTGGTTACTATAGGTTTTATTTTGCATGGGTCCTCAAGAGTGGCCTAGAGGTTCTTTAGTGTCATTGTATTTAGGCAATCTTTCTTTGGGCATCCCAAATCTCTACCTCACTTGGAGGTGACGCTGAGAGGAATTGAATTGCAGAGTCCAGAGCTTATTGAATTTGGACATCAAATTATGGGAAGGAATTGAAACCATGTTTATTGTTTTTGCTTAAAGCTGAATTCAAATAAGAGCAGCTCAGCTTTATATATTTTCCTATAAGGACATTCACATTACTGAGAGCCAAACTCTCTACATGGTCAGCTTAACCAGAATACGTTCCCAGTGTTCGTAAAGCCAGAGAAGGGCTGTGAACTTGGAAGGGAACTTTGTCAGCCTAATTACCTCTGTTGAAACTGAACAGCTCACTATTTTTCATTATAGTGGCTTTGTAGAGGTGTCATATGTCTATGTGGCTTTTGGTACTTCTCCTTCTAGTCTGAAAGGAAACAAAACTATTTTATTTTTTTGTTCACTTGTAAACATTAGGACCCACCTTCTATCTAGATGAGATCTTAACATCAGTTCATTTCACTTTGGATCATAAAATAAATACTACAGACACTTCTGAAGAGCCTTGTGCACTCCTCTGAAATACCTGTCTCCTCTCTACTTCAGAAAAGTACTATCTTTTGAATTTAGAAGTTACCATTCCCCTGAATGCACAATACTTATTTATAAGTTCAGAAAACTACATATAATATCTGTTAGCCTATTTTTAAACTCCATGTGAATATAAAACAATATGCTGAGCTCTGTGGCTTGTTTTTTCTCTCTAAGGTTATATTCTTTATATTTATCTGTATTAATACATGTTCTAGCTCATTGATTATGAAATTTATAGTATTCTATTATATTTATATATATCAAACAATCTGCATTTTTTCTAGATGGACATTTACATGTGTCTAATTAACTCCTCTTACAAACAATGCTATGGAAAACTTTTTTTGTAGAGTTGAAATGGAAAAGAGGGATGTGGGGGTTAATGCATGGCGTTTGCTGGACCAGAACAAATGATATCAGCACGCCAGCATTTACCCTGTAACACAGGTGTTAGGAATAGTGTTTTAAAATATCAGGATATACACACTCAATAAAACATGTTGTGACCCTAGATATCTAAAACATCTCAATTAAAAATTAATACCTATAAATCATAACGTTATAAACTATTTCCCTTACTACTATTGGCTTTGCAGTTTTCTGGGTGCTGAGTTACCTCCAGCAAGAATGCCCTTGGGATTGCCACCTCCACCCTGGCGGGCCCTGTAAGGGCTTTAGTACCTTCCTGCTGTGTTTACTTGACACCATGGCCTCTCCCTACCCACCTTAATACTCTTCTCCCCTGCTCCCTTAGCTCCTCCAGTGCCACCTTGCCCACTGGCAGTTCCCACTCAGAGGAGAGCTGTGTGTTTTTCGAATGGCACTTCTGATCCCTGCTCAGCCTTTTTTTTTTCCAGGGGAGTCGTGGGGGCATAGATATGCATGAGGTGGGGAGGTTGGAATGGGGAAGAGAAAGTGAGATGCTAAGAGGCAAGGGTTTCCAAGAGTGATGAAGTGACAGGAGGGTTTGCAGTGAGGATGTCAGAGAGGAGAAGGAAGAGGGAAAGCAGAGAGGGATGGGGAGAAATCTAGGAGAGTCTGACATACCAATATTTACACAAATCGATGCCAGTATTTTAAAATGGCACCGATTACTGGAATAATGGAAAATTGAAAACTGGTCCTGCAATCAGTAGTAATATAAACACTTTTTCACCTTTATTAGATATTGCCGTATTGCTTTCCTAATTAGCTGTACTAATTTACATTCCCAGTGGAAGTGTGGGAATTACCCATCTTACCACATTTAGCTAGTACCTGACTTTATATGGTTATATAACATTTGCTAAATGGGTTTGATACAATATTTCATTGTCCTTTAAAGTTGCAGCTCCATGATTATTAGAAGAGTATTTGAGTACCTGGCCAGTACACTTTTTATAATTTTTACAATTTTTAAAATGCATTTTATTATAAAGGCAAAATGGTTTTATAACATCATATTTAAAATAAAAAATCCAAGTAAATTAAAATTCATAACCTACCACATAAAGCTGCCTATTAGTTTTATTTTTGAGAATAGCTCTATAGAGAGGTTTAAGGCATTCAATTTGATGTTTTGACATATGTCTACACCATGGAAGCATCACCATAATCAATAGAGACATTTCCATCACACCCAAAGTTTCTTTCTGCCTCTTAATAATTTCTGTCTTCTCTCCACTCTCCTTATCCCCATTTCCTGGCAACCATGGGTCTCCCTTTCTATTGATTTTCAGAATCCTCTATGTCATAAGCATCTTTCAATGGGTCATTCCTTTACATTGCTGAGCAGTATTTTACTGGGTAGCAGTACCACAGTTTGACCATTTACCTCTTTATGGGCGTGCGTGTGTTCCAGTTACTGAATTGATTGACCATTTAAACTTTTTTAGGGTAAAATATATACACAGAGTAGAGCACAAGTAGGTTTATAGTTACTCATGTGGTATATTATATGATAATTAGTAAATAATAATACAAGAATAAACTGTTTTGCATACTCACAACTGTAAGTCTACTTTTGCCCAACCTGTATCTCCATAAATTTTCTCATTTGCAAAACATTGAACATGAAATAATTCCTGCTATAAATCGGAGCCTAGGACAGTGCCTGGCATGTATAGGTGTTCGGTGATAATTATGTGATGAAAAACTAGGTATCTACTGGCAGACCTGAGAGCTAATTAGGGATACACAGCAAGTGAACCTAAGAAGTTGAAGCGCATGGAGCAGTTGAACTGAACTGAAGTCAGTAATACTCTTTTACTCACATGTCAGGGCATCCGGCACTGCTTCCTTGGAAGTCTTTCCTTCAAAAGCAGCCCATCACTTGTCTTTCACTGAAAACAGTCTCTCCCTTTGTTTCTCTTTTGTTCCGTCCTTCACCCAAGCACTGAGTTCCAAACCTTAACTATCGCTGAGTCTCCCTCTGTTCATGTCTAATCAGTTTTCAGGTTCTGGTACTTCAGCCTCTCACATGTGTTGGTCCATTGCCCCTATCATGCGTATGGGGCATGGTCTCTACCCATCTCCTTCCTCAGAATGTCAGTTTCTTCCATCCTGTCTCCCAGACTCTTGTTTTCCCCTCTTTAATTTACAAGGTAATCATATATTTTTCTAAAATGTAATTTTGACCATGCTGCCTCATTGCTTCCAGCTCTCCATTAGCTCCTCCTGCCTGTAGATTACAGTTCCGGGTCCTCAGCACAAATCAAGAAGCTCTAGGCTTTACACCACCTGCCTCCTGACCTCACTGATGCAAAAATATTTAACTACTTGCAGGTTCCTGAACACAGTGTTCCTGGGTCCCACTTCTGTGCCTTAAATACACCTGTCCTTCCATCTTATGGAATCTGTCACCAACTCTGACCAGGCACAATGACTCAACTCAGTTTGGAAGCTTTCTTTGTCCCTGTGCACACATGCACACACACTCAGACAAAACCCAGCAAAGTTAATCACTTCTCATCTGTGCCACCAGTGTCTATGTCACAGAGTGTGCAAGCCATGACCCTTTTACCTTTGAATCTAGTAACTGGTACCATGGCAATTACCAAGGAGGTGCTCAATAAATATGTTGGGTGCTCAATAAATATGAGTAACTCAAATTTTGGTGCTCAATGCATAGGAATAGATGAATGTATGACTTAAATATCTGATCAAGTTATAATTTTTCAGCTAAAATGTTTTTCACTTGTTTTCAATCCTCTTATCACCACCTTAGTCAAAAACTACTCAATCTCCTGTCTGAACTGTTGCTTTAGCTTCCTACCCAGCCTATGTCACTAAATTCTCCCTCTTTTCTAAACCATGCTGATGCAGATTAGCTAATCTCCTACAAGGATGCTTTCATTGCATTACTCCCCTTTCAGATTCTACTGCCTGGCTTCCAAAAAGCTCTAGCTACTTTAGCAATCCAACTTTTTTTCTATTCCTCAACACACATTCTCCATTCTTGCCAGCCTGTTCTTCCCACTTCCCCATGCCAAAGCTGTGTTCATTCCAGCTTGTGTTCCAGGGCTCAAGTTTATCCTCTCACCAGAATACCCTGTCCTCTCACCTCCATCTGTCTGAATTCTGCTAATAATTTATGTCTGGCTAAAGTTGCACCACTGTGACCGCGCCACCTCTCCTATGGACTTTGTTGGTGTTTCTCATCTCTTAGCACCCAGATTCTAACTGCATTGTAGACAGTCTTATAAATAGGTGAGATAACTCATTGCAAAATGTTTCTAAGTGAGTAGTAGTTCAAATACAAGAGACTGTATATTCTTCTCCCCTACTCCACACAAGAATATAAGCTCCACAAAAGCAGAGAATTTTTGTCCATCTATAATAATAAAAGCATAATATGCTAATTAGACTGGACAGCCAAACGACCTTCCAGACGTCCTTCTGGATGGCCTTCTGAATGAAGCCGGAGCTGCAAGGGCTGAGGCAAGCCTCTGTGGCTATGAGGGCTGAGCCCCTTGTACAAATTTTGTGCATTGGGCCTCAGGTTTTGTTCATAAAGGAAAACTAAGGGCTTAGTAAGCACCCAAATATTTGTCAAATAAATAAATACATAAACAAATAAAGGAATGAAAAAATCTACTACATGTTGGAGTTTCAAATATTATTTTCTTCAGAAAAGAACTTTGAGCAGCCGAGTAGTTCTATTGGTTAGAGCATGGTCCTGATACAGCAAAGTTGCAGGTTTGATTCCCAGTCAGGGCACATACAAGAAGCAAACAATGAATGTATGGATGAGTGGCATAGCAAATTGATCTCTCTCTCTCTCTCTCTCTTTCTCTCTCTCTCGCAAAATCAATCAATAAAATTTTTTTAAAAACTGAGGGAAATATGAAATATGAACCAGTTTGTGTGATTTCTGAATTTTAAACAATGTGATATTTTAGAGGTAATTTCTTTTTTTAATATATTTTTATTAATTTCAGAGAGAGGAAGGGAGAGGGAGAGAGAGATTGAAACATCAATGATGAGAGAGAATTATTGATTGGCTGACTCCCACATGCCCCCTACTGGGGATTGGGCTGCAACCTGGGTAGGAATCCAACTGTAGCCTCCTGGTTCATAGGTCAACACTCAACCACTGAGCCACACCAGCCAGGCTAGAGGGATTTTCTTAAATGGAATAACAAGACTAGCAAATCACTGTGTTCATTTATCTAAATGTAGTATTTAAATTTTGAACTTAAACATTTAAGAAGGGAGTGACAAAGTCCCAGTTACATTTGAGAAATATAATTCTTATTATTCTCTGGAGGAGGATTTGCAGAAAAGAAGAAAAGAAAAAACAACAACCAGAAAGCTGTTCGTTCATTTATTGAGATACAGTTTTAGAGCATCTTCTTGTTGGTGTGCACTTAAAGAGAATAGGCTGCTAAGAGTCTGAGTGATCAGCATAGCAGGTAGGAAAAGCTTAGATGATGAATTATGAAGACTTAATTTAAGTAGTGATGAGGATGAAAAGGAGTGAAAATTTTGGAATTTATTTAGGCAGAAGCACTGAAAGTATTTGGTGAACTCTGTTAAGATTGAGAGCTTGAGTCCTGATTTGCTTGACCAGTTTAATAGTATAGTTAGAGATAAGAGTATGAGTGGGCATGAAAGGAATGATGATGAGCTTAGCTGTGGACTTACAATGTTAGAAGAGTCTGTGAAAAAAAATTGTGGGTCTGAACAATAAAGAATTGTAGATAAGACCTACTGCTTAAAGATGTATGAGGATTGAGTATGGATTTTGAATTGATCAACAATAAACAGTTGTTGATGACATAAGCTTGTGTAGAAATTCCCCAAAAGGGTGCTTACCTGAGTGAAATGAGATGAGGGCTGAGGCTGCAGATTACAGGCATCAAAAGGTTAAGAGGACAAGAATGACACATGAAAAAGAATGAAATTTAAGGGCCAGATGTGACGTCAAGAAACCAGGAAAGAGTCGTCGTATCAGTTAAAATGGTTTCAAGTGCAAGTAATAGAGAAGCTGACTCACTTAGCTTTAAACAATAAGGTAATTTATTGGTCCACATAACTGGAATTCCAGAGGCAGAATGGTCCGGGGTAGTGGTTGATCCAAGAGCTCAATAGCTTCATCAAGAAACCAGCTTCCTTTGTCTTCTTTTGCTCTGCCATCCACAGTTTGGATTTGTCCTAATTCTGTTTCTTTGGGAATAGAATAACTGGTTGTAGAAATCAGGACTACATATTCTCTCATTCACAACTGGCTGAAGAAGCAGTTTGGCTCTGGAAGCTCTCCTAAAAGAGTGGAGAAGAACTTGCCACTAGTCTCCAACAAAGTCCTTCTTGTGTTCCACTGGCACAAATATGATACCCAATGATTCCTGAAATAGTCACTAACTTGGGGAGAGGAATTAGGCCTCCATCTCGCAGAGCTGAAGGTGGATTTAGCTTTTCCTGAGATGCTGAACTTTGTTGGCGAGAGATGAATACCTGAACAAAAATCAAGATTCTTTAGGTAGAAGGAAATGGAAAATGGGGAATGCATAACCAGGCAGCTAGGGCCACTACAGAAATATTAAGCAAGTCTAGGAGGAAGAAAGTTTGAGAAGTCACTAACATCATCAGAGGCTAAAGAGAGTCAAAGTAAGAGTTAAAGGAATAAAAAACAAAAGGAGCCAAGTAAATTAGTTAACTAGAAGGTGACTCTAGAGACTTCATGGATACTAATTGAAGTGGAGATAGGGTCTTGGTAAGAAAGAAGATATGAAGCTTTAATATAAGTTTAAAGTTTCTGGGTTTTGAAAGGAAGAATAATGATAATATAGCAGCTAGGAGGGAAAAGTAGTAAGAAGAAGGGTTGTTTTGCAATCAGCAATTAGATGTTTTAAAGTCTAGTCAGTGTCTCCTAATCAAGTTCTGATGAAAGCTCTTCTGGTGACCAGTTCTATGAACTTAGTCAACATGTCATGCTCCCTTTGAGAGGTCATCACTTAAAGGGGAAAAAATATAGCATATATATATTGAAAGCAGAAAATAATCTTACCTGTATTTTAGTTGTTTGTATTTAGGGGAGATCTTCAATATTATAGTCCACTGAGGCATCAAAAATCGTTCATTTGGGGACTGAAAATAGAATATTTTTGTAATTTCTAGCATAGTAACTATTTGTGAGTGATAATCCAGTTAATGCTAGTTGACTATTCTGCATGCAGCCTCACTTTTGTATTGAGGGAATCTTGCTTTGTAGCAGGTAGACTATGAAGCCCACCATCCCCCTTCAGCAACAACAAATTACAACAGATTGAGATTAGTGTCTTTAAAATTAATGACAGAAGACCATTTTATTGTAAAGAAAGAATTACACTGTAGGTATTTTAGGAACTGTTCAAGTGCTTTAAATTCAGAACATTGTGTGTTTCCCTTAAATGGTAATGGTTGGAACACTTCTAACTTTTTGTCATTTGTAAATCAATGAGATTCATGTGACAGAGATCTCAAAACTTTCATCCTACATCGTATAGGCTAAATGGCCACTTATTTGAGAACTTATGGGCAGCCATTCATATTTTGCAGTCAGAAGTTACAGAATGATTTTACTTGGGAAAACAAGAGAAAACTAAAGATTGTAGTAGACCTAACAAATTATTCAGTTTGCTTGATACTTTTTGCCAAGAGTTTTGTCATGAGGGCAGACCCTAGTGCTTTATTTCACATTCCCAGCCAGCATTTGCAAACCACCAATCATTTCCTAAGGGACCTTAACAGACGGAAGCATTGAATTCTCTACAGTCAATGTTGCCTCCCACCTGGGAAAAAGACAGTCCTGTAATTGAATCTGAGCATATGCATTGTCATCCCTCCTGCCTGCCTCTCTGATGTGACAGCAAATTAAAAGACTTAAGGCTCAGCCTGTCTTCCAGCTGCCAGCCCCTGGTAGACATGAGGGAGCCAGAAGGGACCAGGTGGAGCAGTTTTGAGTTGCACTAAACACACAGCGCAAGGAGGTTGGCCGTAACTTCCCAATGAATATTTATACCAGCCCCAATTCTCATGTTGCACTTTGGCACGGACCAGAGTGCTGAGCTCCTGCTGATTTCAAGGGCCCTGCATTGTTTGGACCTGCTCCGTGAAGTATTACGCCAGATGAGAAGTGGGGCCCAGGTTCCTATCACTAAGATGGGTGTTTGACTTTTTTTAAATGGAGACTATCATGTTATAGTGTCATAAGGATAGGGCCAGGGGGAGTTCCCTGACGTCTCCTGGCATTGCTGTTCATGAATTGCATGCAGCCTCAGCCTCAGCTTCCCGTGGAGTGGAACTTTAATTGTTTATATTAAGAGCCACACAATACTGTATGTTGTATATCACGGCATTTTCTTCATCTTTTTCTTGGAGGGTTTATTTTTGTTTGCTAAGGTCGGGCACTTATCACAGGGCTCTCTCATCACATTTCACATTCTGATCCCTCGTGGCAGGTGCTAACTTCCTTGCGCTCAAAGTGAATGGGTTGAGTAACCTCATAAAGATACAGAATGTCTTGGCATAGAAAAGAAGGGAGTAAAGAATGCCTGTCTATGGAAGACTCTTAGTGTTATTTAGTGAGCCCTGTAAACTGAGAAGATATTTGGAAAACCATCTACACACAAACCCATTAACTTTTTCTAGGTAGTAGATCATAGACTTATATTTATGTTCGTGATTCCCAATCCATATAGTTACCTAATAAAGCACACAACTTATCATGAGTTTTGTTTTTTAAGAAATTTTTATTGTTTTTTTTAAATTTTTTAAATTAAAACATAATTGGCATACAATATTGTATTAGTTTCAGGTGTGCAACATAGTGATTGGACATTTATATACCTTATGATGTGAACACCACAATAAGTCTATTTATTGATCATTCATTACAGTGCAAAGTTACTATTATATTATTGACTATATTCTCTCTGTTGTACACTACACCCCTGTGGCTTATTTATTTTATAACTAGAATTTTGTCTCTCTTATTCAACCCTCTACATTTTTTACTCCTCTTCCCCCACCCTGCGTCCCTATGGCAAACATCAGTTCATTTTCTGCATCACTGAGACTGTTTCTGTTTTGTTTTCTTTTTTAGATTACATATATACTAGTAAGTGAAAGTGTATGGTATTTGTCTCTTTCTATCTGACGTATTCCACTCAGGACAATACCTTCTAGGCCCATCTATGTTGTTGTTGCAGATGACAAAATTTTATACATTTTTATGGCTGAGTCATATTCCATTGTGTACTAGTATACGTACCACTTCTTTATCCATTAGTCTATGGTTGGACATCTAGCTTGCTTTCATTTCTTGCCTATTGTAAGTAATGCTGCAGTGAAATGGGGGTGCATTTATATGTATGAATTGGTATGGGGTTTTGTGTGTGTTTTTTGGTGTGTCTTTTTTTTTTAATCCTCATCCAAGGATATTTTTCCATTGATTTTTTAGAGAGAATAGAAGAGAGAGGGAAAGACAGAGAGAAACATCGATGTGAAAGAAACACATAGATGGGTTGCCTCCTGCATGAGCCCGAACCAGGGCCCGGGCCAGGGAGGAGCCTGCAACCCAGTACATGTCCTTGACCGGAATCCAACCTGGCCATTCTGACATACCTCATTGTACTTTTGATTTGCATTTTCCTGATGATTAATAATGTTGAGCATCTTCTCATATGATGTTTAAGGCCATTGTTTCCATATTGAATTTTTGTCTGGATTTTCTATTTATTCTTGTATGTGGGTGTTAAAGTCTCCTACTGTTTTTGTAAAAATGTCAATTTCTCTCTTTATGTCTGTTAATATTTGTCTTGTTTATTTAGTCCTCCTATATTGGGTGCATAGATATTTATGAATATTATATCTTTTGACCCTTTGATTATTATGTAATGGTCTTCTTTTTGTCTCTTTTTACAGTCTTTGTTTTAACATCCAACTAGTCTGATATGAGTATTGCTACCCCAGCTTTCTTTTTATTATTTTTTTCATTTGTTTTTCTGTGGAATATATTTTCTATACCTTCATTTTCAGTATGTGTCTATCCTTTGATCTGAAGTGAGTCTTGTGTATGCAGCATATGGGTGGGTCTTGCTTGGTTTTTTTTGGTTTTGTTTTTATCTTGTTTTGTTTTTATCCATTAATTTACCATATGTCTTTTGGTTGGAGCATTTTAGTCCGTTTGTTTTTAAACTAATTACAGATAGGTATGGTCTTTTTGCCATTTTGTTAATTCTTTTTTATTGTTATACAGATTTCTTTGAATTCCTTTCTCTTTATTTTTTGTGTATCTTTTGAAGGTTTTGGTTTATAGTTACTATTTGGTATATTGATCTATATATTTTACTGTATATTTTAAGCTGATCGATATTTTAAGTTCAAACACATTCTAAAGCGCTACAGTTTGGCTCATTGTGTTTTAGAAATTTTTGTTTGTGAATTCCCTAACTACTTCTTGTAGTTATAGTTGGTTTTGCTACTTTTGTCTTTTAACCTTCATTTTAGCTTTTTTTAAAAAAAAATGTTTTTATTGATTTTTAGAGAGAAATGAAGTGAGAGGAATAAAGAGATAGAAACATCAGTGAGAAAGAAACATCATCAATCAGCTGCCTCCTGCACGCCCCTTCCTGGGGTTGAGCCCACAACCCAGGCACGTGCCCTGACCAGGAATCGAACTAGTGACCTCTTGGTTCCTGGGTCAGTTCTCAACCACTGAGCCACACCAGCCAGACCATATTAGCTTTTTAAGTGTCTGATTCACTGTTTATTATATATTTGCCTTTTTTAGTGAGATTTTTTTCTTCCATATATTTTATTATTTCTGCTTATGGCCTTTTATTTTCTGCCTGAAGAAGATACTTTAATATTTCTTGTAAAGTCAATTTAATAGTGATGAACTCCTTCAGTGTTCACTTGTCTGGGTAGAGTATTCTAGGTTGTAGGTTTCTTTTTTTAGCACTTGAAATATATCCTGCCACTCCCTCGGGTCTGTAAAGTTTCTGCTGAGAAATCTGCTGATCTATGATTAGCTCTCGTCATTGATGTTTCTCTCTCCCTTCTTTTCTGAAATCAATAGAAACATATTTTTTAAAAGTAAATAATTGCTGAGATTTCAATTTTTGCTCTCTTGCTTCCTGCTCTAATAGGTCTATGGAAATGCAGGACCTAGCAAGTCCTCATCCTCTTGTCGGAGGTGGTGATGCCCCTGGTAGCTCCAAACTGGAGAAAGCCAATCTCAGTAGCACATCAGTCACCACAAATGGGACAGGAGGTAAGTGTACAACCTTAAAGACACACAGAATCACATTTTCACATTTTAATGTTTGCTGCAATTTCATATGTTAGGGTCTGCTAATAAAGAAATATCTCATTAGCAAGAACACAATCAGCATAATATGCAAGGAATATATAGTTAATGGATTATTTATTGTTCATTTTCTTGAAATTTTTGTTCCTCCTCTATAACTGGAAACATTCAGAAACATCCAGAGAGCCCTGGGCAACACTGAAGGCATTTAGTGAAGCTTCTTTTTTGCATTTGCCCTTGTAAATATTTTCTAAAATGTGGAAAATGTGGCCAAAAGGTTCTTACGAAAAAAGAAGATGAAGAAAAGAAATTGTATTACTTTATAATTTTATTTTGAATTATAAGAGAGAGAAGATCTACCAAAATTTTTTTCTTAAAATGTGGTTTTCCTTAAAAGTAAATTTGGGAATAGAAAAAGTATATCTGCTACAATTTTCTTTACAAAGAGAACAATACCTAACATGTATTTAAAAATAGGAATTTAATATTTTTTTCTAGGTATCTTCTCATTTGATTAACCCATAATTAACACACAGCATATGGCAACAATAACAGTTATTTCATATATCCTGCCATATTGTTTTTATAAAATGCATTCAACTTTCCAGAAAATATAATCTTATTTTTACATCACAATATATAGACTACATCTCTATACATATGTTTCATTTTAAATCAATTATTTTCAAGTTTTATAGATCTAGTTATTTTATTCAGTAAGTGAGAAATTACATGAAATTTGTTTTAACTTATAAACTTCATATTATTAGATATCGGCATTTGCCACATCATATTTTCTTTAAAATTTTCAATAAATATTTATGAAATTGATACACCTCTTTTTACTTATTTGAAAAGGACTGCGCAACCTAAAATCTACTTTGTAAAGTTGTGTGCATTGCAATTTGCCTGTATTTAATAATGTTTTATACCAAACCCTTTGTAAATTAACATTTTTCTTGTTTATAATGTTTATTTGTCTCTAAACATGCATCTATAGTTTTGGCTAATTAATTATAGGATTGCAAATTTATGAGATTGTTTAGTGATGACTTCTGGAGTAAAAACATTAATATTTAAACCTTACCTTGGTCCAAATAATAATATTTTTTAAAAACTATGCATTCTGGAAGCAGACCTTGGAGTTCACTAATCATCATGTGTATATATTTAACGGAACTAAAACAGACCTGATCAACTAAAATGTAAAAGTCATACCATGGCAGTTATAATTTTTGGCGAAAAGGTCAGAAACCAGTGCAAGCATTGGAAACTATTCATGTACACTGAGCAGGCACTCAGACAATGAACCCTTATACTGTTCCTGTTCTCAGGGGACAACATGACTGTTTTAAACACTGCGGACTGGTTGCTGAGTTGCAACACCCCCTCTTCCGCAACAAGTATGAGAGATGATGGTACACTGCATGTGCTTGGGTGTGTGGATTTGCCCTTCTGGTTTGCTTTCTGTTGCTATTTCTGTGTTTGCACCTTTTTTTCTGTGTCTAATACTTGTAAAGGAAAAGGAGAAATGATCATGCCTTTTAGTTGTTTATTGGTAACAGTTGGCTATATTTTTCATATCAACTAGTATTCTCATCTCAAATTCTTATTACCAGCAGTATTCTTAGATTTTTTTTATAATTTTACAAAAATGGTGCATCAGTTGTTTTTCTAACTACATGTCAATTTATTAAGTGGATAATTGAGCACCACATTCATGTCAATCAGAGAATTTGAAACAGATTGCGTGTACATACAGACTTGTTTATCTTTATAACCTATACATTTTTATAATTTATGTTGACTTTTTAGGATGGCAGAAGATATTTGCTATTTTAGAGACTTTATTAAATATTCCAATTAAAGTAACATTAACAATCAGTTAAAATTCCATCATTTAAAAAACCATCAGTGATAAAAGGTATATATTTAAAATTGTAAATTAATATTGTCTTTGAAAATATTTTGAACTATAGACATTTACTACATTCATATATGTAATATATATTAAAGTATAAACAAACCTTTTTCCTTAATAAAAAGTTAATATACTATCAAAATTTAAAAATAAATGTAATTCCATAGCACTATGTTAGAACCACCCAACACAAGATTAAACAGAACTCACTACCTATCACAAATGTGCATTACAAGCAAGCATTTAGACTAGGCACAGACTTGCCATATTTCGATTATATTATATTATGAAGAATACTCCATTATGCCCACTACTTATATATTTATAATTTTCATTTCAAAATTTTTTTTCAATTTCATACTTAAAATATACTTTTCATAGTTAAAAATATATTGCCAGAATTAGTTTCTCTTCATGGGTCTTTATTCATAAGGAGCAAGATAGTAAATATTTTAGGCTTTGTAGGTCATACTGCCTCTGTCTCCACTACTTAGTAATGCCATCATAGCCCCAAAACAGCCATGGACAATATATAGATGAATTAGTGTGACTAGGTTCCAATAAAACTTTATTTATGGACTCTGAAATTTAATTTTATATTAATTTCATGTTACAAAATATTCCAAATTTGATCACTTTTAAAACATTTAAGATTTACAATATTTCTAGCTCATTGGCTGATGTTCTGTTTTAAAGTAGTATTAATATAACACAGGCAACTTTACAATAGTAAATATATATATGTGTATATATATATATAATATTTAGTAATTCATGGCTAATCTTAACTGGAAACATTTTTCTGAGTGTTACACTTCAAGTTTTCTGGTTCTTACTGTTAATGTTAAGTGTCATGTGGCCATTTGGGAAGAACAAGGTCTTGTGTGTCAGAAGGATATGATTTGAATCTTGTCACTATACTTATGAGTGTGTCACCTTGGACAAGTTACTGAACATTTCTGAGCTTTAATTCTTTTCTATAAAAGAAAGTAAGTAACACTTCCCTGGCAAGACTTTTTGTCCTAAATGAGATATGTATGTAAGTTGCTTGGTAATAAATGCCAGAATATTTCCTTCTTTCATTAATAATTTAATAATAATTGGCCAGAAAATTCTTTTTTT
>NW_006300032.1:5730816-5754143 GCF_000327345.1 Myotis davidii | reverse complement strand
GGGAAAGAGAGATAGAAACATCAATGATGAGGGAGAATCATTGATTGGCTGCCTCCTGCGCCCCCCACACTGGGATCAAGCCTGCAACTGGGGCATGTGCCCTGACCGGGAATTGAACCATGACCTTCTGGTTTATAGGTCGATGTTCAACCACTGAGCAGTGCCAGCTGGGCTGGCAACAAATTCTTAAGGAAAATAAAACATGCATTATGTTAAAATATCCTCCAGTGTTTGGTCAGCTAATAAATTCTTCTGAATTTACAATATGTAAATTGACCACAAAAGGCAAATCTTTAGTGAGATTATACTTTGATTATTAATGACATAGTCTTGGTGGCATATTGATACGAAATTTTTAATGACATTTAATAACTTTTTATGTTGGGTGTTTATAATACAAACTAAGCATTTGGTGCATAATCTCTCTCATTGAAAGTAAATTATTTTATTTTTAATCCTGGGTTTTATTGTTGGTATTGGATCATTGCATAAAATTATTATAAGGAAAAAGCTAATTTCGGCTGTTTTCAAGAACTTTGCATTCATTTTGAGATTTTCAAAAAGATAAATTTAATTATTTATTTTATATTAATATGAATGAGTTGACAGTATTACCTTAACCTACCATATTACATTGGTGCTGTTTCAATCTATTAGACTATTACTTTAATTTAAAATGTTTTATCACCTTAATCCTAATTACCTCTGCAGATTTATATTGGTACTTAGATTTTCCTTTCAAATGTCACTTATTAAATTGTTAAAATATAGAACTAGTAATAAAAATAGAATAAATGCAATAATGCCTTAGCATGTAGATCAGGGATCAGCAAACTTTCTGTAAAGGGTCAGATAGTAAATATTTTAGACTTTGCAGGCCATATGGTCTCTGTTGTAATTACTCAACTTAACTTTTGTTCCACAAAAGCAGCCATAGATAATATGTAAGTGATTGAGCTTGGCTGTGTTCAAATAAAACTTGATAAATTTGAATTTCTTAAAATTTTCACATCACAAAATATTATTCTTTTGGTATTTTCAACTATTTAAAAATTTAAAAGTCATTCTTAGCTCATGGACCATTTAAAAATAGGCCACAGAGCAGATTTGTAACATGTGTTATAGTTTGCCCATCCCTGATATAGAGATATATATGCTATAGGTGTAGTCTATATACTTCATGTACATACACATTCATGCATGTAAATGCATGCCAAGTATATGAAAGTTACTTCCAGATACAGGAAAGATCCTAATTTACAAGATTCAGATTTATGATAAGCCATACATTGTATACAAAAATACTTAGATCTATTGGGAGTACTTAGGATAGGGTCTAAAAGTGAATTTTTACTTTCTCAATTACTAGTAAAATGTGGCAAGTTTCTATTATATGCTAGGCTCTGTGCTAGGAAATGGAAACCCAGTGGGGCCTATAGAACACAATACTGGCCATCAAGGGACCAAAATCTAACAGAGGAAAAGAGACAAGAAAATAATGTGGGAATAATGTGTTCAAGGTGGTTGCACAGTAGAGGGAGGGAATATTTTATTCTACATGGAGATTAAGAAAATACTTCAAAGCAATTTGAGGGAACCAAAATCAGACATTGTGATCGGATTTATGGCATTTTCTATAAAGGGGTGAGCAAAAGTGGGTTTACAGTTGTGAGTTCGTGAAAAAGTTTATTTTTGTATTATAATTAATTAATTAATTATTGTATTATTTATTATTATTATAATCAACCTACTTTTGCTCACCCGTGTATTTAGAATCTGCATAACATGGAAAAGAATCTTCCAAAATATTTAATATATCAATGAGTGAATCACATGTAAATAATTTATTTCTGAATGTTATATACATGTACAGTAGAGCCCTTTTTACATTTGCTTTTTGGAATGAGAGCCATTTGCTTCATCAAATTATTTTACAAAATTTAATACTTTAAGGATACTTAGGAACGAAAGATACTTGGAACTCATAGGTTTTTGAATGAATATATTGATTTAGACAAACATAAACCATAAGCTGTAGCAATTATTAAAACTGGCAGGCAATATTTATTGTTACCCTGCAGTGGTGTGAATTGTATCCCTCCTGATCTAAATCCTCCTGAAATTCTTTGTGGAACCTAAAAGGTCAAAAGTTGCTATGTTTAATTTTGTGATTCAGCAAGAAGTGTATTTGGAATTATATATACATAGATCTACACTCTTTTTAGTGGACACTTAAATGCATATTTCTGGAGATGAAATACAAAATGTAAATTACTGGGTCAGCTCTTGTAAGGATTAAACGTGCTACTGCAACAAATGAACGTGAATGATGTTATGATAATAAACCAGACTTTCTCCAAAAAATATACACATCAATGCTGTACTTGAGTTCTAAAGATAAACTGCAGGAACAAGATTTAATTTGAAAATACTCATATGTATATGAGGATGTGGTTGTAGGTTGGGATGCGAAGAGAGGAAATCAGTGGTTTAGTAGACATAGCTAACACCTGGCAATAATCACATACAATCTTAACTAAAGCTGTAGATTATTTTAAAGGTGAAAATTCAGTCGTTTCAATACATTAAAATTAATTTGACCCTTTTAAATAACTGTTTGGTTCTATTAAAAACAAGTCACAAGTGGCTATTTAGTGGTCAGGAGGACCAGACAATTCAAGTATTTCTTCTGTGCAAAGTACCATATATAGTTTTTCTCATTTTACTTCAATGGAAATAGACCCTTATTTTGAGCATGTAGAAAACTGCAGAACTCATTAATTAACCTACGACATCAAAATATAATTGCTGCTTTTGAAATCAAAATTATAATTTACTATTAAACATTAATAAGTATGCTTTACAAATAGTGTTCATAGACTTGGATACATTTAAGTAGGAATTTGGCCACCCTTTGAATTTGTAAGTTCCAAGAAATTTTCTCTTGTCTTAGTTGTTAAGGCTTTGGACTGTGTTTTTGTCATAAGTATGGATATTGCATCACAAAGGGCCTTTACGCCCATCTAGATCACACTCTGGAACATCTTTATATGGATACAGATTAAAGGAATTCTTGGTTAGTTAGTGCAGCCTGCAAAGGCAGTATGGCTGAGAGTTTGGATTCTGAAACTGTACCACCCTGGTCTCAAATTCTAGCACTCACTAGCTCTGTGACTATAGACAAGTTATTTAACCTCTTTGTTCCCTCATCTGAGAAATGAAGATGATAGTATCACCTACCTTTTATGATTGTCATGGCAGTAAAGGAGTTAATATCTATAAAACACAGCAAGAGCACCTGGAATGTATGAAGTACCTTTAAAGTGTGTGTTGTTATCGGCCTTCAAACTTGCTACTTCTTGTTGTTGTTTAAAATATTTCATGAGGAAGAAATGGAAAGCATATTGTATTAGCCTATTCCCACACTTTGGAGCTTTCATTTTTATTACCAAAGTGTGCCTAATTACTCCATCTAAAAAACACCCCACTCTTACCACTTCCTGAGCTATCACGAAGAGTCACTGTCATGAATGTAAACCATTTTCATACCTGAAGATAGCCTGTTATGGTGGAAAGATCATGGATTTGGCGCTAAAGACCTGCGTTTGGATCTTAGCTTGATATCACCTGCAATGGAACAGGCTCCGCAGCCCACCCAAACATTAGTTTCCTCCTGTATACATTTTATATAGTGGTTTGCATTGATCAAGGTTGTTTTAAGGAATAGCTAAATATAAATAATCTAGCACATAATAAGCTCTCAATAAATAATTATGTAGTAGCAAATAATTTTGTGGTGGTAAATTTAATTAGTGATCAGCTATAAGCATAACAGGGACTACCATCCAAGTTACTACTAAGAAGTAGTAACCACCATATATTACTTGTCATTATACACATAATGAGATGCTACTCCTCAGATTATTGTTGCTATTGAAAAAGAGGTGGACCTTAAATTTCCCTTTTGCTAAGAGAAGTAGGCCAACTTTCTTTACTCCCTCTTTCCAACCTCTTAGAATCTTCCAGCAAATCTTCAGGACATTATTGAAGCATGGATAGTAAATTTACCTCAGAGCTCGCTAAGGGCGGGTCCAGTTAGCTCTATTCCTGTGGAAAGAGACCATCATCATGACTGCATGTTTCTCCCTAATTAATTGCTTTTCTAACAGTATAACCTAACTGACTTCTTTGGTTGGTGGGTATTTTCTGACCCACTATACTTTTTTGTCATATTTGTTCATGGTTGGCTAGTCTTCAGCTTTCTTCTTTATAGTTTTCTGCTTGCTTCTAAGTTATTTAACTGTATAATTCCAGGAAACATAAGAGGTGTTAAGTAGAAAATAATTTAGTTTATTCCCTTGCTGCTGTGATATATGTAACAGAGCTCTGCCCACAAAGGGAAAATATGGTGTGACAAAATAAGTAGAGGCTTTTCCACTGCCTCCCTCCCCCCACTCACATCTAATAATGACAATTATGTGTGCCAGGCTACATCATTGCCAAGTGAGGATTTTGCCAAAATATACCACCTCAAAGAAGAAATAACATATTAAAGACTTTTCAAAAGATACACTTATTGCTGTAGAAATCATCTCTTATTCTATGCTTCTCTCTATAATTCATTAAAAAATCATTATGCCATTAAAATAAAAAGCCCAACAGCTTATGTATAACTCTTTAGTTTTTTCTAAGAGCAAAAAATTTATTGAGTGCCTCATTTTTCACCCATCACCTGAATATGCTCATGGTTTCTGTATTTCAGGATGCCTCCATTGTACTCGTATGCAATCATTTTTTATAAAAATCTTCTTGAGGAGAATAAAATATAAGCTAGTACATCTCATTGTTATGTTTTGTATTAAATGTTCTGAAGACTGACCAATGGTTCCTTTTTTCTGTCTTTTGACTATAATATCAGAGTGTGCTTTAGGTGAGTTAAAAATGCAAATATGTATACTGCTGTTTCAACTTCGTAAGGTGGACTGCCCTGAAAAGCCAGATTCAAGATAACTGGCTTGGCCAGAGGAATTTTCAATTAAGTTCTCTCCAAATGCATGTCCATTTAGAAGCTAAATTAACAAAACTCTCTTCATCGACTTCTCAAGTTCTCTCTTGCATGCTCATGGTAGCTAGAAAAACCACTAGTAGAACAGTCAGCATCTTTGATACCAATTTAGAAATAAAACTCACATGTACTTATTCTTCTACATAGTGTCTCTCCTTGCAGTCAAAACAGAGCCTTTGAACAGCAGTGAAACCACAACCACGACTGGAGATGGAGCGCTTGACACTTTTACTGGGTCAGGTAAAGCCTTAAGCTCGTGTGTTGTTACGTACACATCGGGGTACACACAATTCTCCTAGTGAATAAGCAGCATAAACACCAAAGCTGTTAGAACCTAAGTTTCTATACATTTAGCAATAAGTTAACTTTTTTGAGAACTGATTGTCATAAAACTATGCATTTTCAGAAATTATATTTGGAATCATCTTGCTAGATTTTTTTGAGTTGGCAGCAAAACAATCCCCCTTGACTTTCTTATCAGAAATAAGCAGAGCTGGCTTCCTTCATAATTATTTTATACAGTGTTTAATTTAATAATTAGGTTGTAATAGTTGACTTTATCCCGTCAACTTGCCCATTCAAATGACATAAAAACTGCCTTTTCTCCAACATTTGAGATGTAAAACTATCCATTTGATTCCTTCTAAATAACCTTGTTTCCTCTGTGTTTAAAAAAAAAAATCCTCCCATGCAAGCAACTGAGTGACAAGTATTAAAGGTTAATGGGCTGCAGGAGAGCACATGCGGGTTGCATTAGAACCAGCCTCTGAGAGCACTACTTTCACTCAAATGCTTCAAAGAGAACAATGGCGTGTCTTTAAACATCAATCCTTTTAAATACCAATACCTGATAACTCCCAGGTGGGCACAGAGGACACGCATTAAGTTGACTTAGTTAAAGTTACAATATTTTGTTTGGTTTATTATCTGGTGAAAGGATTCTTTTTTAAAAAAATGTGAGAAGGAATGTGTATAGCAGAAAGATGAACATTAAACCTGGAAAAGTATTTGTGGTAATTAAATCTTGGTTCTGTTATTCTATTTTATTTTACATTTTCCCATGTTCTCATGGACAAGGGTTTCATGTGGGTAAGCTTCATGTAAAGAGTTGAGGTATATCCTTGAGGATAATGTCATTATAGCATATATTTGATTTTTAAAGATAAAGATGATCCCATTTCCTGAGTTCACACTATTTGGGAGTGCTTGCCATGTATTCACATAAATAGTAGTACTCCAAACAAAAAGAAATAATACATACAGATTCATATGTATTAATCTATATTTTTTTCTAGCAATTCACTTGCCTCCCAGGAGCTAAATAGATATCAACTAACTCTAGCATTCTTTATTACTCATTATAATCCTTGTAAACTTTCTACAAAGTAAATGCATATGAACATATTTTTAAGGAAAGGAATGGAATTATAAGTAACTGATGACATACTTAAATAGCATATCACAAGTTAACTGAAAGCTAAATGACAAAGTTACAGAATGTTAGCTCCAGAAGGAATTTTAGAGATCTATGGTAAGAATACTAAGGCACTGAGAAGTTAACGGTGGTTAAGGCCAGACAATCAAAACTGCACAGATAGTCTCTGCTATAAATAGTCTAGAACAGTATTCTGAGCTATTCAGGAGTCTTTCTGTGATACCCATAGGAAAATATAAACATGAGGAAAAAAATAACTGGGAAGAGTCATCCTATCTGAAATTAACACACACACACACACACACACACCTTTTTTTTTTTTACAAAGTTTCTTCATTTTCTTTTAAGATTTATCTAGGATTGTGCTGTCCAATAAAGTGGCCAATAACCATATGTGGCTATTTAAGTCTAAATTGACTAATATTTGGTATAAAATTTAAAAAGCCATGTAGTTACACTAGTCACATTTCAAGTGTTTAATAGATGTATGTGGTTTTTCTAGTGGCTTTCATACTGGATAACTCAGGTATAGAACAATTCTAACACCATGGACCAAGTTCTTTAGGACAACAATGACTTAGGTCAGCAATCCTCAAAAGCAGCACTATCTAAAATGGATGTATTTACCATTGTGAGGTAGTTGTCCTCTGCATTGCAAGATGTTTAGCAGCATCTCTATCATCTATACAAGACAACAGTAGCACCCTGCACTTATGACAATCCAAAATGGCTCCAGACATTTTTAATGTCCCCTAGCAAGCAAAATTTCTACTCCACCTCCAACCTCATCCCCTACCTCTCACCCTGTTGACAGTCACTGAGCTAAGGTTCCATGATCATAAGAATAAAACATTAAAATTGCTTGACATCATACTCTGAGAACCTGATAATATTCTTTATAATTTTGTTTTAATTAGTTTTAAGGACACTTTTAAGGCAAGCAGTTTTCCTTACTGGTATAGGCAGAAATGATGGAGTATAATGAGTATAGTGCTTTGGGTAATATCTCTAGATTAATTGAATGGCAATGGGGAAGGTCTCCATGGTTCTCCAGAAATCATACTGAAGATTAGGCTGCCTGGCTAGCAACTGTCTTTACTTTGTTCAGCATAAGCTCAACTTCACTTTAGTTAAATTTTATTGTTGTTATCAGTTACGTGGAGATTTATGTTAGAATGAAATGTAGACATTTTAGTTAAGAAGCATAAACTCTCCACGTTTTTTGTGAACATCCTAGTTTTCTGAAACAAAGATGTTATATTATATTTAGAAAATGAACATATAGACATTAATATGAAATTTTAATTGACCCTTTACACTGTTTTGAGTGCATCATGCTAATGATTTCTAGATTCATTCGTTAGAGGGAGAAAGGATCATATATATTCAGACTTGTGTTCACCCATAAGGATTTTTCTGAAATAATTCTTCTCCTTGGCTTATTTAATAAAAGCTTCATCAGAGAATGTTTCTTTTCAGTATTTGATGTCTCTTTGGAAAGCCTTGTGTTTCACAATCATGAAAACAACTGGTTAGTATAGTCTAAGTTTTGAGTGTGCCCAAGTGAAATTTTATAAATAAGAAACAAAAAAAACATGGAATTAAGCCTCATTCAACTATATTTTTGATAAACAGTATTCACTGTTAATGAATAAGACTGAATTTCCTGTGGAATAACACTATTAATATTATGTAATGAACAGTTAGTGCCCATAGTGTAGTAAAAAACGTCTGTTCTCATTTGAAAGTTTTAAACATTCTTTAAGTTTTTAGTAAATAAGTAAAAAATTAATGGTTCATTAGTCAATGTATTTTAAGTATATATAGTAAGCACACTTAAATAATGGTTGCTGAAAATATTTACAACATAACACCCCAGTCATAATTAATGATTTTCAAAATTGATTCATAATATTCTTGAAAACATACTTTCTGTACTGTTGCTATGAAAACTGTAATAGACTTTCATCCTCAGAGTTCACAGGCCAAATAGCATTTTAAATACATTAAATTTTACCTGTTTATGAAGTAGCAGATCACAAGGGCACTTAATAGCATTTTGATATAGAAAAATCTCATGTTTCATGAAATAGTTAGCAACCTAAACCTATTTGTCACTTTTACAATTCTAAAAGTTTAGCTCTAGAATTATTATGAACAACTTAGAAAGGACATAGTACTTTGAAGTATAACTATGATTGATTAGACTAAACTAATTCCAGTGCTGCGTTGTGTACTACTTTAATCTTTTTGAAAGGTGAATGAACAGCAGATGGCCTAATAAAGACACTCTGTGTGCTTGCCCAGTATGGATTGGCTCTGAAGGGACTTCCTCAACACGGTAGAGCCCATATATTTGCAATACATCCGTCTTAGTCAAGCAGATGGTTAAAGGAAAGAGAAACTTCCAAACTTTTGGACATATTCCAGTTTGGGGCTGCATGTTTAGGTGAAATATTAACAGGACCTGGCTTTCACCTTTATGTTCTTCTCAAAAAAGTTCTATCTCTGATAGGTCAAAATATTTTTGTAAATAAGGTTGCTACTGCGCTTTGCAATTATGGTGTGTGTGTTTTTTTGTGTTACATCATCACCCATGCGTTCTGTGTACATTGCAATTATTACTAGAATAGTTTGGACTGTATTTTTAAATTACTCATCTGATTGGTAAAAGAAAGAAAATAGAATATGGTATCATTTGACAATTTGAAAATCAAGGGTGGATTGTCACATTTTTCTTAATTTTTATTATAATTATACTAAAATAAATATGGAGGAAGGGTAATGTATTGGCATCATATTTGGAATTTAAAACATAAAGTTTGCAAATAAAAAAAAAATTACCTTTATATCATGAAAGAATAATCACCTGTAATTGAATATATTTATCCATAGCATATTAATACATAAAAACATGCTACTGATTTGAGAAAATGAAAGAATGATGGAGGTGAATGATTTTTAAGAATTCATTTCATGCTCTTAGAACAAAGTTGAAGCAGTTCAGTTAGAATAAAATGGGCATCTGTTTCTGTTTAGAAAATGAATTCATACTTTTGAAAATCACTGAATTTTTAGATACATATCTTTAATGTGATAATGTCTTTAAATTGGTTTTGTATACTCTAGTGAAATATACTTATGAAGCAACCTTTTTGCACTTTTGTGTGTGTCTTACAGTAATAACAAGTAGTGGCTACAGTCCCAGATCAGCACATCAATATTCCCCACAGCTCTATCCTTCCAAGTAAGTGGTCAGTAGATTCTTTCAGATTGGTTAGAATAATTTTTCAGGATTACCTTTATTGATCTGTAGTCACACAACATAACTTTAAATTGGGATATATTTATGTATATAAATGTGTTATAGATAGATACTCTGATAGATTAGTTGGACAGATACATATCTTGTATAAATCTAGAAATAGAGATATACTCATTTTTATTTGGACAGTTCCCTTAATCCTGGATATTGATATACCTTGAGGAAAGCATCAAGTTCAAAACAGAGCACACTGATTTTTTAAATGAAAACCCTAAAATGCTAATGAGTTTAAAGCAAATCTAAAACATTACATTTTATTCAAACATCACTTTGTAATTTGTTCCATCATTACAATATTTTTATTGGATTTCAAGTCTTAATAAATATATTTTTGAAGAAAATGCTGTACTGTTTTTATAAATAATGTAGTCAACTTATTGAGGGCAGTGGTAGAAATTTCAAGTTTAACTGTATTGATCGTATATCTAAATTTGGTTGCAGTCAGCCAGATGTGTCAAGATTTGGGATCCCTGATTCATACACATTTAAGCGTTCTTTTCTGCAGCAGCTCGAGTGTCTGTCTTTAAGAATAGGTAGGGGGTTGGGTATCCAGTTGGGAACATTTTGTAAAATGTGGCATGATGAGGGGAATGGCATTCCAGTTGGGAACATTTTGTAAAATGTGGCATGATGAGGGGAATGGCATTCTTTTTATTTTCAAGAAACTAGCTGCCTACTTTTTTTTTTTAGATTTTAGTTCTTGGTAGAGAGTTCTTAGTAGCACTTTTAATGACTTTTGTAGTCATTGCATTGCATTAGGTCACTCACAGTAACTGGAAATACATTCACAAGCATACTGGATTCCAATGCAGGTGTATGCATCGGATGGATTAAATTAGATTGCTTTGTTTGATATAAATAAGAATTATAGGCCTGAAAGACTTTAGATTTAATATCTAAACCAAAATTTCTCATTTTCCAGGAAGGTATAGACTTAGAGAGTTTAAAGTATTTGTCCAAGGTCACTAGCCTGGTTTTTAGCAGAGCCTGAGCTCCTGACATTCAGACCCATGTCCTTTCCTATATTGTGAAAATTATATTGTGGATAAAGAAAAGGATTGCTTCCTGGCTATTATGAGGTTTCACTGAATCTAAGCTGTCTGAATTAATATGCAGTCTTTGTTGCCACAGTAATGCTATTTTTCTGATATTTAGGCCCTATCCACACATTCTTTCTACACCAGCAGCTCAAACAATGTCTGCCTACGCAGGCCAGACTCAGTATTCGGGAATGCAGCAGCCAGCGGTCTACACAGCCTACTCACAGACAGGACAGCCCTACAGCCTGCCCACTTACGGTATTTCACGTCTTCTCTCTTTTGGTTATAAGCTGGTAATCCTGCTAGTGGTTGTATATTCTAATATAAGATATCACATGGAAGTAAGGTCATTTAGTAATTAAATGGTTTGCACATGCATTTTCCAAACAGATTTGGGTGTGATGTTGCCAGGCATCAAGACAGAGAGTGGACTTCCACAAACTCAGTCTCCGTTACAGAGCGGGTGCCTCAGTTACAGCCCAGGGTTCTCCACCCCACAGCCAGGCCAGACACCTTATTCTTACCAGATGCCAGGTATGTAGACACACGGAAGATGTGTTATGTGAGAACAAATTCTTTGAATGAGACTCCTTGGCTTTAGACTAGAATTATATAGTCATGAAGGTGGTTTTAAACATTAAACCTCTACTCACACGATTTCATCAGAAAAGAAACATGATGAAAAAAGTTGAATATACATCAAGATATATGACCCGTATTCAATTTAAATACTTAAATTTAAGTTGCACCGAATTGGCATTAAACTTGGTCCAAGCAAAGCAACCTCTGAGCAAGTCACCATGCCAGCAGTCACATGTTTAGCATCTATTTAAGTGATTTCAAAGATTTGTGTCAAAAACCACCATTTTCGTGTTAGTATTTTTAAGGGTATAATGCTGTTTTTAGTCTATTTAAAATTAAGTTAGTACTTTCTAAGTCCCATTTACCATTGAATGAGGATTTTTTTTGTTCATTCCTAAAATACTTCTCCCCTATTAATACTACATTTCTTAATAGGAATATTTATATAATTTAAATATACCACCACCATCCAAAATCCTCCCTATATGGTTATTGTTTAATTTTTCCCCTTGTTTTTTACTCCAATTAAAATTCTTTTTAATCACTGTGTGGTTATTGCAGAAAAAATTTAGTCACATAATAAAAACATTAAAAGCTTATTCCTAGCTGTCATTTTGTCTATATTATTAAAGTAAAAATTTTGGGGTTATATTAACATATTTGAAACAACTAGAATAGACATTTGAGTCAGCTGACTAAAATGAAATGATTACTTAGACTTTTTTAGCTGAAATGGCAGGTCTCTCTTTACCTAGAATGTAGGGAGAAATACCTTTGTTTACATGCTACAGCCTCAGTAAATATGTGGCAGAGACCATAGAGACATTTTCATTTATTTCCCCAAGTACGTTCATATTGGGCATTCCAGGTGGATAACTTGTGTTAATTACATATTATTCAAACCCATTGGTAAAATAATAAGCTACCTCAGTTGTCTTTCCCTTTGCATCTTAGAAAGTACATTCCAAAAGAACATATTTAAAAAATAAATCTGCAAATTGATAGTTCACCTGTTTGCCTTAATTTTAAAAATCATTGAATAAATTTCTGACCTAATAGTAAATTTTAGAAGACCCTCAAACCTTAGATTATTACAGTACAAGTCCTATTGAGTCTGAGCCCTAGTTCCTAGCTCTTTTTGTTCTAAGGAAAGAACGCAAGAATGAAAATACAGGGGTGACAAGCATCAATTAAGTCTAAGTGGGTTCTATTGTTAATATCTTAAGCTAACACTATCCAGATAGTTAACTTGGGTGATTTTTGTATGCAAATGCAAGTTTATATGACCATTTGGAAATTCAGTAGAATGGAGTTCCACTCATCTGGAAGTAGTCTCAGAGTGTAATATATTTTATTCTTTGAATATTCTGTACTTCTAGATACTTAACCCTTGAAGGTTAGCTGCAGCCCTTGTTAAGACTGTTGTAGATGATACCTGTTATCACAAGAGGTATAGAGTCAAGCACATTTTCCTTATAAACCTCTCAACTTCAAATTTCACTGTCTTAATAACAAAATTAAATATATATATAAATATATATGTATATGTATATACATATATATTTATATATCTCATTGAATCTGAAAGTGAAATATTTTTTATTTTACAGTAAATACTTAAGGAATTCATTTTTTTATTTACTTGTAGGTTCTGGATTTGCACCATCATCTACTATTTATGCAAATAATTCAGTTTCCAATTCAACAAATTTCAGCGGATCACAACAGGTAGAGTAGTTTTTGTATTCTTGCTTCTTTATGTCTATTTCAGATTTGGGAAGAATAGTTTCAGGTTGCCACATAAGTGAAAATTCTCCCAGAATAAGTTTTTTAAATTTAAAATTAAGATAACATTTTGAGGAAATAAAAATTAGCTATCCAGAATTTTTGGGATATGGGTAATTCTATATATTTTAGATTTCCTGTTCACTAAAGGTTTGCCCTTTACACTTTAAGCTGTGATTGTTTTAATTATTTGGCATGGAACTACAAAATGTATTGCAAACTTTGCTATCATCATAAACTAAACATAATTTAGTTTAAGACTAAACAAAATTATACTAAATGTAACTTTATTTTTTTGATAAAACAGTTTATTAATATCAATTGATTGAACTGTAATCAATAATTGGATTGTGATATCATTTTTAGTCCAAAATGACATTTGTTACTAAACAAAGTTCCCTTTGGACTACTTTTGGCTTTTATGTTTTACTTATTTATTTTTAACATATTTTTATTAATTTCAGAGAGTAAGGAAGAGGGTGAGAGAGAAGGGAACATCAATGATGAGAGTAAATCATTGATCAGCTGCCTCCTGCATGCCCCCTACTTGGGATTGAGCCCGCAACCTGAGCACATGCCCTAGTGGGGAATTGAACCTGGGACCCTTCAGTCCACAGGCCGATACTCTATCAACTGAGCCAGATCAGCTAGGGCAACTTTTGACTTTTATTTTTACTTTTTAGTTTACTAGGTAGTGTGATAACATAAGGGAAAGAAATAGTCTGTTCTACTTAAGAGGATTAAAGATTCATAAAGGAGAGGAAAGATTTATATCATAAAACAGATCCAATGCTACCTGAATATTTAAATACAGTGGCTCCAACATAAAATGTAGCCTGTATTTTGGACCATGGACTGAGTACCAATTTAATATTTAAGCAAATACTTATTGAGTACTTATTCTGTATTAGGAATGGGAGGTATTCTAGGGAAAGGAAGGTGGGGATGGGTTGGATTGGACCTGATCCTATCTCATGGAGCTTACAGCCTACTGAGAGAAGTTGACAATAAACCAGTAAACAGACAGGTAAATATACAATTAGCATGAGGGGAGAGAACAGGGTCCTCTGTTTTTTTCTAACAAAAAAATTGTTAGAAATCTAAGTGGAGTAGGGGAGATTTTGTGGAAGGCCTGTCTATGGAACTGACATTTAGGCCAAGTCTTCTAAGGGCTGGGTGAAGAATGAGGGCAGGGGTGTTTCAGGCATAGAAAGCAGATGTACTAGCTCGCCCAGGGCTGATAAACTTGCTGTGTCAGTCTGGAGTTTAGTTTGTACCTGAGGGTCCGGTGGGTAAACACATCTGCACAGATGGACAGGGGCCTGCACAAGTAGGGCCTTGTGCTATATAGGAAGACATTTAGATTGTATTCCAATCCCAATGGGAAGCTATTAAAGGATTTTGAACAGGAGAATAGCATCACATAATTTATGTTTTGAAAAGATTACTCTGGCTTCAGGGACTTTGGAGGAAGCCAAAAATAGAAAGGAGGAGACAAATTAGAAAACCTGTCCATTGGCTCCAACAGCAAGTAAAGGTGGCTTGGACCAGGGTGGCAGTAGAGGAAATAAAGAGAAGCAGAGATCTTGGAGATATGTTTGAGTACAAAAAGACATTGTCTTCCCCGGAAGCTAGTAGTCTGGACCTTTCCAATAAGTAAATTCATCTTCCTTTAAGGCACAGGTGCAGCTCAGGCTCTCTGGCCTCCAATTGCAACTCTGAGACTTGCTAGCTGTCTGCTCTCGGACAAATCCTTAAGCACTCCCTGCCTGCGTCCCCTTCACAGTAAAATGTGAATAATGATAATACTGCATAGGCAGCCGTGGGCAAACTACGGCCTGCAGGCCGGATTCGGCCGTTTGAAATGAATAAAACTATTGAAAAAAAAGACTGTATCCTTGTATGGAATGATGTTTACTTTGAATTTATATTAGTTCACACAAACACTCCATCCATGCTTTTGTTCCGGCCCTCCGGTCCAGTTTAAGAACCCATTGTGGCCCTCGAGTCAAAAAGTTTGCCCACCCCTGGTATAGGGGGTTGTGAGGGCTAAATGACTAAGTCCATTTAAGGTTTCAGAACAGTACCTGACACAAAGTAGTCACTATGTAAATATTTTCACTGCTTTACTCTGTAAAATATGTGTTGCGAGGCACTTTGTCCAAATATTGCAAGTTTTTTTTTGTTTATGGGCTCACAGGTGGTAATGGGGAACATCAAATCTAGAAATTAACAGATGGATAGAATTTTAGTTTTCTGCCACACTACTTAATCCTTTCTGATAATATTTGTTTATACACATATGTACTTATACAGTTTTTTGGTTTTTTTTTCCTGTAACAAATGAGGCAAATAAATGTTTGAAAACCTCACTAAAATCTTCAAGTCAAGGCCTCAGATGACATGTGTCCTGTGAGAGAAAGAAAATATTTTATTCATCTTCTTTTTTTTTTATACATCTTCTTTTACTTACTGTTTATCTCCTGACAAGAAATCAAAATTATACAGGGTAACCAAGAAGGGGAATAAAACTCACAATAATGCAGACTGAGGTGTGCATGGAAGCTGGGAGGAGCAGCCACACCTCCCCCTTGCAGGTGATGTTCAATATATGAGAACGGATGCTATGAATATAAACTGACTCCATCTCCTTCTTGCCTCTTCAGTTGCATAAGACATGTTGATATATATCCTTGGATAAGTAATTTTGGGGCCAAAATGAAGCAAATGTACCCTTTAGTCAGATTAAAATGTGTATATTGGATCTGGTTTGCAAAACCAGCAAAGTAATTCATGACAATGTGTATACAGAAGGGGCCCACAAAATTGTCTCTGCCCTTTGGAATCAACTCAAAGCTGTGGACTCTAAAACAAATGGAGCCAAATACTGATCTTACAGTTTACCAGAGCGATTGCTTCCTTTTCAAACACGCCAGAGAGTAATTTCTATTTCAAACACACACATCTCAATTACTGTTTCAGGATTATCCATCCTACACAGCCTTTGGCCAAAACCAGTATGCACAGTATTACTCCGCATCAACGTATGGAGCATATATGACATCAAATAACACAGCTGATGGCACATCGTCGTCAACCTCAACCTATCAGTTGCAGGAATCTCTCCCAGGACTGACTAGCCAACCAGGTACAGATCTTCATCCAGGTGAAATACTTTCATATGTTTTGCTGTGTCTAATGATGTGGAGAAAATGGACATTTCAGAAATAAGGCTGAAAGCTCCCAAATGATTATGCTGATGTTTGATCTGTGCTAGTACCACTGCGTAAGATGACATTCTGGCATTTGTAAAACACTTCTTTTAGATGTGGAGCAGTTAGGAGATTTATATTTTAATCTTAAATGGCAGTGTGTATGTGAATATAAGTGGATATAAAAAGGTCAGTGGGCCTTTTGCCAGACTATTTTGTGACGGTCTTGACAACATAGAAAAGTTGTAGTATTATCTTTGGATATAACTGACCATATTTCCTTTATGCTTGAGAGACTGCATAGTTCCTTCACCTTCGTGAGGCATCAGTGCCTCCAATCAGTGAATGTTCCCTACCTTCCTAAGGTTTTTAGGATCATTGCTAAGTAGTCTAATATCTTTGCCTAGTCAGCACATATTTAAAATCCATTGTATTTTTTGTTGTCTGAAGCTTATCTGTTTTCTTATTGGAATTATATTTGCTGACAGATATTTAACCCAGCTGAAACATTTAAAGTTAAATGCAAATTTAATAGAAATTCATCATAATCCCAATAAAAATTCCAGCAGGACTTTTTGGAGAAATGATCAAGGTGACTCTAAAATTACAAGGAAAGACAAAGAAACTAGAATAGCCAAAATAATTTTGCAAAGTTTGAGGGCTCACATTGCCTGATTTCAAGACTTATTATAAAGAATAGTCATCAAGAATTGGCAAAAGGACACATAGTTGGAGCAATGGAATAGAACGGAGAGTCCAGATATAGACTGACTTACGTACACTGGAAAATGGGTTTTGACAAAAGTGCAAAGGCAATTGGAGAATGAATAGATATTTTTTTGTTTGTTTGTTTGAGGCTTTTTAATTTTTTATTTTATTTTTTCCATCACAATTAATCCCCTCTGTGCACTCTTCCACTTCCACCTATCCCCTGCTTCTGCAATCATGACACTGTTGTCCATGACTTATCTTTTTTTTTCATTTTTGCTCAATCTCTCACTCCTCCCCACCCCATTCTCCTTGGACATGCATAAGCAAAATTTTAAAGAACACACAAAAATAACAAACAATAAAATCCGCCAGAATCTTAACTCTTAATTCATACCATATACAATAAATACATGTCAAAACTAAAACTATAAAACTTCTAGAAGAAGACTTGGGGGAAATTTTGTGGCCTTGGGTTATGTAAAGATTTTAGATTTGATAGATAATATTCAGATCTTATCAGATTTTCTGTTTAATTTAAAGAAGAAATTATTTCTACTTGTAACTATATTATTATCTCAACCAAAATCATAACAATACACAAGTCTGGATTTTTAAGGTATTCTGTGATCTCAGAACTTTAGTCAAGATCTTTAAGTTTTTGTCTTTCAGATCTTTCATGCATACAAAAAGTAAACTAGTTCGTAACTATGAGATTTTTCTTTATTATTATTGATGAACTTTTAGCTATTTAGTTTAACGGCATGAAAATTATTTTCTATTAACCAACTCTGCATTTTGGAATTAAATCAGAGACCTAGCAATTAAACCCACAATTTTTCATAAATCATTTTCTGTTGACTTCTCTCATTTTTAAAAGAGAAACATACTTCATGTTCTATAAGAGACAGCTGGTTGTTTTGATTTAGCGATAAACCCTAATGAAATACAGTTGGATTTAAAAATCTAAAGCATGGAAGGTACAGTTATTCATTACTGTACTGATTAAAGGATAATTATTCAATCATGTATGGTGTTGGCCCAAGAAAATGCCTAAGGTAGTTGGTAATGACTGATGTTATTTGGAAATTGCAAATAGCATTCAGTTATTACTTTACCTTATTAGGTAGTTTGACAGTGTATTTAAAAGAAACATTACTATGCTGATTAAGAACAGATATTTTAGTTCATTATCTTTAGAAAGACCTCTCTTTGCTTTTAACATAAAGATTATCTTAGGTATATTATAATTTTGATTTGCATTCAGAAAGTGATGACTGATTAGTACATGAAAACTTGAGATATTTTTATAGCTCCTTTTTAAAATATTTTAATCATCTTTAACATTATATATAATTAGTCATTTGTAACAATATTATCCTTTACTCTGAGCCCTTGGCAGGCATTACAATACATTTAGCTGATTAAATTTTACAAGTGCTTCAGAAAAGTAAGGGATATAGTAAGATCACTTCGCTCTTTGAAAAGAAGCCAGTTTCTTAGGCAGAACTCAGTAGACTTTGCATAGCTTCATGGCATTTCACTTAAGGACAGGAAGGAAACAAAGTGCTAATTCAATTCGTGGAAGCTAACCAGAGGATTTAGGTAGAAAGAACTGACCACATTTAACTCCTCCGCCAATCTGCATTTCCCATATCTGCAGCATTAATGTACCCCAGTACAGTTACCTGAGTGAAATTATTTGGCAGAGGCCCTGGAATTGACAGCTTTCTCCTTAAAAAAAAAAAGTGTCAATAAATGTTTAATGACCAGCTGAGCTCAAGTTCCTGGTTTTACCCTTTATCAGAAAAAAGGATAGCATCTTCAAAAGCTATAGAGGTCAGAATAGTTCCACCTGGATGGTTGCTATAGGAGTCCAGATACTGCCGTGGCCTCTTCAGGACCTGCTCTTTTACTGTAAACTTCTTTTTTTTAAATTTCTTTATTGATTAAGGTATTGCATATGTGTCCTTATCCCCCCATTGCCCCCCTCCCACACCCCTACTCATGCCCTCATCCCCCTGGTGTCTGTGTCCATTGGTTAGGCTTATATGCATGCATACAAATCCTTTGGTTGATCTCTCCTCCTTAACCCCACCCTCCCCTATCTTCCCTCTGAGGTTTGACAGTCTGATCAATGCTTCTCTGTCTCTGGATCTGCTTTTGTTCATCAGTTTAGTTCTTTTGATGAATTTCTTGGCTTTCACTTTCACAAATTGTATAAAATCTGTATAATTCTTGATTAGTAAAAACAGATATAGGTTTGTAATCAAGAGTGTCCATTATGGTTTGGAGGAGGAAGTATAAGCCTAGTGGTTAAGGCAGCAGTTCTGGAATCATATCACAATTCCTCACACAAACTATTTCATCTTGGTAAGTTAAATCCCACATGTCTCCAGTTTTCCCAAGATTAAAAGAGGATAATGAAAGACCAGATTCACAGAGTCAAAGTGAGGTTTATATCATATAGCTCTCGACATAGATGCAGATATAGATAAAGAATGTTTCACAATAAAGAGTGCTGACAAATCAATAAGGAAAAGAGAACCCAATTTTAAAAATGGGCAAAAGATGTAAACAGTTATATCAAAAAAGAAGATACCAAATGGGAAATTAGCATACAAAAAAGTGTTTCACATCATTTCTCATCAAGAAAATGCTAATTAAATCTACAATAAGATACCACCATACCCCCACCTTGACTAATGTCACAAAGACTAGCAATATCAAGTATTGGCAAGAATGTCAAGCAACTGGAATTCTCATTGCTAGTAGGAGAGTGAATTAATAGAACCACTTTGGAAAAAGGTGATCAGAGCTTGTTAAACATGGACATATGCCTTTCCTCTGACCCAGCAGTCCCGCTGGTAGGTATATATGCCTTAGAGAAACAGGAGCTAGCCCACAAAGACAAGGACAAGAATGTTTATAGCAGCTTTATTCATAGTTGCCTAAGATTATGAATAATCCAAATGTATATCAACAGAATGATAAACAAAGCATATATACTAGTGCATATATATTGAAGTTCTAGCCACATTAAGGAAAGAACAGATGACTGCCCCAAGCTACAAATGTGAGTCAATCACACAGACATAATGAGCAGTGAATAAAGTCAAACATATTTTAATAAACATTTTAAAAGGAAAGACAGTACATGAAAAAAATACTTAAGGTTGAATAAATATGGAGCTGCTCCTCTTAGTTCTTTAAACAAGCTGTCAGAACACGTCTGTCCATATTGTGTCCAAATTTTTAGAGCCCTTTTAAGATCTTGCAGTAACTTGGAAGGAATCAGTGGTATCAAGTCCCATTTTTATTGAAACCCAAACACTTCTTATAAATACTCCTTTCCCTGCCCCTCCTGCTCTTTTCATTCCCATGCTGTTGGCTCCCAATTTATTGGAATAGCTGAGTTGTTTCTGCCAAACTCCTTCTTTATGGGTCCAGTCAACCATCAACCACCCATAACATCACAGTGACCTGGGGATTTTGCAAGTTTTTGTCCTTTCAGCCCTTGTACTGTTGCAAGAACAAAGCTGCCTTGTGCTATTTAACACCTGGAAAATGATCTAGGATGAAGAGAAAGACAGGTTGTATGGAATGTCATCCCCAAAATATTATTATAAGCTTATTTAATAAATTAGGGTTAATTATAACCTACAATTTATTTGAAAGAGAACATTTGACTTGCAGGACATAGTAGCCTTAGGAAATTTCTGTTAAAAAACAACTAAACATAGAAAAAAAATGTTGTGATATATTTTGGAAGTTGGTGTGTGTTTAAATACCTAAAGCCTAATTAATGCCTATGCAAGTAAACTAAAGCATGATTTATTGTAAGATAGGGCTATATTTAACCTCATTACTAAAACTTTTTATTATGCTGTCTACTCTCACACAGTGGATAGCAGAGGTCCACACAATGAACGGTGCTAACAATGTTTTAAGAGCAAATGATATTTGGAGCACAGACATACTTTTCGATGCTGTCCTGACATGCACAATGTTTCCCAAAGATGTTATAACTGTTACAAATGACTATACGCTAGCTATGCAGAATTTTCTATTATTTAGAAAAAATAATACCTACGTGTTATGTAGTTTGTTCAGATTTGACTATTTATATTAAAAACTGTTCAGCTGTCCTCAAAATTATTTTACTTTAATTTTATGGTAAAGCATGCTAGTCATAGCATCTTTTTGTTTAAAATTGCATAACCTAAAATTAATATAGTTTGCCATCAGACTCTCATAGAAGTTTTTACTTTGTGCATATTAATAAAATCCAATTAAATGTAAACCAACTCTATCTCAATAATTCGAAAAAGTGTTATGCTTTAATATAACACACACACACACACACACACACACCTGAGAGTCAGAGAGATTGTGTAAAATGCTTGCAGTCGTAGGATAAATCTGACTCTTGTTACTTGTGAGATTTTGCTGCACCTCACTGTTGCCTCCATTTGTTTCTCTTAACACACCTCAACCCCCCATATATACACAGATTTGCCAGTACTTCCTACCTCATAAGATGCTCCACCATTAGCTTTAGACATGCCAGATTTTAAGGTATCTGTGGTACATGAAAAAATCAATCAGATACAAAGTCTGAAACTTAGGATGTAGCCTGGTTGGGAGTATAGATTTTTTTAACAGTCATCACACAGAGGGTGATTAACATCATGGATCACCCAGATGATGTGGCACGAGAAGGACAGTGATCAAAGCATGGAACTTGTAAATACCAACATATAAGGAATGAGAGAAAAAAAGGAGTCCAGGTCTCTTAGGAAGAGAAGGTGAGAGAGATTCTAGACTTAGGGGAGTGCATGTTGTCAGCTGCCAAATAATGGTCTGAGGGGTGCTGTTTAAGAGGATCAAACCCAGCATGGAGATCCAAGAATATAAGATCTGAGTCTCTCTATTGCATTTGTCAATGAGGTAATTATTGGGACTTTGCACCAGAGTAGTTTTACAGTTTTGGTGAACTGAAGCTAATTGATGACAAATCAGCTGTCAGGAAGTGGAGAGAGATGTGCTGTCCGGCACTGTAGCTGGTGTCCACATGCGGCTATTGAGCACATGCCCTCTGGCCAGTACAGATTGAGGTCCACTGTAAGTGTAAACTACACACAGGACTTTAATACAAAAGAAAGAGATTATGTAAAGCATGTCATTGATAATTATATATGGATTACATGTTGAAATGGATATTTTGGATAAATTAGGTCAATTAACATACATAAAGTTATTTTTACATGTTTCTTTTTACGTTTTTTAATGAGGCTTCCAGAAAATTTTAAATTATATATGTGGTTACATTTGTTGTTTGCATTATATTTCTGTCAGACAGCACTGGTATGCACTATTCTTTTAAGAAGTGTCATTTTAAAAAATAAGATAGCAAGCAGATAGCTTCTAGATGGAAATGTAAGGTCAAAGGGAAGGACTTTTAAACTTGCCTATGACCCCAGAAGAGGAAAAGGTTGGACAGAAGATGAGAGAGGGTTTGACTAATGGAGTGAGATTCCTTAAGAGGTGGGGTAGAGGAGTCAAGTTTGCATGGAATTGATCCACAAGACATTTCATCCTCTGAACTCTGATGTAAGGAGGTGAGAACAGATTTAAATTTAGATAAATATATAGGTGGGGGTAGAAATTGGAAGTTGAAGGCATATGGAGTATAAAAGGTGTTCAGGTCTAATAGATCACAGAGACTATAACTTGGGAGGGATTTGTTGGGAGGGATTAGTCTGACCTACAGACAGATTTTTTTGTCCCTTTAGAATTTTGGGTATTTGTGAGTATAAATCAATCAATCTCTCTCCCTCTCTCGTCCTAAGATTTCTGTTCAATAAGAGTTTAAGATGATTAATAATGAAGACTCATGCCTAATCTAAAAATGAAGTGCTATTTTTGATGTAACTTATGTATTTTTAGGAGAGTTTGATACTGTGCAGAGCCCCTCCACACCCATTAAAGATCTTGATGAGAGAACATGTAGGAGTTCTGGGTCAAAGTCCCGAGGAAGAGGCCGGAAAAATAACCCCTCCCCACCTCCCGACAGTGACCTGGAGGTATGCTGACTCATCCTCAAAGAGTGTAATATGATGTTTTATTTTTATTGAATATATATTCTATACTTACAGTTTCATAACGCTTCAAA
>NW_006300032.1:5730187-5730515 GCF_000327345.1 Myotis davidii | reverse complement strand
TCATCTGATACAGGTTAAAATTTTTAGATCTGTAAAAATTTTCATGAGCCTTTTTTTTTCTGGTTGAAAGCTCTTCTGAGATATATCCATATGAAACGGGTTGGCTTTTATTATGAAACATCAGGAGACACTATTCTTAACCTTAACCTGTTACTTCTTAAACAACTGCCTACTTCTGATACCGAATTTTTGGACTGGAACCCAGATTCTTTGCCCGCCAGAATCGAAGAATGAATCCAAGGACAGAAAATGGTATAGCAAAGGTGGAACTTTATTGAAGAATAGATACAGACTCCCACGTGGGGAGAGGGAAGAGTCCCACTGGGTA
>NW_006300032.1:5720514-5725765 GCF_000327345.1 Myotis davidii | reverse complement strand
CTGTGTGTAGGACACAGGGAATCCGTCTGGTTGTAGGCGCTGTGTCCAGTGACGTCATTTACTCAGGAGCCTGGCTGCCTTCAGGTGGTACCTATGCTGTGACTCCCGTGTGCAGCCTCAGGAATCTCCCACCACCCCACCCAGCCTGATCACTGGATTGAATTTTGTATCACTGCTTATTAAGATGTGAAAATAGATTCTTTTCTTCTTAAGACACACATACATACATACATATATATGTATATCATGATGAAGGGAGTGGATCTACTTTGTAGTGGGCATTTCACAGCTGAAAGTTTGAGATTTCACCCATTGTAATGGCCAAATTAAAACAAAAAAAACCTTAAAAGTGATAATGAGTTACAAATTCTAGGTCTGAGATAATTGCATCTTTTGGTCCACATTGGTACAAACAAATTTTTAAAATAACTGTTTCTGGGGTAATTTTCTGAGAAACACTTCATTTGGTGGTACTAATGTAATGAAAGATAGTTATATGGGTCAACTAATTGTAATAGGTAAAATTATTCTGTATGAAAATGAAAAGTTATCTTCTGAAAATAGAAAAAAAATTCCAATCATCTGATACAGGTTAAAATTTTTAGATCTGTAAAAATTTTCATGAGCCTTTTTTTTTCTGGTTGAAAGCTCTTTTGAGATATATCCATACGAAACGGGTTGGCTTTTATTATGAAACATCAGGAGACACTATTCTTAACCTTAACCTGTTACTTCTTAAACAACTGCCTACTTCTGATACCGAATTTTTGGACTGGAACCCAGATTCTTTGCCCGCCAGAATCGAAGAATGAATCCAAGGACAGAAAATGGTATAGCAAAGGTGGAACTTTATTGAAGAATAGATACAGACTCCCACGTGGGGAAAGGGAAGAGTCCCACAGAATGAATGCCCACGTAGGGAGGGGGAAAACAACTGTTGCTGCTCCCTTGTCTTATGGAAATGTAACTGCACCTGGCTTCCTTGTGTTATGGAAATGCACCTTCTCCCAGTAGGCAGCCCCGTGCTTTTCCATGGACCCCAATTCCAAAAAAATCCTGCCTATGTTCACCCTAAAATTCCTTCTTCACTTCAATTAAGAAAAAACATTAAATCTCCAGATTTGGTCAAGTTAAGTAATAGTCATTATACCATTTTCATGAGAGATCATTTCCTTTACCTGAACAACAGTAGCAGATTCAAATGCATTCAGGGACTCAGCAGGTGACAATCTATGGGTGAACTGGGCTAGGAAGCCAGCCTACTGTGAGAGCCGAGGCAAGGGTCCTCAAACTTTGTAAACAGGGGCCAGTTCACTGTAACTCAGACCGTTGGAGGGCCGGACTATAGTTTAAAAAAAAACTATGAACAAATTCCTATGCACACTGCACATATCTTATTTTGAAGTAAAAAAACAAAATGGGAACAAATACGATATTTGTATTTGCATGTGGCCCATGGGCCCGTAGTTTGAGGACCCCTGGCAGAGAGTACTGGCCCAATCAAAAGGGGCCCACACCTCCCTGTGGCACCTCAGCCAGCATTGCTACAGCTTCCAGTTTCTCTGCTACAGTGAGAACCCTGAAGTTTGTTTGAAATTTCCTAATCTTAAAAAGTTGATCAATAATTTGAAATATTTCACTGTGCAGACCAAACAAACCACCTGACTCAAGAGCTCACACTTGGTAATATCTATTTAGGGATTATTATTGAGTCTTTTAAATATTTTTAAATTTTTAATTCTTTGAATGTATTGCAAAATATCACAAATCTATGAGTCATAAAACTTTAAGATAGAGTTTCAAGTTCACTTCTATCATAAAGTCCAAGTGTGTCTTTGGGGATATTAACTGCAAATAAATATTTGGGTGAATTTCCTCAAATTAGGATATCTGATTTTTAAGCTTATTGTTTGTATAACTCTTGCTTCTCAGGTTTTACAGAGGTTAGATCTGGAAAATTTGGGGGGAAAAATTAATGGCGTGGCATAGGTTTCTCTAAAATGGTATCAAGAGTATATCCAACAACAAAATGAGATGCTTTTTACTTGTAAAGAGATTTTTGCTTCCTTAAAGTTTAATAATTCTTTGATATTTATCTTTTTCTTCAGCGTGTGTTTGTCTGGGACTTGGATGAAACCATCATTGTTTTTCATTCACTGCTCACAGGTTCTTATGCCCAGAAGTACGGCAAGGTAAGTAATCAAGACATTTTACCCCAAGAAACCTTGCTAGAATTTTATTTTGCTGAAAAATCAAGAGCCATTTAAAAATATATTTAGCCATCTGGGTGTCTCTATTGATAGAGCATTTTCTGTGCATGAAAGGTTGCAGTTCAATTCCTGATCTGGGCACAAACCTGATCCCCAATTGGAACATGAGCCGAAGGCAATCAATGTTTCTATTTCACATATATGTCTCTCTCTCTCTCCCTCACTCTTCCTCTCTCCCTTCCTCTCTAAAAAATCTATCAAAAAACATATTTTTGGGTGAGAATTACAAGGATAATTAGAAAAAAATACATTTAAGTGGTTTCATTGCACTCGATCAAATCTGCTCTTAATTATTTCTTTCTACTAGCCCACCATTTCTTTATGTGAATTGGGAAATTTCACAAAACTAATAAAAAATTGCATTCTTTTTTCTTCTTCTTATTGAGTTTTCTACATTGAAATCAAGCTTATTACTTTGCTATAATTATTTTATAAAAATTTGTAAATCGAAATAGACTTTAAGCATATATAATTACTATATATATGTATGTATATGTATATATATATGTGTGTGTATACACACACACACACACACACACACACACACACCATTAAGATCAAAGGACCAAATGACCAGTCGACCAGTCACTATGATGCTCACTGACCACCAGGGGCAGATGCTTAATGCAAGAGCTGCCCCCTGATGGTCACTGCACTCCCACAGTCAACCTCCTGTGGCGAGCCAACCTCCTGTGATCCCTCCCTCCATCCCCCCTAGCTGTCCAGCCCCAATCTCCCCGATAGGGACTGGGCGAGACAGCCCCTGATTGGCCCTGATCACCAGCCAGGCAGAGGGACCCCACCTGTGCACGAATTTGTGCACTGGCCCTCTAGGGAACTAAAAAATTGCTTGATTTGTTGCCCCAAATGTTGCTATAAAATGCTATTTGGAATAAGGAAGTAATCTTTTGTCGCTCAACCAGTGAGCCATGCTGGCTGGGTGCTGTCATTGTCATAGTGGGCTAGCTTCTTATAACCGTGTTGTTACACACCTGTGTGAGTGCTTTTTCAAAGATTGATGAAACTGCCACAGGCTTTTCAGCTGGAAACACAATTGTTTATGTCATTACTATTTGTGTCTTTGACTCTATAGGATTCATAATTTAACAAGAGTCAATTCAAAGCATGGTGACCCTCCTTCAGTTACCAGTTTCAAAGTTGTATCTGACTTTGGTTCACACATACAGAATTGTCTTCCTATTTCTTTGTAGTGTCACATTATTTAATAAGGTCTCATGTCAGCTCAATGTGCAGTTTTTAGCAAGTTTGTTAAACTTTGTCTTCTAGATTAGTAATGATGAATTGCACTCACATTCTTCCTCCTAAAATGCAGCCTTGGTGAATCTGCAGGGCATTTGATGTTTAGTGTAGCTAATGAATGCTGCTGAACTGATACGAAAGGTAACAATTTTGTTTAATGACCATTTAGAAGAAGGAGCCTTAGTCCCTTCATCCCAATCATTGTCATCTAAAACAATGAGCAAGATGCATGCATACGTGCCAGAAACACACAAGATGCTCTGCTAAAATAAGGAAAGAAAATGTTAGTGTATGAGTACACACACACACACACACTTGTATCTTGAAGTTTCTATTGTTGTCTGTTTCATAAAGCACATACTTTGTAAACACATGCATATGATTATAATTTAAAGAATAGGTATATAATTAATAAGTAAATTATACTACACATAAATTTGGTGTGCCTACCAAAATTATATTACTGATAGAGTGTACCATCTAAAAAGTTTCCGGACAATAAAGCATTTCTTATGGAATAATTTTGACTTGTGAGTAGTACACAGTAAATTCTGTTGAACTGATTACAATATTTTTGTGCAGATAGTTTCATATTAGATAAACGTTTAAAATAAACACTCTAACTTGAACACATGAATTCAAATAAAGTTCCCTTCAAAATGTCACCATCAGTGTCTGTATCTAAATATCTGTGTTGCTTCCATCTATGCCAAATCAGTGGTAGAAGTAATCTTTTTTGCAATTATCTTTAGCTTTTTAAAAATATTTCCTGACTTCAGACCTTCATTCTTCCCTGGTAATTTTGATCTTTAGAAATAAGATCATTTGACCCCAAGGCAATGAATAAGGAGCGTGGTCAAAATACCATTATTTTTCTTTTTGTCAAAAATACCATAAAGTTGCTTCCATCCCAGGACTGAGCATGGACTTCCATTTGGGATAAGGAGGGGGGTGCCAATAAAGAGCTGAGGAGGGTGAACCATCAACAAGAAATGAAGCTGCTTTTCTTGAGTGACGCGTAAACTGGCTCTAAGAATACTTCCACAAGCAAAGTTCTCACACGTCCCTCCGCAGTGGTGCATCACTGCGATTAACCTGTCTCCCCCCCCACACACACACACACACACACACATGGCAGCCTGGATACAGCCTTCATTTCACATACAAGGTCCACTATTTTAAAGTATTGTCAGAAGCTTTGTTTGAATACACAATGGACACATTTTCTCTGCTTATAGTTGCTTAAAATAGCAGAGTTTTCCAGAAGGGTGGCACAAAGCTAGGGGAAGAAGGAAAACAATGTTTTATGTAATGCCCACGATGTGCCAGGCAATAAGTGTCACAATTTTAAGGGGTAGGTTATTCGTCCCAATCTGTAGAAGAGGAAACATGCTCAGAAAGGAAGTGAAAGTCACACAGTTAGTTGGTGGCAGAGATGAACCCTGGGTCCTTTTTAAGGGGTAGGTTATTCGTCCCAATCTGTAAAGAGGAAACATGCACAGAAAGGAAGTGAAAGTCACACAGCTAGTTGGTGGCAGAGAAGAACCCTGGGTCATTAGACTATTTGTCCCCAAAGCTTATGTTGTTTCTGCTGCAGCACATCACACAGTATAGACATGTAATCTACTATGACACATATGTAAGTGACTTTTCCTGAAAGGAGTAAGGACAATTAGTGAGGTTCTGTGTAGACAATTATGTGAGTTCTCCTTAAGTTGGAA
>NW_006300032.1:5717219-5720362 GCF_000327345.1 Myotis davidii | reverse complement strand
TAACCCACTTAATTCTTGTAATTACTGTGCTGTAATTTATAGGGATCTAAATTCTATGGATGAGGAAGTGTAGATTATGAGGGTTTAAGAAACTTGACCAAGGTTACAAAATGATAAATGCTGGTATATATGTTGGAAACCATATCAGTTCATAACAAGTCCTTGTCCTTTATATTTTTCTCTGCTAGTCCAAAAAGGCCTGTTGAAATAAGGAATGTCCAAACCTGTAGAGAATTTTTATAGGACTTTATTTGAGCCAAACTGACGATAGTTGCCAGGAGGAGCAAGATCTCAAATGATCCAGCGAATAACAGTGTGCATTCTCTTTTATGCGTTTGAGATTAAGGATGGAATTTAAGGAAGGTTACAGGAAAGTAGGAGAGAGCAAGGCAGGGATTGGATTATAGAAGAGTTAAGATTAAGTGCTCTCCCGAGGGTGGTCTGCTTTAGAAGGAGGGATCTGCAAAGGGATATTTCAAAGGTGTGAAAACCCAGATGCACAGAAACAATGAAGCTAAATAGACTGTGCTTTAAGGATTTGACTTCTTTTGTAGCATTAATACATCATGTGCTATGAAGCCATGATTCTCCAAAGTTATTTCACACTAAGGATGCAAAGGAAGCAGCCTAAGTCGATGAAAAGACTGAAGGAGAAGTGAATCGTTACCTTATAGCAGGGGTGGGGAACCTTTTTCCTGCCAAGGATCATTCGGATGGTTATAACATTATTCACAAGCCATACAGAATTCTCAACGTAAAAACTAACCTGCCATATTTGGTCAAACATTTAATCAACTCACCCCTAATGCCTTGGCAGGGCCAGACCAAGTGATTTCATGGGTCTTGGAAGGCCCTGGGGCTGGACATTCCCCATCCCTGCCTTATAGTGTCAAATTAAAATTCAAGCTCCCAACATTACTTGCTCATTTTAGACAACATCCTATATAAAAGCAGCACTGGGGAAATAATATGTTCCTAAGGATAAATCAATTGGCTCCTGTTATATTAAACAATCTGTACACAGTATTATAGCAAGAATTCTTGATTTAATGGGGAGTGATTAGAATTAATCAGGTGTTTGGAGCCATGGATTGGAGGCCTCCCTAATGGCTATCACCATGCAGGTTACCATCTCGCTGGGCATGATGGTTAAGCCTTCTGGCTTGGAGGAGGAATGGAGCTGAGTTCAAAATTTAGCGCCACCTCTTTCTACACTTGTGCCTTTGGGTAGTTTCTTCGGTGTCTGTGCGACTTCACAATCTTTTTTCTAAAGTGAGAAGAAGAATGAAAAGACGAATTTGATTAGCAGGGTTAAATGAGCTAATGCACTAAAACTCAAAACACGGCCTACCACATAATAACCATTCCAAAGTGTAACCTATCTTACTGGGTTTCAAGGGAACCTGAATGTTGGGGAACTGGGTGCTTTCTGAGGATATTTGCATGGATCTGTGTCTGTTGTTTTATCCCATAATGTAAGGTATTCACTGAGCTCAGTGTTTAGAGAAGCAGAGGGTGACCAGAGAGTGAGTGTGGTACGTATGGAATGATGAATGCAGAGTTTGAAAGCATCTAACGTTTTGACAGTGTGTTTCACGGTTGTCCTTTCTGCCTACTCCCTGACAGCTAAGTGTGACCACACATTTCAGTGGGTGTCAGCACCCCCGGGGGAATCAGCTCTTCCAGCTGACTTTTCAAACCTCCCCCCTCACACCTTCAGCTCCCCTCTCCATTCTTCATTAAACTCCTCCTCCAGCACTAAAAATAGCAACTGAAATAATTACTTTATCTTCTCACCCTACCACATGCTCTGCCTTTTCTTTACACCTTTATTCATATCCTGGATCCAGACCCTCTCACTGACTCATGGAATCTACTCCTGAAATGATCTCTTTCACTCCTGAGTCCCCCGTTTCCCACTCTTGAATTATTCTCATCACCATAGACCGTGCTGTAATAGTCCCATCACCAGAAAATCCTCTTGAGCCCATTTTCCAGTTGCTGCCCCTTCTCTCTGCTCTTCCCTAGCCTTCCAGCCGTACGATCCTCTTCAAGTCCGAGGAATGGCCTTCTCTTGCCAAATTCATGGTTTTTCTTGCTGGGTCTCTCAGCGTTCGGCCCAGCTGAGCACGCTCTTCTTTTGCACACTTGCTTTGCTTTACTTCCCTGACCTGGGTCTCTGCCTTACACTCTTCCACATACACTAGACTCATTCTCGCCTCTGCACGTGTTCCCTGCCACCACTGGAGTCTGTGCATGGCTACTTCCCTCACCGTTTTTAGGTCTCTTCTCTCCAGCTGCCATCTCCTAAGAAAGGCCTTCCCTGTGCTTTCTTTGACTGAAGCCATCACCATCTATCCCTATCGACTTTTGTATCTGCTAACTCTGTTTTGTTTTGTTTTCACCAGCTGAAATATTATATATTTCTTTGGGGCTTTTTTCTTTGTTTATATATCTGGTAGGTCATCCAGTGACAATATGAACCCCTTAAGGACAGGGACTTTGTCTATTGGTTTCTGTTAAGAATTTGAATATTCTTACCACATAGTAGACACTCAGTAAATGTGTGCTAAATAAATGAATGTTCCTGAAACCATTCCCCAATTCCCCCTGAGAACTCCAGTCCACTGCCTATCCATCATAGACAAACATCTCAATGGTTAAATTTTCCTTCTGATTCATGACTGAACTGCATCTCTCGTCACTGATTAAAAGAGTTTATTTCCTGACAGACCCACTCACTACTTCCACTTTAGTTAGTGAGCAAGCTTGTCTTCCTTCTTCTGTAGTGAACTAACACATCTCTGCCTTTGTCACTATCTACATGTGCTTCAGGTCCCAAATGAGTAACTGTTGCAAGGACTTCAGTTCTTTAAAAAGAAAAGTCCCCTATTAAACAACAACAACATATAATTGCTTTTTCTCCTGAGATATTTTTATATTGTGTCCCTAGGGAAGTATTCCAGCTGATGGCCCAGTACAGGGCAGAGGCCCATAGACAGACAGTCTGGCTCCAAATTTTGCTCTGTGTTAACATAGTATTTAGATATAGAGAGCTGCTGTACTTGAACCTGACTTAGTCATATGATGGTAACATCCGGTTTAGAATCACACATTTAAGGGGCAAAAGTTATTCATTATTT
>NW_006300032.1:5677847-5717104 GCF_000327345.1 Myotis davidii | reverse complement strand
ATTCTTTCCCTCCCCATCTCATCCGCGCTCTCTCTCTCTCTCTCTCTCTCTCTCTCAACAAATGTCTTGGGAGTAGTTTCAGTATTTTAATAGAGCAGAGCACAGAGTAAGTTGGCAGAAGTTCAGTTTGCCCCATATTAAACTCTGCTGTAGACACTTTGAACCTATTAGAACTGTTATATATGTAAAATATGCATCAGAGCTTCCTGTTGGTGCCTTTATTATCCCACTTTTTTCCTCTGTCCAAGTTTTCACTATCACTTAATTTCAGACCCTAAACTCAACACTCCCTACAGGTAAAGTGAAAAAAGGCAGTAACTCCTGATTCATAAGGTGCCCATATTTCTACAAACATCTAATGAAAATGAGCAAACATCTCTGTATAAAACTTGGGTTCAATCCAGAAGTATATTTAACTCTCAAATGCCTGATAAAACCATGGAATTGCAGGCGCCGGCAGCTCTTTCACAGTAGTCTGGCAAGGCCCAGCGAGCCCAACACTTCAGAGACCTTTCTAAGGCGACCCCCACCAAATCCCTGCTCATCTTTCTTGGATTCTTACATCTGTGGGTCCTTTAGCTAGAAAAATGTGATACTGTAATCCACTTACTTAGAATCAACTCTCCCCAGGACTTAGTAAGATGGGGGAAAAGAAAATAAAATTAGATGTTTGAAAGTCAGCCCTCACTAGGCATTCTCTTAGAAACTAGATTATCACCTCTTACAGGCATGGTTTCCCTCGGCATGTGGCATAACTATCCTCAGCCTGTCTGTGCCATGCCTTTGACATGGCAGGTGAAACCCCTCCCTTTGATAAGCCTTACTCTTTGGGAACCTTGGTAAAACACAGCTAGTTTACACTACGGCAAACCGCAAACCTAAACTTTCCTCGTTCACAAATAATATTTTGCCAAAGTGCTTACAAAGTCCTAGCTCTCCCAGAGTGTGTGTTGTGGGATTGCCATAGCTTGATAAACAAATGAGCAACCCCTTCAAGTGCCACGGAGTTGTATTCCCACTGGGGTAGGAATGCTCAAACACAGTTTTCATCATACCATGCGCTGTGCTTACTTGTTAGAGAATTATTGTTGGTTTTCTAAAAGTTATATTTGTTTGCATGCTTATCAGATGCACAAAATGCATTTTTCGTGGACTTTCCTATCACTACTGGGGTAGCATAGAGAGTTATGTACTTCAGAAGCGTGGAATTGATGAAAGTAACAATCAAAGAAGAACAGTATATTTTCTTCCATCCCCATAAATCTGATTTGTCAATGCAAAGAAAGTCAGTAGTTTTATTTAAAACTTAAAGAAGAAAAACTGGCAAATTGTAGGATAAGAATTTAAGCAACCCAATCTTGAGAAGGAAAACCTTTTAAAGAAGACATTCTGAACCCCCATGTGAAATATATATCTTTAGGGCAGTAATCATCAGAAACATACGGAGGAGTGTGGAGCTCAGTTTTATTGTCCTGCATCAGTGAACATTCCTCAAAAGCACAGAGCGTCACTAATGGAATTATATGTTTTCATGCTATAATTACATTTGATTTTTCCTGATATTTTTGTAGACATATTGTTCATGGTCCCATGACTATACAGAATATTTACAAGTTTTCTATGTTTTCAGCCTATGCAACCCCCAACCCAAAGAGAAAGGAATTTTTTTACACAAAAAAGACAAATGTATATTTTTACAACTTTTATTCAACCTTTAGAGATTTTCTTTCAAAGACAACAACAAAAACATGAACAACGTAAAGAAATAAGAAAAATAAGAATTCTATACTTAAAGGAAGCAGAGCAAGAGAGATCCCTCTGAATTCTGAAAGACTTTGAGACCAAAAAAATAAAATAAAATAAAATAAAATAAAAAAGCTTCATATTTTTGTTCTTGTTCTTGAATGACTTTTTTTGAATAAAATGGAATTGATTTGATCTTTGGATATGTTTCTCCAAATGATCCTGACACTGGAAGACAGATGAACCTAGCAGTAGAGTCCTCCTTACTGAAGGATACAAGACCAGGATACCATCAGGGATGTGAACAATGCATATCTGTTTTTGAGAAGAGAGAATCTTGAGCTATGAATTCCACAGAAGTCTCTGAGGAAGAGCTGTAGACAATTAGAAAATTATGCTGACATTTAACATATTCTTACTGTCCTTTCTTTCTCTTCTCCAATATCAAGTCTTGGCTTTACTCAACACACCTCAGTGACCTTTTTCTTTTCTTAGCTTAGCACTCAATTCCTATTCTCTAGCTTTTAATCACTACAAAATATGAGGTGACACTCACTTCAAATATATTTACACTCTAGGGCAGGGATGGCAAATCTATGACACGCGTGTCAGAGGTAACACGCGAACTCATTTTTTTGGTTGATTTTTCTTTGTTAAATGGCATTTAAATATGTAAAATAAATATCAAAAATACAAGTCTTTGTTTTACTATGGTTGCAAATATCAAAAAATTTCTATATGTGACACGACACCAGGGTTAAGTTAGGGTTTTTCAAAATGCTGACACACCGAGCTCAAAAGGCTCGCCATCACTGCTTTAGAGCGTTCCCCTCAAAGCATTATGGAAGGGAGAACAGGAAGAAAATTGGTTGTTGCAGCATAGGTGTAGAATGAGGAGGGGCTTCTATTTGCTAAGTGAGGTAAGTTCAGGGGTATATATGAATACTACTGGGCCCGACCTGGATTGTGTATTTTATCATAAATTAATATCAAGTTAGCATTACATTTTCCCAAGTTAAAATACATTTCTTGAAATGTCATTTATTAGACCATTGAAAACACAAGTTTGGTACTCTCTCCTTAAATTCTTACAATCTGGCTCCTGGCCCAGCCACTCAACCTAAATCATCCTCTGAGGTCTTCCAAAAAGACTTCTCAGCCAAACAAATAGTATTCTTCTAGATTTGTCAGCTTTATTCAAAACCATATTCTCCCTACTAATTAATAGGCTCATTCTGGTCTCAAATTCTGAGGGTTTGTTCTATCTAGGTTTTCTATTTTCTGTATCTTCAGGGTCATCACTATTGCAGTTCTCTTTAGAGATCATTCCAACTTTGATCATTTAAACACCATGCTTGAACATGAATTACTTCCCTAGCCCAATCGCTACACCCTCCTTACTTTTTAGTCTTTCGCTTCTTGATGCCAGGCTTTCAACTGTAGTTGGTCATGGTAAAGTACGAACTCTGGTCTTATTTCTCAACCCCCTGCTGCAGTGTAACATCTTGGTTTCTATAAACAAAAAATAAGTCACTTGACTCCTTACTAATCCCCATACTTTCATTAAACTTCTAAGTGTATATATTTTCTACATAGATTACATCTACTGAATTAATAATCCCTTTCGTTATCCTCAACCCTTCTCTCTTTATTCCTAGCCAAATGCAGGTTAGACCAATCTATACACTCATTGCAGATAAATATTGCCTGTTGACCAAAATGAAGTTCATAATTAAGTGGTGGTTTCATCGTGCTCCACCAGCTCTTCATATCCTGCCTCCAGGTGACATTGTCTGCTTAAGTCCTGCAAACATCCAGTAGACCTACTTTTCTCCCAATCCTAATTCTTATGTATCATTCTTTAAAGGAAATCCTTTCTTGTTTTTAACAAGTCTGTAGCGTTGTTCAGTATTCCATCCAAATACATTTCTCCAAAGGACTGTCCATGGAGTATATGTAGACCGGATCCTCTCATAAACATATAGATTTATGTCAAAACTTTCCCTAAATCATTTTTATGTGCACATAAATTCCTATAAATTCACAGATGCATCTGTATACTTATTATGTCTTAAATGAATGCTTGGAAAGGTACCTTTTCAGATAGTTGGGAAATCTTTTGAATCTTAAGTAAAAATCTGTTGTCATCCCATCCCCACAACAATATGCACTTAAAATATGTTTAATAATAACTGTAGTTACTGAAATTTTACCTCACTGTGTGTGTATTTTCTTCTCAGGATCCTCCCATGGCTGTAACCCTTGGACTCCGAATGGAGGAAATGATTTTTAATCTTGCTGATACACATTTATTTTTTAATGATTTAGAGGTAAGAATTTTAAAAGGTAAGAATAGTGGTATCCAACTATTAAAATGTTTGGATGGTTTCTATAACACCAGATAACCTCAAGAAAACTTAAAGATAGAAATTTTGCATAAGAGAACAGTACAGTTCCTGTCAAAGGGAAATTTGTATATATAAATGCAAACAAAAGCTAAATTTAGTTAACAAATTGTACATATATACTGGCACATAATTAGAACAGAAATATCTCAGATCTGTGTCCGCTCAACTACACTGCTCCTCATCCTGTTAGTGTCTCAAATACAATCCATGTGCACTTTTGGAATTAGCATTAGCTTTTTCGGGATATAAACCAGGAGACTCTTTAGGTTAATCACTGGACAGTAGTCTGAGATGCTATTCATGGCGCTAACGTGGATCATTACATTTTGTAGATAACCTGACACCTAATTTTAGACAACATCATCATTCCTCATTTCCTCCCCTTTCAGGTGAAACACTGCTAGAGCTGATTACATCACACATCTGACTGGTTTGATTCCACTTATTTGATTTCACTGGGTTTTTTTCTCATTTATTTTTTCATTCCCAACCTCAAATGAAGAGAAAGTGAAACAACAACAAAATGAAAGGACCCAAGAAAAAAATAGCCTCAGAATAGCTGAATGGGTCCTGTAATAGGTATATAATCTGGGTGTTAATGATCTGAGTCATTAGGCATTCAGACAATAAAATTTGAAATAACTGAGTAGCTTGGGCACTGGACCAGGAATACTTCCCAGTCAAGCACCACAATACTGGAAGAGATTTCTCTTTCTTTTTTTAAAATGTCATATTTAAATTTAGTTTTTAATCTCATATTTTCACAGTAGAGTAAAAATGTTTGTCTATATTATGAACGAAGAGGGAGATTTTTAATTACTGAATCCTCCCCACTTTGTGTTCAACATTTTATTGGACATTCCATTAAATAATTAACAGCCTCTAGAAATTAATATGTTTACCACATTATTTTTGTAGGGGTGGAATTGTAGGGTTACAAGCATAAAAATTATGTCTAAGGTAACTGCTAGCTAAGTGGTAGAACTGGGATTTGAAACTGTGGAGTCTGGCTCAAGAGCACATACTTCTGCCCCCGCACCCTGCTGGATTCACAGAGGCGTGTGAGAAAGAAAAGCCAGGTTAGTCAGTGTCTTCAATGAGATGTTCTTTTAATTGCAAGGTCTTAAAATCCAGTTTTACTCACAGTAGAGACACAAAAGCAAAAATTGTGTTGTTCAGTATATCTGATAAATGTATGTTCTGGAAACCTGTGTAATAGCATTTTGTTGTTTTCTCTTCAGTGAGTCGCTGTTTTTACTGGATAATAAAATTATTGTCTGTTTAAAGCAGTTTCTTTTTTTTTCTTTAATGGACATAAGAATGATTAGTATTTCTAGGCATGTGTTTCAGTTTTATTATAGAAATAATAATCACCTCTCTAAAACCTGATTTAAAGTAATCTTACTACTGATCCCTGTCTAGTATACAGAATGATTTTATATATACACAATAATAGGAAACACATTTTAACCTTTTTGGAACTTGAATTTTTATATAGACTTATAACTTCTTAGGTTGGTTTTTGGTTGGTTGAAATAGGTTGGCCTCATTATAAAGAGAATTTTAAGATTATTAGTCCTTCAAAACCTATAAAAAACAACAACAAAAAAAGGAAGTTTTGTGTGGTTTTATCCAAATTTCATAGTTTTTATTTTATTTTATTAATTATTTTTTACTAGAAATAAATGGACTAAATGACCCATTAGCTATTTTACTGGCACATTAGAAGACAGATGGAATAAATTTGCCACCCAACTTTTAACAGAACACAAAAGAAAGTGAAAGTAGCATATAATGAATTTGCAAATGCTTTTGACATGAATATTTGCATACCACAAACATGTGCTCAGCTATGATGCTTTAAGCATTTTTTATTTTGGATTAGGTACTAAATAAAATATTTTTTTAAATGCCTGGAAAAATCTCTGGTAGAAAAATTAACTGAGAAAACATTGGTATTGACTTTTTTCCTATGATTACAGCTTGTTAGCTGTGTTTAGAATGTGATAAAAATTTTATTTGACTCAAACACTAAAACTTAGTGTCCAACAATCCTGTACTTAATTTTTGTAAAAAAAGTGATTGGGCCTCTTGCATATGAATTGACACACTTCTCATACATGCACACACACACACACACATACACACACACAACATACACACCACACACATGCTACATGCACACATGCACATTCAGACAAAGTGCCCAAGGAAACTCAAAAGCTTTTCTTGACTTAAGTGAGATAAATACTAAAACTAACAAAATCTAAACAATGGGTTTCGATATCATTCAGTAACGTTACATACATTTCCACTATCTTTCCGCATCTGATTTTGAAAGTCAACTTTACTTTCACCCAATTTTTTATTTCAGTAAACCTCTTCTAAGCAAAGATTGTTATGGGCTTCATAACTGATATTACACTATTTTTGTTTCTGACAAACAGGAGAATTCCTCAAGAGAGGAACTCTATCATTGGCCTATTATGGTCTCTCCCTCCACTCTTGTGTATTTAATCTCTCAAGGTTTCTTTTCTTAACCTAAAAATCTAATTTGAGACTGAAATCCTTCAATAGATACTGCACCATATGTAGTAAGTAGCAGCTGCTTTCACATAATTCTTTAGAAGACACAAATTTAAATCCCCCTAATAGACACTTCAAGACATCCTGCCCAACTGCAGAGAAGGCAAATGTTCACACTACTCCCCCGAAGAAGAGAATGTTCTGTTTAAACACAGTGTTATTTCAGTTAGAATAACTTCCAGAAAAAAGGCACCAGGGAGTTCTGGCTCACAAAAGTGAGAGAAGACTGCTGTGGATTACAACTGATAAAGATCAGCGACAACATTGCGGTCACCTTATAAAACAAAATTAAAGAATTTAAGATTAGTTCCAGAATTACCCCAAACGTTTGAGTTCTTATACTGAAATTTGTTAAAACCAAAGCATTACATTGTTTTTAGTATTTCATGTATTGGCCAAGATGATTCCTGCAAAGTTCCTCTGAGTGAAAACTAATTGAAGAACAATTATTTTGATTTTTCTGAAAATGTATGTGATTGAAATTCAGGTTGCTTTCACTGAAGTGTAATTCTCGGGCAAGAGTCCAGAGTCAACAAGCATAGCTAACTAGGCATAAATTTAAAGAGAAGTTCCATTTGGAAAAATCTCAAACATAACTTCAAATATGGAGCTCATGGTCCAATAAGTTTGATATACTGATGTCCTCAGGAGTAAAAAAAAATGAGTTTTGAGGCAAAATGTATAAATTAATCATGTGAGTTAATACTTTAAATGTCAGAGGAATTTCTCTAAAAATTAGGATAAGAGGATATTAAATATAGAAATAACATCTAATTGCCAGGGTAATTAAAAAATGTCCTCCAAGTTTCTTTTGGATATTATTAGTTTTTTGTAAAAGAGAGACATGGAAATTATTTACCTGTTGAAAGATTTTAGAACTTAGGTGGAAATGAGCAGCTTCACGTGATGCCATATCAATGGTGTTTTAATTCAGTCTTCATACTTACCAGGAAGGTTACCATCTCTAAATAAGAAGTAATCCTTGTCATCTAGAATTACTTTGCTGCCTCCATATTCTGGGGGATGAAATTTATTTCCAACTTTCATGCTAACAGCTAACTTGTTAAATCTTTCCACTCTTTCTTTTAGAATCCAAAAGAGCTACTACTATTGCTTGAAGTACTTTTCCCTGAGATCTTTCTGGAAGCAAAATGCCCCTTTTGGTTAAAATTTGGGCTGTACTCCTTGCAAAGAATACTCAGTCAAAATGAGGAAGAACCATTCTAAGTGCCTGTCCTGCCATACCTCTCATGGCCTCAGTTCTTAGCTCGTTCTCTCTCCCTCCCCTCCACTCTTGATATAACTATCTTCTTACAATTCTCACCATCTAGAATATTATCTCATATCACCATAACTTTATGTTCAAAAATTTAAATAACTGCCTGGCCAGGGGCTCAGTGGATAGAGTGTCAGCCTGCGGACTGAAAGGTTCTGGGTTCGATTCCCATCAAGGGCACATGCCAGGGTTGTGGGCTCAAACACCAGGTGGGGGTGTGCAGGAGGCAGTGGGTCAATGATTCTCTTTTATCATTGATGTTTCTATCTCTCTCTCCCTCTCCCTTCCCTGAAATCAGTAAAGTTATATTTTTTTAAAAAGTAAATAACTGTGCTACTTCTGTCAATAATGATAATATGTCTAGACTTCTGCCATTTATTCAACAAAGAATCATTGAGTGATTACTCTGTACCAGATTGTGCCTTGAGTGGGGGTATATCCAAGTGACCCAAACATCCCCTCTGGGAGCTTCCAGTCAGATTAGCTTTACTGAGCCTTCTCTTACCTGTGACGATAGGTAGAGATTTATTCAAAATTTACTAAACCCATAATTTACATAAATCCTATGAACCTTTAAAATTAATTCACATGTATTTTCAGCTTATGTACTAACATTGTATTGATTGGGCTAGTCATTCAGGTTTTGTATATTTTTTAAAAGCCAGTGTGGAAAGCTAGAGATGAAATAGCAAAATTTCACTACCAGATATTTTCAGGTCCTATAATGAATAAAAATAATAGCTAGAAAGTTTTTTCTTTTTACTATGGCATCCTATTTTCAAATATTATTACTTTTAAATTGTTTTGAATAGTAAGCATTATGTATACAGTCAGAATCTGTGAGGATGACAAGCAATTTGAGGGGGAAAGAAGCCCAAAGAGGCGAAAGCATATATATTCTGAGATTAGTATCCTAGCCAAATTTCACCCTTTGGTCAGGTACTATTTCACTGGAACTTTGCAGATTATTTGAAGATAGACTAGTAAAGAACAGTAAAGAAGAACTGAATTCTTATGCAGAAAAGTTACCATTTGTTCTGAGCACACTACAATTTAAATCAGGACAATTTTTGGGTGTACGTACCTACACTTTATTTTCCTCTGAGCTTGTAGCACATTGGATGTGGTAATTCTTCATTATTTCCCTTTTACTTTTTGAGTATTTTTTTATTTTAAATATTTTAAAACTTGAGCAAAAGAAAAAAAGAAAATGTCACCTTCCATGGTTATTAGCTTTTTTCCTGTGTTAAAAGACCAGGCCTTTCACAATAACACCAGCATGAATTCTTTCATGGTATCCCAGGCCTAGCACAATGCAGGAAGTCATAGAAATCTCACAGAGCACCTTAATCAGTGAGCCCCTCTGTTTCTGCTCAACAAATAATAGTAACCACCCGAGGTGCTCAGACCAAACAATTTTGTGTATCTTCAGGTTTAGCTTGGCCTCAATACTTAAGCATGCACAGCAGAAATGGAGAAATGGCTGAAAGGAAACACCAGTGATTATTATGAAGACTCGAAAGCGAGTTTCTTATCAATAATATTAACACTAAAATTATTTTTTAAGTTGCCCACAAGCCATATGTTCTCGGATACCTTTTTATGGCATTCTTCTGGATTTAGATTTCAGAGAGTGGAAATGGTGCCATTTCTCAACAGGAGAGAATGGGCAAATGCTGCCATCTTCTGGCCATAGCCTGATTGAAATGGGAAGATGGAAAAAACATTTAAGTATGGTGAAAAGCATCATTTGAAAAACAAATCACTCTTCCAATGTTTTTAACAGGAGTGTGATCAAGTTCATATAGATGATGTCTCCTCTGATGATAATGGGCAGGACCTAAGGTAAGCCGTGGCTTTTAGTACGCTATTTCCTACAGAAATTCAGCTATGGAGTTTTGCACATGTAATTATTTCTTTTATCTCTTTTTAATATATTTTGGGTGTTGCAGTACCTACAGTTTTGCAACTGATGGCTTCCATGCAGCTGCAAGTAGTGCAAACCTTTGTTTGCCAACAGGTGTAAGAGGAGGGGTTGACTGGATGAGGAAGTTGGCTTTTCGTTACAGAAGAGTAAAAGAATTATACAACACCTACAAGAACAATGTCGGAGGTATGTGTGGCTTTTTAATTCTAATAAAGGCACTCTAGATAGAGGTAGAATTTGAACTGTAGTTCCATGTTCCATATTAGAGATTGGCCTACTATGAAATAAGTTATCAAGCGCTCATGTGACCTACATTGAGCCAAAATATTAAGTTTCTGAGAGTGGGTAGAGAGGGTGGAAACCTGACAGCAAAATAAAACGTGCAGCTCTGTCAAGGGCATTGGAAATTCATTATTCCCAGGCGCTTGGTCAAGATTGACAGCAGGACATTTAGTTTACCTTCTTCAGCTATGATGCTGCCAGTGAAAACCAGGCAGAGGGACTTATGGAAGCAGAGGGAAGACTTGTTTAAAGACGAGAGCTCCGGTCATGGAAACAGAGTTGTTAGCAAGCATTATCTTGCTGGAATCCTACCAGAAATAAATATAAACAAGTGCTTTTTTTTCATTTTGAAAACTTTAAGAAGTCTCCCTTCCTTTCTGAGATCAATTTTAAAAATATATTTTAAAACCTGTGACTTTAAAACTAAGATCTTGAATGCGCTTCTCGATATCATAAACCTTGATGATCTCTACTATTAGGATCAATTTTAGGTCAGGATCCTAAGATTAGCCATGAGGTCACATAAAAGGTTTCTCTCCGGGCTTTGTTTTTCTTTTTAAAAAATGAAAAAAAGAATGAGGAATAAGGAACATAAGCCAGAATTAAAATGGGATGATACAACTAAATATACTTGTGCATACTATACATATGTATATGTACATCCACATACATGTCATCGAATACAATATAGTAAATAAAATGTTTATCCATATTAAACACACCTATACTCATCATGAGGGTGGAACTGTGGGTCCATTCACCTATATCCCAGTGCCTTGCTAGCCTTAAGACACATAACAGATGCTCAATAGATACTCAGTAACTATAAAAGAAGAAAAAAATATACAGACCCTAAATAATAATGTTAGACGCCATAAGGAAGGTTACATATGGACGACCTTCATTTCCAAATGAGCAATAGGCCCTTGCAGGCTACGGACTTGCCCGGAATTTTAGGAGGGCAACTCAGGTTTCCTAATTCATTCTAATGCTCTATATAAGACACTTCGTAAAATCAAGTAAATAGGTATTCTATTTAAAATCAATTGTGGGTGATATGTTTAACTTTAAAATAAATATCCTTTTGGAAAATCTGAATTTTTATCACCCAGATATGTTATTATTTCCTTCTTGAAGAGTATTATTAAAATTATTTCAAAGTTAACAAGATTACTAATAAATAATCATATATCTTAAAAAGTTTAAACAATGGCATGAAAGTCCATTTCTTTCTTTTTTTCTTTTTTTTACAATTTGAAATCTTGCCTTTATTTTTCATGGTTGTAAACACTTTGCCAACATCACAACTTCCTGTAAATATCATAGTTAGTGGCTGCATATTGTTCCATCATAAAGCCATGACACAACATATTAATTTTTTTCTTCCTTTATTGATTAAGGCATTACATATGTGTCCTTATTCCCCCATTGCTGTGACATGTTAGCATCTCTAGATTGGGGTAAAGACTGTATATATGTTCCCAGTATTCTGAAGTACAATTAAAATAAGAATTTTTCTTTGTACTAGATTTACATGATCTTGTTTTGCCATAAAAGGAAGGACTTAAACAATGTTTTATCATAACATCAACATAGTTTCAACCATTGCCTGTAACTGTGTCATAGATTCAGGATTTTCAACACAATTTTTAACTTGTCATAAAACAAAATATTTATGACAGCTTTAGTACAAATATTAGAAACATTCTATAAGCTACATGTGATAATGCCATCATTACTGTTTCAGAGTGGTAATGGTTGTGCTTATTTAGAAGCTAAACATTTTCAGACAGCCAAAGCATTTGAGGTATGGTAACCCTTACAGGAAGCTGGTAGATCCTGACCTCTCCTCCACACCTCTTGCATCACAGCCTTGGAATGGGACCCAGGCAGGGGAGTGGTCAAAGCTCCTCAGGTGATTAGCATCTTCTGTGACAGATTCTAGGTTCAGTGAGGGCAGAAACTGTGGCCCATGGCTCACTGTTGCACTGTTACATCCCAGTTTTCAGCCCAGTACCTGATATCTAGAAGTTGTTCAATAAATACTTATGGAATGAATGAATAGATAATCAATTCTGAAACGAAGGATAATCCTACTATAAATCAGTCTCTCTCTCAATTTCTGATATCGGCTGGAATAAAAATTATCTAACCTAGACAGAAGGGAGACCAAACAGGTGTTCCTGGGTAAGGTTCATCTCCTGACCCTGCTTGCTTTCGGTGTTGCAGGACTGCTTGGCCCTGCCAAGAGAGACGCGTGGCTGCAGCTAAGGGCCGAGATTGAAGGTTTGACAGACTCCTGGCTAACAAATGCACTTAAGTCTTTATCAATTATTAGTACTAGGTAAGTGGTATTGTTGCAGTTTCTATATATATTCTATTAAAGGTATAGTCTTACTAGCACAACATACAGAAATATGTTTTACTTTCTAGACTATTGTAGTATTTGAAGGGGCCAAACAATTCACTGTATCCAATGATTTTTAGTGTGTATGTGTTTTGGGGTAAAGGATGAGGGTTGCTGCCTCTCAGAATAACCAGGAGATCCCATCTCTCTACCCTTCTCTCCTCATAACCTCTAATCCCCACAGAAGAGCATGTGATTTCTAATTTAAAAAAAAAAGATATCACTGTTGGTGACAAAGTATAGAGGATGATGGCAAAAATAAAACCACTGTCTATGCAAAGAGTGGATGTTTTAAGTCTTTATGTCTTTATAGATAATATGCATGACTTAAATGCATCAAAAAAATGAAGACAAAAACCCAGCCAGCCTAGCTCAGTAGTTGAGTGTCAACCTATGAACCAGGAAGTCATGGCTCGATTCCCGGTCAAGGCATATGAACAGGTTGCAGGCTCAGTTCCCAGTGTGGGATGTGCAGGAAGCAGTCGACCAATGATTCTCTCTCATCATTGATGACTCTATCTCTCTCTCCTTCTCCTTTCCTCTCTGAAATTAATAAAAATATTTTTTTAAAAAGGAAGAGAAAACTCTTTTAAAAAATTGTAACCTTTGTGTTGTTTGAACTACACAGTGAAGTACTAACTTGTTAGTGTCAATAATAGTATTGAATAGACTTATAACTAGTTGAACAGCATGTGCCATAAATGCTAATGAATAAAATAATGTAAATCTGGAAGTCATAGCTAGCAAGGTGAGGGATGAGTCTTTGTACTATCCCATTCCTTAGTTTTGTTTCTGAGTAAGAGGAGTAAATAAATGCATGCTTAACAAATTGTGGATAACACAAAATTCAGGGGGGAAAGAGGGTGTTTGGGCTGGTTGAGTCAGCATACAGGAAAAGCTTGGCAGGGTAGAAGGAGAGTCCAATATTTGGAACATGGAAGTAAAGGAGTGTGTCAAATCCTGCGTCTGGTTTCTAGCTATGGGCCATGACCAGCAACTGCACTGATAACAGAAAGGCTAAGTGGGGAGGGGAAGGGCAGTGGCCCCCTGGGTCAGGCTGGGGAAGCCAGGACAGAGTACTCTGCCCAGATGTGGGCACCACGTTCCAATGGGCTGTGACATATTTGAAGCCTCTTGTTTCCAATGGCCAGAGGCTTTAGGCTGTGGAAACCACATGAAAGGAGCAGTTGGACGGAGGAACCACAGAGTTTAGTCTGAAGAAGAGTCATGTGTGGAACAGTAATACCAATTCAACTACTTGAGATGTTAGGCTGAAAACAAATCACATTTCTCTGTGTCTGTGAAGGAGACAATTAGGACTGCTGAGGAGGAATCCTAAGAAAGGGGGTTCTTGCTGCATGAGAGAAAGAATTGTCACAATTAGAGGTTGCTTTTATGATGATACTTGCTGCCCTGGAGCTCTGTAACTGGTGGCACAGAGACCAAAGGCCAAGAAAGCTGGGGGAATGAGGATTCCTGAGGCCCTGAAATTCTGTATAAAACATAGTGGAATGTGTATGTCTCTGGGGAAGACTTCAACAGCTTTTATTATTTTTAAAAGAGGTCTTGTAGATAGTTAAAAACCAAAGGTTATGACATTATTATATAGGTTCTGTGTGTGTTACACATAATATAATTACACTAGAGACCCAGTGCACGAATTTGTGCACAGGTGGGGTCCAGCCCGCCTGCCCCGGTGGGGGCCGATCGGGCCAGGCTGGTGATGGGGAGGAGCCACAGGTGGTTGGCTGGCTGGCCTGGCCCCAATCAAGGTGCTGGGGGCCTATTGGGGCCCGTCACAGGTGGTTGGCTGGCTGGCCTGGCCCCAATCGAGGTGCTGGGGGCCGATTGGGGCCCGGATCAGGCTGGTTGGCTGTTGGTCATTCAGGTCGTTCCACCATTCTGGTCACTGGGCTTTATATATATGTAGATAGAGATTATTATTGAGGCCAGGTTTCTGAAAATTAATATAGAGAATGTTTTACAGCCCTCACCAATATGTATTAAAAACTCATGATACAGATGAACAGAGAAAGGTCCATAGCTATGTGCCATCTGATTCCCAGTTTCACAGATGTGGCTGTGAGCCCCTCCAAGTAGGATGGCTCAATTTCCCGTAGTCTAGAAGGAGGACCACTGTCCCTTTTTCCTGGGTCTCTGCCTCACAGCAGTCTCCACTCTCTTGGCATTTCCTTTTTCTCCCCACCCCAGTACTACCATGAAAGAAATAGCTATAAATTTCAGAATGAGAGATTCTCACTCTCAAAGGGAAGACCTTTGAAGAGGACTAAAACTTCGGCCATTAATGCAATTGCCCTTTATTGTCGCTGAAGAGGAGATTCAGAGATTCAGCCCCTTCTGTACTAAATAAGGATCCTCTCCAGGTTTCCTTCTTCAGGATCCATCATCTGTGCCATTTCTTGTACAAAATCCCAAAACTCCTGTCACCCACCCTATCACCCCCCTTTCTGCCTATGTCCTCTACCTTCCCAGGGACTGAACACACAAGGACTTAGAGTCTTGTCACCCTAACCAACACCTGCTCTGGACACATTTAAAACTTAGAGTTAGGCCATCCTCCCTCTCCTAACCTTGCCATGGCTGCTAAAGGCTGAGGTAGGTATTCTCGGAGGTTCCACAGGGACCTGACGAGACAGTTATTACAGACATTTAGTATCGGCAGGGGTCTTATTTACTTGTCTCTGTATCTGTCTTGTGATACAGAAGGGGAGAAAAACATTCCGTACATCTATGACTTCTTTTTGCCCATTTTCTTCTATTTCCCCATTTGGGGTTATATTTTACCACCTGCCATAGTGCCTGCCAGGTAGTAGGCACTTCATAAATAACTGTTGAATAAATGGTTAGATTATCAGGTGCTTTTTACTGTGGAACTGAGACGACAGTGATAGTTTAAGATCTGTACTCATAGAGACTATTTAGTATTAGAAAACAAATATGTGTATTTCCTCCCTGTCTTAGGAGTAACTGCGTAAATGTCTTGGTAACGACAACCCAACTGATCCCAGCACTTGCGAAGGTTCTACTCTATAGTTTAGGAGGTGCTTTCCCCATTGAGAATATTTACAGTGCAACTAAAATAGGTAAGAAAATTATTTCTAAATCGGTATGAAATGTGTTCACTTCTGTGTTTGGGAGGATTTTCTTAATTCGAATCTCTGCATGATTCTCCACGTCATCAATTTTGCTGTGAGAATATCAAGCACATTTGGATAGCACTCAAATAACAAGAGTCCCCTCCATCTTACAAATGCAAATTTTCTAAAACTTGTTATCTGAACCCAGCAACTGGGTAGTACTGACTTATTTGATTATATACATATATATTTCATCATGACACATGTTTTCCGAATAATGCACAGTATCTCTAGTCATGGCATTTAATATTTTGTTTAGCATGGTACTCAGTATCTTATCCTTGCATATGTAATCTAAATCTAACATAAAAATACTATTTTGGCAGGGGAGTGTCAGATGGCTTGAACTAGTGTCCTTAATTCCAGAAAAAAAAATAATTTCATGAATTAGAAAACATAATTGGAACATTCATAACACATGAATGGCAAGAACTCCACATTTCCAAAAATGTTCAGTAGCAATCAAAGGATGACAACGTTCCTTATTTGTTAATATCAATTTGTGGAGTCATCTTTTACTTGAAGTGCCTTTCACAGACTAAGACTTCTGGTTAACTTTATCAACTTCTGCCATCCTGAAAGAGTTAAATAAAACAGGTCATGTATTCTCTGTCTGTCAAGGAAATGCCTGGGGAAATAGATGGGTTGGGTAATGTGCCCTGAAGGTCAACAAACTTAGGCTCTGGCACCTCGACAAGAGAAGTTCAAAATCCTAAAATCCCTTCCCAAAAATAACCCGCCCTGGGCCTTGCAGAGTTTTGATATTGACACAGGCAAAAGGAGCCCTGTGGCAGCTGTTTGGGGAGTGCAGTCCAAGAGAGCCCCAGGCTTTGAAAAAGTAAATTCTACGTTGTCTTAAGCACCGCAGTTCAGAGCCCTGATTTCAACCCCATTCATTTTTGTACAAATGTATGTACTTATGCTAGTAGGATTAATATATAGAATTTTGTGTTATGAAATATCAAATAATTTTATACCAGGAAAACATTTCTTCTAGTAAGGATAATATTTATTTTTTGGCCAAATTATTTCTAATTTTTTATCTGAAAAAAAAATATTTTTATATTTTCCTTTAAGTTAGTATTTTTTTTTTGGAACTATCAGATTAAGAACAAGTACAGAAGTAACCATGACTACATGAACATTCTGGGAAGGAAAATCAGAGAATAATGCCAATGTTACAAAACTGACGAACGTGTAGAGATCCTGCAAGTGATCCCCATAGTGCAGTCAGTGGATATAGTGTCACTAGTGCTGAGGGCCACACAGCATTCTTAGTACACTTAATCTGAGCAGACTAGCTCCCAGCCACTTGAAGAAAAAGTTGTATGTTAAGGTAAATCCACATCTTAAGTATTCCCCCTTTCCTAATAGGTGAACCTTCAATAATTCACAATAATATTTTCAGCTGACCTGTCTATACTATTTAAAATTAACTGGCAAAATATGCTACATCTAATGAAAAGATAAATGTTAAAACTTACAGTTGTTTGCAAGGATGTTCGATACGAGTGAATGATAATAACATTTTCTCTGGGTCAAATGCTTGACCCTACAGCTTTTTTTGAAGCATGGAACGTATTTGTTTGATCGTCTGTCCCCAAGTAAAGACTTAAATTGTTCAAACGTATTTGTTGATTTCATTAACCCAGAGGCTGCAAGCTAGTTTTAAGTGATTGATGTTCAAGAGAAATTAACTTGCCACTTTATATGAATCTTTAGGTTAATGAATGCAATGGCTGGAAGAATAAGCAGTGCATTGTTTTTCAGGCAAGGAAAGCTGTTTTGAGCGTATAGTGTCCAGATTTGGCACTAACATAACTTATGTTGTGATTGGAGATGGCCGAGATGAGGAGCATGCCGCTAACCAGGTAACTTCACTCTGAACTTTATCTCATTTATCTTCCAGGAAAAGAAAGTTGCTTTGAACGAATAATGCAAAGGTTTGGCAGAAAAGTAGTATATGTTGTAATTGGGGATGGTGTAGAAGAAGAACAGGCAGCAAAAAAGGTAACCTGTCTCAAACAATGTTGGTGTGATACTTCTAATGCAAGCTTTTTCGTTTGCATTCCTGTAGTTTGGCCCAATGGCAGCTTGATAAGTGATTTAAATTTATAGATGCAAAGCAGTAAGAGCATGAGAAGGTCAATACTTACATTCAAATAAACCATTTGGAGTCTAGCATTTTTTGCCTGAAATTTTACAGGAAATGGAGGAAAATTTAGTTATATTTATTTGTGTGTATGTGTATGTGCGTTTGCGGGGGGGATGAGAGAATGGTCTATAAGAAAGATGGGGGGAAATAACCATTTTTAAGCACATGATATTTTACAATATAAAGACGTTTAATGAGCTTCATACAAAATCATGGGATTCAGTTCTTATCCTTTGCCCCATCCATCCTCTATGCCATTTGTTCCCTGTGAGCGCCTGGTAGCAAGTATGCTCCCTGATGACAAATGCTGAGGGTAGATTTAATAGCCAAAGGAGAAACTGTTATGAGAAAATTTAATAAACACTACTGGAAAGGAATGTACTATTCAGATCCTTTTGTGCCAACTTGTGGAGACTTAGAGGCAACATGCCTCACATCTTCTAGAAGCGTGCTGTCTATTTTGGTGAGCCACTGGTACGTGATTGGAGCCAAGCAGCTGGCTTTGAACATATTCAGAAGTTCTCCTAGGCCCTAGGTATTTAAATAAGCCTTTTCATCTGGCCCATATTTCTGAAGAAGATATCAAGCCAGTTAAAAACCATTAAATGGTTGGTCCAAGATCAAAAGAGGAATGATATCAGGATTGGCCCAGACACCAGACTGTCGGTCAACACAGCAGAGACATACTGCTTCCTTTTCTGAATGATAGCAAAGCTATCATCTAGCCAGGGCAACAGTGATATCATTTATAAACACAGCAAAATGATGAATTAATATTTGGAAACAATGACACATCAGCTTATATTGTTTCAATAGAAAGAATGCTGTCCTTTTTTATCCTGAGGAGATTTCAAATCATCATCTAATAAAGCCTTCACTAAACACTCGCATGTGCTGAAGTGTTTACCTGATCCTCCCCAAATCAACATAAACAATTTCCTAGAAAAGTTTAGAGCTTTCATAAAAAGAGAAAGGAAATGATTTGTGTGTGTAGTCAATTCAAATCAAGCAAAATGGAGAACGAGAATGAGTTCCCACTTTAGAAGGTGTGCTGATGTGTTTGGCAGCCATTAACACTCAGAGCCTGTGCAGGCTCAGCCTCCCACAGAGGGCCTGGGTCTTAATTAGCAGTCAGTGACCCTAGACAGCAACTGGCCCTTTGGACATTCTGTATGATGCGTCAGGGATGCAGTCTCCAGAAATGCAACCTTCATTGCGGACTACTATTTGCAATCCTTCCAGTTGCACACAATACAAATATCTTCTGGGGTTTGTCAATGTCCTGAGTCCATGTTGTTTTGATCTTCATGTTGATACCATAATAACTCACAACAAATAGCAGGCAGTGCAAGCCACTACACGTGAACATTTTACATGTCTTTTAGCCTATGTGACATTCACTTATATTTGGGTCAGGGCAATAAAATTCACTTTTCCAAACCAGAAACAGTATATGCCTTTGAAAACGAAAACTTATACCCTAGTTGTTTATGGCATGAAAAGTAGATTTGGTGTACCCGTTTCTTGTAACTTCTGCTTTACACCTAAAACTTCAAGAGAAAAAGGATGATTCCAGGAGGATGAGAACCTCGGTCAGAATGCTATTTCCAAATGGTTGTTTATGTAGGTACAGTGTTGGTGATGGTGAAGGCTTATAATTCTATTTTGAAACACAGGTGGTTGGTTCCTCTAGTGACCATAATGCATGCTTTTCTTTGAATGTAGCTGTAATCGCATGTGCAGAAATATTAAGTACTGTTTTATTATTACAAATAGATCTGAGCTGAATGAAAAAAATGTCATTCTAGTGAATTTCTGTGTTTAATTTGATCTAGAAATATAGGGTGTTTTTTTTGTAAAATGAAAAAGAAAATTTAAAGTTTAGGAATAGTGATGTAGTTGCATTCCCCCGTAGAAACATATAATACAAACCATATTTGTAATTTTAAATTTTCTAGAAAGCCGTGTTTTTTTAAAAAAATTAAAAACAGACAAAATTAATTTTAGTAATATATTTTAATCCAGTGTACCTAAAACATTATGTCTCAACTCCTAACAAATATGAAAATTATTGATAAGATGTTTACATTCTCTTTTTTTTTACATTCAATATATATTTTGAACTGAACAAGCCACATTTCATGTGCTCAATAACCACATGGGACTACTGACTATCCTTTTAGACAGCAAAGAATTATGTAACAATAGTGATTATTATTTTAATGATTGATTTTATAATAAAATGTATTCTTCACTTTTTATACAACTGTATTTTCATTATACAAAGCATGTTATATAAATATATATTCTATAAGATGCTATCATCCAAAAATTATAAGTAATGCTTTGATTTTAATTGCTCTAGTACAGTGTTCCTTTTTTTCATTATCCACAATGGAGTTGTTTTATACATGTTTTTTTTCTGAGCACATCCCACTATGAAATTTTAAGCCACACAGACATTAGATACTGGTATATTTTTGTAGGGCCACAAACCATTGAAATGCCTAAGAATGTTTGCCCCAGAAGTACCCTTCTTTGTCCCCTTGCCTGTTTCTCCCCCCGTGAGAATGTTTGCAAGAGTGCTTTCTCTCAATCCCACACCAGTGAAATAAATTGGTCAACTCTACTGACTTAAACCAGTTACTCCAGAAAAGTAAGAGAGTTGATCAACTCCACATTATTTTCACCTTATATAGATCAACTTCGAATTATTTTTTACATAGAAAGGGACTCACTCTTTTCCTCTCAGAAAGACAAAAGACCTTAGGCTTAGGAAGTTTATCATGTTTAAATTTTGTTTTTAACTGAGAGATGGAACTTTAGGAGTGAGGTAGTGATTAAAACTTGCTTTCCATCAGCCACATAGGATTTTGATGCCCAAATTGCTTTCCCAGATACTGCTGTTGGTAATGATACTTTCTACAATAAATAGTAAACTACCTAAGAAACCTCTATATGTACTTTTCCTATCATCAATATCCAGTTCAGATCTATTTCTCTATTATTTTGACAATGCCTTATTGATGCTACCAAGCCTTAGAATATGATCATCCCTCTCCTAGACTCCCTTCCTTGAACCTGGGTGGACTACACATCCTTGTGTGTACAGCTGCTTCATTGAGACCATAGTCATGATCTCTCTCCATCCCTTCCCCTTCTCTTTCCCATCCCCCCTCTCTTAACCACACAGCACAACATGCCCTTTTGGAGGATATCAAGTCACTCAGACCTCTTGGCTCTACATCAAGCACTGGAATTAGAGTATTTGTAACTGTGTTCTCTAGCTGGAGATCCATTTTTTTATATATTTCAAGTACACTGAATTTTATGTGTGATTCAATGCCTCTGGCTTTACACATATAAATTGTCTTAAAGGATGAAATCATATTTGGAATGAAAATTCCAGAATGAAGAATTCAGATTGCTGAACGGGATTAAACTTTAGTGCTACAGAAAGGAAGCTCTATGGTCTTATATTTACAACACGTTAATGGTTTAACACAACAAACAAACAAAATCTGTGGAGGTTGCTGGTACACACCGAATGAGTCCTAACTGGAATTAACAGTTTTAGCAAAGAACTCTTACCCTGGCAAAGCACCCACACGTGCTCCGTCTGACAAGGTGGTGTTCAACAACATTCCTCACAACTGGAGACCTTCTCAGCCCTGAGGTTTGAATCTGACTTTAGCCTACCTAGCCCAGAAAATCTGAATTGGAATGCACTCAGACTGTATAAGGACAATCCTATCTAGACCTGTAATTTGTGTAAATTATTGATGAAGATAATTTACTGTGACTTTACTAGCAGCTGACTTTGAAAGTGGATGCAATTTTTCTTTCATTTGTTCGGGAGGGAAGCGGGAGGGGAAATGGGAACCTAATATTGTCTCTTTTTTTTAAGTTTGGCAAACAGAATGTTCATACTGATGTGTTGTGCCTTAAAGATAAGACAGCATTTGTGTGTTACAATGTAACTTTGGTTAAAAAAATCTCTGTAGATACTGACAAAACAAACCTTTGTGATCATTCTTAACATGACCAAATTTAAAATTCAAGCTATCAAAGCTTAATACAACTAACGAGAGGAAAGGGAACTAGTTTATAACCATTAAAGGAAAATAAAAAAATCTCTGTAGATACTGACAAAACAAACCTTTGTGATCATTCTTAACATGACCAAATTTAAAATTCAAGCTATCAAAGCTTAATACTGCATCAGCAAGAAACTGAATATCTGTTGCAATAAGAAAACAATACTAATAAAACAAAGCTTGTGTTTTATTTGGGTTCTTAGTAATTCCAGTAATTGTATGAGGCAACTATTTGTGCATCCAACCATAAGCAGAAAGTTTGGGAAAGACTGTGGGACCTTTACTTAGGAAGTGAAGTGTACGTTGAAGTCCTGAGTACCCTTTCTACAGTTTTATTGGGGAAAATTAAGAGCCATATTCATGATGACTTGCACTGTTTTGATTGTGACTTTTTTATAAGTGTAAGTTGTGTAGAGGAAAATATTCTCGTAAAAATTATAAGCAAGTATCACATAAACTTTCTTAGAATATGCCACGAACATGGCTTAAAATTCACATTGAGTAAACAAGGCTTAAAATAAATGTAAGTGTATTTATTCCCAATGCCATTGCAAAAATGAAATGTCACCAGTAGTGGGAGGTGGATGCCCCAGATGGTTTCTAAGGGAAAAAGTGAATCAATGAAAATTTTACCTAAAATATCGTCATAAAATAAATTAGCAAGTGAGCCGGATCTTGGCAGCATTACTAAAATTACAACAGTGAAATAGTACCTGGTTCTCTGTCTTTACACATCAATCAAGTTTTTCTCCATTACAGACCTACATACCTTAGTTTCTGCCTGCACTGTTACTGCAAAATGGACTGCATTCATTGCACAGAGAACCTGTCATTGTTGTGTTTGCATGTTTTGTGTTTTTTTTTTCTTGGTGCATAGCCCATGTTAGGAACACGGTACAGGTTCTCTTATCATTTTGTGTGACATGGTTTCCCTTGTGGAAATTTAAGACTTCAAGATCTAGGTGTGTTTTCATGACGTCTGCACCTGCAGTTCTGTGTTTAAGTGTCATACTGTGGAACTGGGGTCAGCTACCAGGCAGCGCCCTAGCCAGACGCTGATTGGGATAGTTCACTGTCAGAGGCTCCAGTGGCTCCCATAGGTCAGTGCTCTGCACGCTGATCACAGCATTCACTGTGCAAATGTGATTTTCTTTTCCAGGCTACGAACCTGTATTTCTTTACTGAATGCAAAGGCTATGTTTATGTTGGGCAGGAAGAAATTGAGTTCCAATTTTATATAAGCTTGTGATTTCATCACTCAGAACTTATACTTACTCTTTAAATTGTGTAGCTTTTGGCTACCTCTGCCCTAAGTACAGTTGCAGACAAATTAAGGTTGGAATGCTTTTAATAATGATAATAATAATAATAATTCTTAATTTTTGTTAGCCTATAGCTTGAAAATAACAGTTTAACAAATTAAAGAGCTGCATTGATTATCAATAATTATATTTTGTGCACTAAAACCGTAAATATTTATTACTGTGAATAAAACGAAAGTATCTTAATAGTATAGCCAGTTTCTTCAAATGACAGAATGGTGGCATTACATCTAAATTTTTAATTCTTTCTCATATCAAACAAGCAGGATTCTTATGCTGCTAAACCTGCAGGTGCAGAGAGGGCAAAGAGAGGGGTTGCTCCTTGCACCACCCAGTGCTATTTCCCACACAAATCTTCTCTGATTATGTGTTCAGAGAGGCTGCCAGCATAAAACCTAAATGCTGGGTTAAAGAGAAGAGCTTGTCTGGCACCATGGAGCAGGCCAGTGAGCCGCCGTCACAACTTGTCATGTGACTTTGAGCATGCTCAGATTAGAACCCTTCCCTTCCCGCTTTAGTAACAGAAGATCCTCATCCTTTCTAATCCGAAAAAAAAAAAAAATCAACCTACAAAAAAACAGCCCCTTTGGCAATATCCACACTCTATTTACCTATAGAATATTGTGCCTTTTTGTAAGCCAGTTTGAAAAATATTCTGCCACAAAAAAAATTTGGGCTACTTTATGTACAAATGTGGCATATGACTAAGAAAGGTAACCTTCTTGTGTTACACCTAAAATATCAAGATAGATGGCCTGGGTATAATATTACAGCATACCAGATTAAGTCACTATACCCCTCAAAGGTTTGTAAATCAAAATCAGAGGCAAAAAAAAAAAATAGAATCATGCAGTTTGTGCAGTAGATAATAACTCTCTAAATTTTTTTTCTTCATTTTTTGATGAGCTAAGATGCAAAATAGTGTCAACAGCATGCTCCAGTATGAATTATTTTAAAGCTCATTTGTTTTTGAGAAGCCTATATTCTCAGTGAATATAGCATTTAGTATTTCTTTTAAAAACACATTTAAGCATCATGAGCCAAAGTTGCATTTTGACTCCCTACTATGGTAGCATTATGGAGATCTCACAGTCAAAGGCAAGGGTTTCTGTTATGTATTAGTAATGTATTGATTATGGGGGCCTACATAATTTAAAGAAATGTAAATTAATATTAAAAGCTTGTAAAAATATGTACATCTTTACTATTTCTCAATAAATACCTTTGGAAATGTTTTCATTTTCTTCACCCTCCCATGTTGTAGAGTTTTTGTTGTGTGTATTTAGCTCAATTCTAAATAATTAAAGCAAGTTCCATTGAGGTGAATATGGACATAGTTTATAAGTAGCTTCCAAGTGTGATAAGGAGCATTTTTCTGAAAGAAATTCGACAGCTTCTTTATTATCCTGTGTGTAGTATTTGCAAATCTGTTGCATATGTAAACCAACGGCAAATTTCAGACCGACCTCCTTCACAACTTTTAAAATGTTAGTCTCTGAATTGAATAGGTCCTTCTCTCTAAAATTGTACCTTAATACTTCTACCATTTCCCTGCTTTACTGTTAAATAATATTTAATCCTTAGATTTATAAGTATCCAACATGACACATATTTTAACTTAACTTTTGTATTGAATGACTTACCCACTAGGATGTATGCTCTGTGAAGGCAGGAATATCTGTTTTGTTTTGTTCACTTCTGTATAACCAATTTCTAGAAAAGTGTCTGGCATATGGTATGTACTCAGAAAATATTTGTTTTATGAGTGCATAAACCTTAGAGCCCATATATATAGGCATAGTCTGGAATTAAAGAGATTTATAATGGTAGAACTAGATTTTAAAAATGAATAAAAGGGGAGAACACACAGGTAAGTTTGGATGGGACTAATGTAAATGCTTACAAGTTGGCTGGAGTATTTGCTGGTCTAATAATTTACAAAAATAAAGAGCAAGGATGACTATAAGCAAATATGTATTTGGAAAAAAAGTTATGCATGAACTAAGAATGATCTGCTGGGAAAAAAAATAAGTTTACAATTAATGAATGATCGCTGCCTCTGCCCCTCTTTTATCTTTTATGTAAAAAAAAAAAAAAGCATGGAACAGACTGAGGAATCTCAGAGGGAAAGGGAAGAGGGGTTGGGAAGAGATTAACCAAAGAATTTATATGCATATATGCATAATCCATGAACCCAGATAATAGTGCTGTGAAGACCTGGGGGAAAGGGGGGGCGGGAGTTTGTTGGAGGGGGTCAATGCAGGGGGCGGGAAGAAGGGAAATCTGTATTACTTTCAACAATAAGGATAAATGGAAAAAGTAGTATGCAACATCAGTAGTTGCTTTAAATTACTTAAAGCCACAAAATATCACAAAAATCAGATTTGCTTGCCAACTGTGGTTCACGATTCTGAGTCTTAGAAACAAAACAAAAAAAGAAGGAAGAGAGGTGTATGATTTCCCTGAGCGAGCCAAAGCTAACCCATCTATGCATGATTTGTAGTTTTTAAAACTCAGTTACAGGATGTAATGGTATAAAAGTGCATATATTCCCATTCACAGATCACTACTTAAAGCAGTCTCAACTGTGCCTGGGCCAAAGTCAATTCCAGGGATGTATTGTGGTGCCCAAAGATGCTCCCTCAGAGCATCCAGGAGGAAAATGTTCCAGCTTCTGACTTTCAATGCCTCTCCCTCATCCAGAGAAACTTCCGGGACTGTCAGCACACCATTTGAAAAATATCCAAACATAGTATGATGGGAGGCCTCTGACATAGCAGATGCCTCCATATAAGTCAGATGATTATTTTCCCTCCCCATGAAATATTTCACTCGGGGCTCGGGGGGACACTCTCTCTGTGGCTAAAGGGCACTTGATAATAGTTACTCTGGTAGAGACTGAGGAATCTAAGAGGTTGGCGCAGGATCCCAGGGAATTAGTGATTGATTCCTGATGGGATGGCCATAAGCCTGAGAGAAGTGTACAAAGAGATGAAGATGCTAATAATTACGATGTAATATATGCTGCTGCGTCTCATGTCCTCAGGCAAAGCCTGCCTGACCTCTAGGTTTCTGGTTTGGAAAATTTGGTACATGAAGTGCAGTTCACAGAGATCAGCTAAATAGGAAAAAACTGATTCTAGTTGTTATTTTTATTGCTGTTGGTGGTGTTTGTTATTGAGAGGAGGTATTGAGTCCAGTGTTTGAAAGTGTTCATTTGCAGGTGGTGGACGGCCTCAGAATTGTCCAGTGGAAGATGAATTTGTACGACTCCCTCATTCTTTGTTAAACACCTTGCCATGTCATAACTGAATTCTTCTAAGAAGAGTCAATAAAAATTTGAAATAAATTTCTCAAAATATATCAGTCATCTAAAAAGCATTTACCATTTGTGCAGCCTTATGACAGTATGGGTGGAAGCAAAGAATGGTGGCAGTAATGTAGAGTGTGTATATACAATGAACACCAAAGAAAATTATTTGGGGTTACCAGTTGATTTAACATCTTGCTTTCCCATCTCCTGCTCACCCCAATTTCCAGTAAAAATAATGTAGCTGGATTTACATCCCTGAAGAAATTCAAATGCTTCTAAGAACATCTTGTTGGTGACTTGTGTACAAGACATTGCCAGCTTATGTATTCTTGGAAACAAATATGACATTTCAAATTTATTTGCCAGAAAAAAAAGCAATTAGAGAAAGAGTTTTACAACAGAATGGCAGGTGAATTATGCATTTATTCTTAGACAGATTAATGTCTTCCAAAAAATATGACCTTCATTAAAATATATGTTTTGGTGGAATAAACTTTCAGGAGAGTGGGCAGTAACAAGTTGTACATGAATAGAAATTAAAATTAATGCTAAACACACACCTATGAGACAGTCCTATTTGGCTCATAAATTAAATTACTTTATATTAGTTATGGGAACAGTGGGGGGATGTGGAGTAGGACAGACCCTAGGGAGAGCTCTGAAAAATAAAAGTGGTATAACACATCATTTTTAAACTTTCATTTAGAGTTTTACAAATGGCAAGTACACTTTCTAAACATTGAGGACCCACTGCTTTACTAAATAAAACCTAATAGCATAAACAGGTACCACTTTTGACAATATACATTATTACCATGCTCAATTCAGGAATTGGTTTTAAAGAAAAGAAAGGAGCTATTCCTGTACCTCCTTCCATATCTATGAAGCCTTTATTATTGTCATTTACTCATCGGACTGAAGCAGTATCTACTAGGCAGAAACAGATAGTACCTTTGAGGCAAGGTGGGGAATAGGGAAGTGTAGGAAGCGATTAATCAGTAGCTTTGGAGCCAGCTCTAGAGTGAGCATGCCGGAAAGAGGAAGAGGAAGGAAATTAACATCTGAAGACACTCATAATGAGCCCAGAGCTGACATGTTACCGCCTTTAATGATCACATCCCTGAGAGTTGGTATTTTCTGTTCTATTGTACAGTTTAAGTGACCTCCCAAGAAGAGTTGGAACTTAGGTCTATTAGGTAGACTCTCTAGAATGCAAAGTTATGCTCCTTGCACAGTACAAGGCTGTCCACTTATTGCAGTGGAGTTGCTTGGAACTTGTGGAGATGATCTAAGGCAGCGGTTCTCAACCTATGGGTCGCGACCCCTTTGGCGGTCGAAAGACCCTTTCACAGGGGTCGCCTAAGACCATCCTGCATATCAGATATTTACATTACGATTCATAACAGTAGCAACATTACAGTTATGAAGTAGCAACGAAAATAATTTTATGGTTGGGTCACAACATGAGGAACTGTATTTAAAGGGCCAGAAGATTAAGAACCACTGAAGGAGAAGTGAAACCAGGAGCATGTGAGATTGTAAGCAATGGAGTTAACTGTAACTCTTTACTTGCCCTGTGGACATAAATACTATCCAAATAACATACTGTGTTGTCTATTTGACAAATGATCCTTATGCAGAAGAAATGTCACTTTTGCAGATAAATAGTAAAAGGGCCCTGAGTTGAAGACTGGTTTAGCAATCTCAATCACATGCAGTTATCTACCTGTATGGAAGCCTAAGAGATAACTAGCAAGTCAAATCTACTGAGTTCATTTGCAATTAGGTAAAACAGATTTGCCAGGTGCCCCCTTTTCAAAACATATCTCAGTAGCTCTTGGCACATCTGACTTATAGGCCCCCTGGTCCTGAGGAGGGCTCTGGACACACATCTGACCATAGTGAGGAATTGAGAAGTTTCTATAGCTACCTAATATGGGGACAACAAACAAATCAGGGTAGAAAATTGAGGAATCTGCATGATTTCAGGAGTACCTGGATGGAAGATGTTCAGAAGAAAGATCCTAAAGGGTAAGTGGAGAAAGTTTTTGGAAACAACTTGGCCAGCATTATGTATTTTCCAAAATTCTATAGGGGACATGACTTTTTAAAAATCGTGGTAAAGTACACATAAAATGTACTATCTTAACCATTTTTAAGTGTACAGTTTATTGTATTTAGTACATCCACATTGTTGTGCAGCTATTAACCACCATCCATCCACAGATTCTTTACACTCTTGCAAAACTGAAAGTTGTTACTTTCTAATATAGTACAACTCTCCATTCCCCTCTCCCCAGCCTTTGGCCACCACTATTCCACTTTCTGCCCCTATGAATGTGACTATCTTACATAATTGTACAGTAGTCATCCTTTTGTAACTGGCTTATTTCACTTAGCACAATGTCTTCAAGTTTCATCCACATCATAGTGTGTGTAAGAATTTTGTTTCTTTTTAAGACAAATAATATTCCATCGTATGTACATACCACATTTTGTTTATACATTCATCCATTGATGACTACTGGGGTTCCTTCCATCTTTTAGCTACTGCAAACAATGGTGCTATAAACATGGGCTACAAATATCTAAGTCTGTACTTTTAATTATTATGTGTATTCATCCAGAAGTGGGTCATATGATAATTCTATTTTTCAGATTTTGAGGAACCACACACTTTTCCATAGTAGCTGCACCATTTTACTTTGCACAAAGATTTAAATATTTCCCCATCCTCATCATGGTTATTTTATGTGGGGTTTTTTTTTTTATTGTAGCCATTCTAAGATGTGTGGTGTGTCTCACTGTGGTTTTGATTTGCATTTTCTTAATGATTAGTGTTGTTGAACATTTTTTCATATGCTCATTGGCCATTCATGTATCTTCTGTGCAGAAATGCCTATTTGCTCATTTGCTCATTTTTCAAATTTGGTGTTTGCTTTCTATCTTGTTGAATTCTAGGAATTCTTTATACAGTGTGGGACAAAAGTAGGTTTACAGTTGTGTCATTTATTCTTGTACTATTTTTTATTATTTTATTATTTTCCATATGAACAACTGTAAATCTACTTTTGCCCCACCCTGTATAATCTGAATACTAACTTCTCATCAGATATATAATTTGCACATGTTTTCTGCAATTCCATGGGTTGCCTTTCCTATAGTAAACATACCATTTTCTCTGTACTCAGTATCCTCCTTAACCTCCCCCTTTGGAAATATGCACAGCCCAAGCCAATTAGCATATTCCAGTCTAATTGCTGGAATAATTTATTTGCCCAAGGATGGGTATAGGAACCTGTGGGCCTGTGAAGTTTCACCCCAAGACTTTTCTTCAAAGCTGTTGTGAGAGATGTAGTGTCTTTCTGGGATCATGAGCTCTTCTGCCTATGTCAGCCCAACACACCAGAACCATCATTCCTGTCACACGGAGAGAGAACCTGACTATGAAGCCAGCACAGGGGAAACAGAGCTGAGAGATCAAGAGCTGGTGATATTGTTGGAGCATTTCATTTCAGCATGTCAGAAGCCAGAGCTTCAACTCAACAACCACGTCTGGATTTTTAGTTTCGTCAGCCAAAAGATTTTTTTTCTGTTTGTTTTTTTTCTTAAATTTGACTTCGGTTTTTATCATTTGCAGTCAAGAGTGTGTGCACTAATAACCGATTGGAAGTGCTGATTCCTGGAGCAAACAGTTCAAAGCATGCCCTCCAATCAATGCTTGGGAGAATAAAGGAGGTTAGAATTAGTCACTCATGTTGAGTTGTTTGGGGACTCCTGATTCTCTCTCTAGGTCTTCTGCGCTTTCCAGCTACACAGGCCAAGAGATCTAGGGACCGATGGAAGGCAGGAAAGGAGACTTATAACAGTTTATCTTAGGATAGTTTAAAGTTGTTACTTTCCAATATAGTCGGCTCGCCATATCCACTGGTTCTACATCAACAGATTAAACTAATGGCAGATCAAAAATATTCAGTGGGGAAATGTTAAATTGTTGCTGACATGTACTATGTAGTTAGGCCTACTACTATGTGTCTACACTGAAATGTATTTTTTTCTTGTCACTATTCCCTAAACAATATAGTAAAACAATGATTTGCATAGCTTTTACATTGCATTGGGTATTATAAGTAAACTAGAGATTATTTAAAGTCAATAGGAAGATGTTCAGGTTATATGCAAATATTATGCCATTTTTTATAAGGGACTTGAGCATCTGCGGATTTGGGTATCTGTGAGGGGTCCTCGAACCAATCGCCTACAGATACCAAAGGGCAGCTGTATTAGCCCCTCTCAATTACAGTGCTCTGGATAAATCCTGGCACCTCACTTTATTCACTCTACAAGTTGGTTACTCATCCTGAGAACACAGCTCTCCAGGACTGGCACCTTGGGGCTAGAGAGCCTGCTCCAGCCCATCCCCACTTCCTGACCACATCATCTAATCATGAAATGCAGTTTAGAACTAAGTCAATTAGATGTCAGATCCTGTGACCACTCAATTTATTTTTTCCTTGGGAAAAAATTATTGGCCTATCACCCTGATTCATTTCAGTCCCACCTTTAGGCATGCAAAGTATTCAGAAAAGAAGACACTGCTAAATCACATAAAATCTCCAACATTCTGTGTGATTGGAATTAGCCTGGTAGCTAGGAGCACATACATAGGTTTTCTCTTTTTTCCCTTTCCTCAAAACACCCACATGGAGAACTTATTTACTTTGCTTTTGGATGACCAGAATGTTTTTTTTAACAGCTGAATAATAAGCCCTAAAAATAGGAGTTTCTGTTTTAACAACTCATAGAACTTTAGTGCTATAAAAGACATTATGCTAATGAAACGACAGATCATGAGTTTGACAGTAGTGAGGATGCTGCTAAGGCATTTGCCTGTCTTTTTGCAGGCCAGTAGCTAAAGGTATTTATTTCTTTAACATTATGTCTAGGAATAAGTTACCTTCCCTGAAATTCCCCTCTTGAATGACATAATTCTACATAATGCATATTTGTGTGTTTTGTTAAAGACAAAATGGACTATCAGAGTTTCCTTCTGAACACAGTTTTAATCATGTTTATTAACGACAAAACATAAGATGTTTGCAAACTGTGACCATAAAGTGTTGTATCCTGAGGCTGCCTCTGTCCTCAGGAGAATAAGAAGTGTAATGTTTTTTGAATAACCAATCCCATCTTCAGCAAACTTTCCAGTTGCTTTCTCTCCTTGGGATTTTCTTTAAAACTTAGAATAGACCAAAACAAAAATAAGATTATCTGTATTAGTGTAGGCAAGTGGAGTTAAAGTACATTTTCCATTCAAAACAATGTCTAAATGAACGTCTAAATTCATCAGCCTTTCACTGCCTAATAATGTGACATGTTTACAGTGTTGAAGGAAATCAGGTGTTTTCATGCTAAATGAAAATAAAATTTATGTACTGTTATTACCATATTCTTTGCCTGGTGTTTCTCACTCTATTCATCATTAAAGGCTGCTCAATAAATACTGTGCAAACTGCATGTGGGAATGTTATGCAGTAATAACTCAGAATCAGCTATAAATAACCACCTACCAGAGCTTTGGGAAGACTCAAGGGCTTAAGAGGGAATGTTTGCTCCCCAATTGCTAAGTTGAGAAAAAGAGAAATATTGGCCTGTTTTTTCTTTATATTTGAGACACTAGAAACAGAGCTTGAACATTAACAGTCTAGCCTAATAAAGGTCTTTATCCATCATCATGTGCACTAGGCAGGGGCAGTAGGCTAAATGGTATAATTTCAGAGACTAAAGTTTCCTCTACCCAATTACGTTAGAAAAGCTAATGGAGAAAAACTTACTTGTGTACCCTATGTATTAGTTATCTATTGCTGTATAACAAATTATTCTGAAACTTAGCATCTTAAAACATCAACCATTTATTACCTCACATAGTGTCTGAGGGTCAGGAATCTGGGAGCAACTTAACTGGCTGGATCTGGTTTGGGGTCTCACAAGATCATAGTCAAACTGTAAGCCAGGACTATCATCATCTGAAGGCTGGACCAGCCGGAGCGTCTTCTTTCAAGCTCACTTAAATGATCATTGACAAGAATCGGCTCTTCCTTGGCTCTTGGCTGTGCTTAAGTTCTTTGCCACGCGGACCTCACCATAAGCCCAGTCACAATACAGCCGTTTGCTTGCCTCATAATGAAAAACCAAGATAAAAAGATAGCGTGAGCTAACAGAGAGTGCCCCAAATGGAAGCCGCAGTGTTTATAGCTAATCTTAGAAGTAGCATACCTTTTGCCAGGTCACACGTATTAACCTTGAGACAATATGGGAGAGGACCACACAGGGTGTCAATACCTGGAAGTGGGAGTCACTTGAGTCCAGCTTGGAGGCTGGCTACCTCTTAGGTGATGCTTTAGAACAGATTAAAATGTGAAATGAATCAGCAGAGTCCATTTGAAAGAGCATGGTTTACAGTTAGACATGGGCCTGAATCCTAGAGTGATTCTTGATATCTTCTGATAATTACTTACACCCCTGAGCCTTCAACTTCCCATCCCTAGCCTTTAACAATGCTTCTCAAGGGGTTGTTGTGAGTGTTAAGTGAATCATTATTTATAAAGCTTTCCTGCTGTGGAGGTTCTTTTAAAGAAAGTTATCAACAAAAATAAAAACGTCGGTTTTTTTTGGTAAGGTAGCAAAAGAAATCCAAAAATAGTATGCCATAGTATACTTTGGAAGGTGCAGTGCCCTCAAGCATGGGCTGCCACAGGTGATTTGAGGGTGTTGATAATGTTCCAGAAAGAGTAATGCTTCTATTAGTGAAAACTAAGGTAATGCTCCTACATCGCTATATTGGCCAGAGTTTCCTGGGAGTGCTGTTGAGTCACTTCCCAAGCATTTATTAAACACCCCGGCGCCAGACACTGGAAGGACTAGGGTTACAAAACCAAGGAAAACTCAGTTCCTGAAGTCACATTGCTCCTAGTCTCACCTGAGGGTGGAGAGCAGAGTGAGGAGACAGGCACAAGACAAGTCTAACCTGAGGTGGAAGTTTGAAGGGGAAGTGTGCTTGCTCAGAGGAAGGAGGGCCTGACTGCCTGGAAGAGCAGAGAAGGATCCTCACCCAGCTCGTGGCATTCAAGCAAAGAAGTGCCCTAGAAGGGGCAAGAGCAGTGTGTGCAGCTTGGGCAGGGAAGGGGGATTCTAATATCTGCAAGTAAGTACCACTGCCTATTTTCAATTATTTGGGTTGTTTAGGCAATGGAGAAAGGATGTGCTTTAGATCTTTCAAGTCAAGTTGGTGGTCCATTTTAAGGCAAAAATGGAGCCCATGAGTCTATTACTGTTGGTTTCCTATCAATAGCCAAGTGTCCATTTTAGACAGAGAGAGGTGTTATGGACATTTTTATATTCGTATGCTAGTTTCTTTGTTTTTTTCACTTACACAATATTTATCCCAAAATTCTTTAGCAGCAGAAATTCAATTTCTATAAAGTATGATTCCTTTCACACCTTGTAAAATGCCAAAAATATATACTCCATTATATTTTAGCTTATTTCCTTCATACTAAAGGCATTCTCCTTTTTTCTGCATCTCTGAGGTCCAGGGTTGTAAAGTTTGCTCCTGACTGAAAAGGGAAGGACTTAATTGAGTATGTGATATTGTTAACTAGTCAAGGAAAACCAAGAGGTTGCTTGTTTAGTGTATCTGACCATGGGTTAACAAGATATTTTGAGATTTGATCAAGCCTTAAATCTACTTTAAGTTACATGTTTAACTTTCATCCCTTTTTTATCATTAGAGTTCCTTTTTTAAGAGACATTGTTTTGTGTGCTATCTACAAGGAAAGAAGCTGAGAGTAGTAGCTGGAAGTAGAAATCATTAGGAAAATATCTTAGTGGTTTAGTATCAGCAAAACCTAATCATAGGAGCTCTGTTCTCCAAATTTGATTTTAATGAAAATATGGAGATTAAATTTTAAATAGTCCAATAAAGTTGAGACAAAAGTGAAGTTTAGAAACTCTTTTGGACTGATCCAAAAAATAAAAATAAATATAAAAAGACCAACATGGGCCCTAACCGGTTGGCTCAATGGATAGAGCCTTGGCCTGCAGACTGAAGGGTCCCAGGTTCGATTCCAGTCAAGGCATGTACCTTGGTTATGGGCACATCCCCAGTAGGTAGTGTGCGGGAGGCAGCTGATCGATGTTTCTCTCTCATCGCTATTTCTGGTTCTCTATCCCTCTCCCTTCCTTCCTGTAAAAAAATCAATAAAATATATTTTTAAAAAAAAGACCAACATGGGATGATAGGAAAAGCACTGGATTAGGAATAAAGAGAACTATTTCCCGATTTAAGTTTCAACATGTTTGTTTGTTTTTTAATCAAAATATGATTGACATATGACATTATATTAGTTTCAGGTGAGCAATATAACAATTTGATATATCTTGTGAAATGATCATCAAAATGAGTCCAATTGACATCCATCACCACATGTAGTTACAAATTTTTTTCTCTGATGAGGACTTTTAAGATCTACTCTCTTAGCAACTTTCTAATATACAGTACTGTATTAACTATAGTCACTATGCTGTACATTACATCTCCATGACTTATTAATTTTATAACTGAAGTTTGTACCTTTAACCACCTTTACCAATTTCACCCACTTGCACCCCCCCCCACCTTTCACAACCACCAGTCTGTTCATTATGTATGAGTTCAATTTGTGTTCGTTTTGTTTTATTTAGCTTCCACATGTCAGTGAGATCATACAGTATCTGTCTTTCTTTGTCTGACTTATTTTAGTTGGCACAATACCCTCAAGTCCATAAAAATTATTTTTCTCACCACTCTGTTTTTTAGGAACCCCTATAAAGTAAAATAAGGGGATTTCAATTGAATCGAAAAACAAAATGAACAAACAGAACAGAAACAGACTCATAAACAGAGAACTTTTTGTTGGTTGTCAGATGGGAGGGGGGTTGGGAGGAAGGTATTAAGAAATACAAATTGGTTGTTACAGAATAGTCATGGGGATGTAAAGTACAGCATAGGGAATACAGTTAATATCTAATAACTAGGCATGATGTTGGATGGGTGAGAAATTTATTGGGGTGATCACTTATTAAGTTATGTAATGTCTGGTCACTGGGGGTATACCTGAAACTAATATAATGATATATGGCAACTGTTATTGAAAAAAAAATGATTAAATAATTTTTTTAAAAAAATGATTTTTCCAATGTTTCTTCCTGTTTGGAAGTATTTATAGTTTACTGGAACTTGGAAATGAGCATAATAAAAGGAATATGTGAGTTCTGTTTGCATTTGAGAAACACTGGCATATGGCATTACAAATCTACCAATTCATTTATTCAACAAAAATCACTGAGCACCTATGACCAGTCAAGCCCTCTACCAGGCCATGGACCAAAGCAAAAGAAGGAGGCCTGGTCCCCTAGGGTGTTTGGGGGGGGGGGTGGCAGAGACAGTTAGAAGCACAGACAAATACAATGCCTGGGAGAAGGGCTGTAAAAGAGCTATATGGCATGGTATTTGGAATTGAATGCTATTTCCCGTTTAATAATTTTTGAAGTGGAATCCCTTTCAGCCACATTAAAATAATAACTAAAACAGCTTCCAAATCTTACATCACAATATAAACAGCGTGGTAGATTCCAAAAAATTCAGGCCTTCTGTTAATCCGGTGCAGAGAAGGCATATGTGCTCAGACATCTGTTTAGACATCCACTTAGCAAGCATTCTGTCAGCCTGTCGGGACCAGAACCACAGCTGAAACACATATAGCTCCAGACATCAGCTGTATGGGAACCAAATGGTGTCTTACCAAAAATTACCTGAGAATTCAAAGTATCCAAATAGTTTGACAGGCACAACCAATAATTTACAAAGGAAAACCCACAACACAGAGACATGCACAGCCCCTAAATTTAGTAAGGAACCATTCTGAATTTTAGTTGTCTCCCTTTACTACTGAAATTGAAATCCTCTCCATAGCGCCTAACAATGAATAGCACCACGAAAATAAGCCAAATACAAAGATATGTTAGGTGCTGGCCAGAGGATGGTAGAGTAATTGGTAAGATCACACCCATCCAAAACACTTGGCAATATTGGAAATCGTTGCTTGTCTGATATTCTGTTATTGTTATGAGAAGTCAAAAATGGAAATGCTTTCTATTTTGCGATTTTTCAGAGTAGTAATGCAATCAAACGGACTATTTGGTCATTACTATTTGGTCATTACTCATTAAGAACAATTAAAGAAAAACCTAAACTCCCCATGCTCCAAGAAAAAGAGAGTTCTAGAGCTTTGCTAACCACTAAAGAGAGAAACTAGTTTCAAACATATTTAATCAGTAAACTTAAGTTAAAGGGCTGTGGTAACAAGCAAACACCAGAGCTGATTTGATACTTGCCTCATCAACCAATGAGGACTTGCTGCAGAGAATGCAGCTCTGAAGCCAACCAATCAGTGGCAACCTTGCATTCTCAAAGCCAGCCATTGGGTAGCACAAACACTAGAGAACATGCTTCTATCAGCCGTGGGCAAACTACGGCCCGCGGGCCGGATCCGGCCCGTTTGAAATGAATAAAACTATTGAAAAAAAAGACTGTACCCTTTTATGTAATGATGTTTACTTTGAATTTATATTAGTTCACACAAACACTCCATCCATGCTTTTGTTCTGGCCCTCCGGTCCAGTTTAAGAACCCATTGTGGCCCTCGGGTCAAAAAGTTTGCCCACCCCTGTCTAGACTCTAGAATCTAGAATCAACCCACTCTTGTCTCTGTCACTGACGCAAAACCCTGCTTCCAAGACTATAGCAACCTTCTCTTGCCTCCGTAACCAACCCCACCCAAAACAGTTCTTCCCCAAGCCCTTTGTAGGGTCTTTCTTTGTTCAGTTCTCTCTTACTTAAGCAATAAATTCAACTTTGTATTTTGGAGATCAACAAATTATTTGAAATTATAAGATGAATCATTAATTTTGTATTCCTCATGCATACTTGTTTTTCTACATAATGACCCATTCTATTAAAGTATTTTATTTATGAAACACTCTTCATTAAATATAGATTCAGACTCCTATGTAAAATCACTCACTTTTTACAAGTTTATTTTTTATAAATTCTGAACTTAATTTGTCCAAAATTCAGCTGGGATTCCCCGTTTTTGTTTATGCCATAACCATCCATCTTGTTCTCCAAACTGCAAATCTTGGACTCAGTATTGACCCTTCCTTCTCTCTTCCTTCTCCTATCAGTGCTATTTCTGAAATGTTCTTTAAATCTCTGTCCTCACATCATGCCATTGGCACTATTCCTGATTAAATATTTCAACTCCTTTGTGCCAAGATGATTAACAGTATTAAATTGTTACCTGAAGTTCCTCTCACCCTCTAATGCATACCATGTGAGCCAGCCCATTGAAAATCTGTCTACAAGTTCCCAGAATCTCTTAGGAGACCAGTAGAAACTCCTTAGTATGACAACGTGGCACCAATGATATTGAATTCAACCTCCTCTTCCTCATTTGGACGCTGGCTTTCACATGGACCTCATTTGGACTCCCATAAAACCTTATACTCCCCACTGCTCTTCCTAAAACTTCCTTTTGTTCTGAACATGAGTATATACCTATCACAGGCTGGAAAAATCTCACTCATACTGAAACCATCTCCCTACACTTTGCAATCCATTCTACCAGCAAAGCATAGAATTCCATGGGTTAATGCTGAGTGTACAGAGCTTTACTCCCTACTGGAAGCAACTTAGGCAAGGGCAAATCTTGTTCCTCTTTGGGTTCTATTGGTCAAACAAAAGGTAATATAGAGGAAGATTCCAGCAAATGTTAGATTAAAAGTACTTCATTGGTATAGGGACTAGTTTCCACAGCTAACTTTAATGTATTCATGGGACTTGTAGAAGTTCTTTACTGATAACTCTTCATCCTATTAATCCCCCTGACCTTGAACTCTCAGCACTGCCTATATTAAGGCCTGTAAGTTTCTATGAGCAAATGTTAGTCTCTGGTTTCATATTCCTTCTGCTGGGCTCTCTCTGAGCTATTCTTATGAGAGAATGCCAAGGCATTCCGGAATGAATGTTTGCATGTGTTTCTGGAGGAATGTTTCTTGGACTTTCCTGTCTTCACTGGCATTTTAAAGGAATGACTTCTTAGATGGCAGCAGAACTGCACGGCTGCATTATGTTTGCCTTGGCAGTTGTTAGCAGTGCTTTGGCAGACAGATTACAAACCTCTTGGTTTGAGAGGTGAGAGTTTAAAGAAACAGTGATTGAACATATTATATGGCAGGTACTAGGTGAGAAGATAAGGATATGAGACAATTAATGCACAAATTCGTGCTTAGTTGGCATGGCTGAGTGGTTGAGTATCAACTTATGAACCAGGAGGTCATGGTTCAATTCCTGGTCAGGCACATCCTGAGTTGAATTGTGGGCTCTATCCCCAGTGTGGGGCATATGGTAGGCAGCCGGTGGGTGGTTATCTCTTATCACTGATGTTTCTAGCTCTGTCTCATAAAGAAGTGTGTGTATATATAT
>NW_006300032.1:5677012-5677772 GCF_000327345.1 Myotis davidii | reverse complement strand
TATACACTTCTTTAAAAACAAACACATGCACACATTCATCCTCAGAAAGTCTGCACTCTGATAATGAATGAGCCAGGTATACAAGCAAATAATAAAGGCACTCCAAGAAGAGCTGGTGTGCAGCAGGAGGAAAGTACTCTTGAAGCACAGAGAAGGAGTGAGCAGGGAGGGCTCCCTGGAGGTGACGTCTGAGCATAAATGAGGATGCACATGAGCATACATCTGCATGCATGCTGCCTAGAAAGCACAGCATAGATGTGTCCTGGGGACTCTCACAAGGCTCCCAGGCTCTGCAGCTAAAAAATCTTAGTAAGCAAGTTAATAATTTAAATTTCTTCATTATATTTTTAAGATAACATAATAGGTAGTAGTCAATCTGTTCTTTCTGGTTTTAACAGTCAAGAGGATTTTAGTCTTTGGCAGAACTGCACGGCTGCATTATGTTTGCCTTGGCAGTTGTTAGCAGTGCTTTGGCAGACAGATTACAAACCTCTTGGTTTGAGAGGTGAGAGTTTAAAGAAACAGTGATTGAACATATTATATGGCAGGTACTAGGTGAGAAGATAAGGATATGAGACAATTAATGCACAAATTCGTGCTTAGTTGGCATGGCTGAGTGGTTGAGTATCAACTTATGAACCAGGAGGTCATGGTTCAATTCCTGGTCAGGCACATCCTGAGTTGAATTGTGGGCTCTATCCCCAGTGTGGGGCATATGGTAGGCAGCCGGTGGGTGGTTATCTCTTATCACTGATGTTTC
>NW_006300032.1:5661143-5676997 GCF_000327345.1 Myotis davidii | reverse complement strand
AGGAAAGTACTCTTGAAGCACAGAGAAGGAGTGAGCAGGGAGGGCTCCCTGGAGGGGACGTCTGAGCAAAGATGAGGATGCACATGAGCATACATCTGCATGCATGCTGCCTAGAAAGCACAGCATAGATGTGTCCTGGGGACTCTCACAAGGCTCCCAGGCTCTGCAGCTAAAAAATCTTAGTAAGCAAGTTAATAATTTTCATTTCTTTTTAAACTTTCTGTCTTCAAAGGCCCTTCAAATGCGTAGATTTTTGTGTTTGTTTTGCTTTGCCAATTCAATTCCCATAGTGCACTATAGGACCATCTTTTTGTTTCGTTTTGGTCTCTTCAAATTAGGCTTATGTACTATAAGTCCGTTTACAAAAGCAACCATCACTAACCATTTTGAGGCCACACTTCTAAGAACTTCCAGGTTCTCAGCCTGGATGAGGGGTGGGGTCCTGACAACAGGCCAGTAAAAACAGCAAGATTGAATGACTCCCAGAGCATGCTGCTCATGTTCTGTCGTGTGGCAACACTTCCAAGTGATGCACGGACAGTGCCTTTGCGTCTGCTTAACTTTCACATGCTCGGCCCCCAGTATCAGTGCAGGGCTCTCTAATCCCTCCTGCTGAGCTCAGGCCATTAAATAATCGCCCTACATTTTACAGTGTCAACCCTGTGACAGGGGAGCTGACCCTAGCTAGGTGCCAGGCATCCAGCAAAACAGGGATTAATAAACCCCGCCTCCATGTAGCCAAGGGCTCTACAGCTGCTTCTTGCAATTAGACTTGTCATCATTCTCTCAAGAAGCCCCTGTTGATTTTTAAATCCTAATTGGCAGGAGGCACCTGTTTCCCATGGGAAGGATGGGAAGGGGTCATTCACTTGCAGCGGGCACAGGAGAAACGGAGGAGCTGGTTGAATGTATGCAATCACCTTTGCCTCAAATCCATTTGCTTCCAGTTGGAGTTTCTGAGTTTTTTTTTTTCTTTTTAGTTTTTTTTTTCTCCAAATACACCATGTCCAAAGTCAGCCTAGTCCTTAGAAGTAAGTAAGACTTTACCTCTGGATTTTTTTTTTTTTTTGAGCAATAACATGACATACCACTGATTCCTCCCTAAGGTGCCCACCTAATCATCCAGGAGCCCCTCTTGGTATATGAGTACTTTGTCCTGGCTACTTTTTTTTTTTCCCCAAGATCAAGGCTGTCATTCATTTCAGTATTTAGTGTTTATTAACTGTCTGTGAGCTGCTTAAACTCTATAACCTATTTGTGCCTATGAAGAGTATTAAGTATATTTTTAGTTCCTGTCTTCACCGAGCTTGCATTCTACATAGAGCGAGGCATTAGAAACTGCATGTAATAATATGTGCGAAATATTTTTTCAACAAACAGACTCGAGGCAGTGTCCATAAGTAAAAAGAAGAAATTGTAAAGGCCTTCAGACAGTGGTCCTAGAGGTCTGGGTGTTTTGATTTTCTCTAAAACTTAACCACCCTTGAGATTTCTGCTTAGAGCTAATGCTTGAAGTTGTCTAAATGGTAGCAAGTAATTCTTGATAGAATTCACTGTGACTGTATCTCTTAATTAATACCACTGGACATGTTCCATAAGTCTTGCTATGATTTCTTGGGCTCTTATCATTAGGGCGAATAGGTAGGGTAGTTTGACTAAAATAACTGGATAGAGATGAGGAGGAAGCTGTGAATCAGTGAAAAGGGAGAAGAACTGGAATTCTCAGTTCTACACAAGCATTTTTTGGACACCTACACACCAAGATCTTTTCTAGCGTTTGTACCTCTTTTGGATCACCCCAAGTTTCAGCTCAGTGTGTAAGCACCGTCCTCTTACCAGAACTTGCCAATAGCCAGTTAAACCTGCTTATCAACCTTGCCGTGTCCTTGGGCTTCAGCAAAGTTAGGCAATCAGGGAGACTTATTCTGGAGCCCAGCTGAATGCCAGTGAGACAGACCTTCAAATATAATACAATAAATTCAAATAATTTGTTCTGCCTTATTATACTTACTCTATGCCTTGTTTTATGTCTATTTGACAAGACTACATGTCCTGTTTGTTTACTGTAGCATTGTTACTGTCACTGCTGAAAATGGAAAGGGAGTAGAAGACCTGATTATTGCCCTTGAGAGATTTGTATGTTGGTAAACGATATACACATAGTGAGATCAACCACCTGCATTTGTGCAATTCAATATGAGGATTTGATTGAAGGCATTGGAGCCCACTGCACTCCATGACAACTCTTCAGGGAAATCCCATTGTTCTCAGTAATCTGAAAGTCTCCTAGAGAAACAGTTTGCAAAATGTAGTGTCCAAAAAAATTACCCAAGAATCTCCTAAAAATGCAGATTCCAGGAGTCCCAAACTCTAGTATTCTGACTCAGTAGATCTGTGGTAGGGGCTAAGAAGAAATCTTTAATAAGACTCTGATGGAGAAAGTCTGCACCCTATACTTTAAGAAAGTAGGAGACCCCCTCCTTGCTCTCTAAGAGTGATTGCCAATGGAAGGATAAGATTACAAAAGAACCATTCCTGGCTCCTTGATTGTTCACTTTTGGACCAAGTGAATCTCAATCATGAATGTTGAAGTGCTCCTGGCGGTCCCATACACATAACTCCATTTGAAAAGTGGTTGACGGTATACTTGCCTTAAATATATTTTTATCAGCTACATAAAAAAGTTTCTCTAGGTCTTTGACTAGTGATATTGCCTTTGGATCCATGTTCCTTTCAAAGATAGGGCTCTATACAGGTTCAGAGCTCTGTTGTTACCATATAAGGAGGGAGACACTTCAGCTAAAAGCTCCTTTGAGAAGTTTGGAACAAAGTGTACAGGCTTCACAGCCTCTGTGTGTTTATGATGTCAGCAACAGGGAGCAGCACAAAGAACTCAGAGGAGCATCAAACTGGTGATTCATTCAGGAAGAAATAGCTTGCACCTGTGAGAAGGCCGAAGGCGCCACTTGGCATTATTGGGGTGCTGCCTCAGCTGGAAGGCAGCCTCTGTCCCCAAACGAACTGACAGCTTGTAGATCTTGAGCAGAACTGGGCCTCTCTCACTGTTGTGTTTTGCTTTTGGAGTGAAAGCAAACTTGTGACTCACATGGGAGCGGAGGGGAGGTATGCGCTTAGTAGCACTTGGTCTTGGCAGGAGGCGGCCGCAGCAGACATGGGATGCAATCGAATAAGCACATGTGTTCTTACAGTACGCCTCATGGCCAGGCCACTTTATCTCCTGTAATCCCAATCCATGTACCAGAATCACATTATTTGGCCGTGGATCAGACCCCATGCACTCTTGGCTTGGGGAATAATGAAACGTGATCTCGAGACAAGATAGAATCCTAATCTGAAGAGGCACTGATGTATTACGCCCCACTCCCCCCCGCCCCCCCGGCAGCAGCTCAACATTGTACGTAACTGGCATCAGGAAAAATATATTTAACATGCTGCCAGGGGAGAAGGGGAGAAGTCTAAACATTGCCATCCGCACATGGACTGTGCCCCCATCGCTTCTGATGGTTGACAGAAACAAACTGATGTTAACGATAAAAGAACATCAGAAAACAGAGCTTCAGTAATGGGCAGCAGTAACCCTGACTGTCTTTGCTGTCACTGGCAGTAGTCATTCGTCTTTGAGAAGGCACTGCATGCCATAGTACATGCCAGCCAAAGGGCTATTTATCAGGAAAAGCCCTTCAGGGTACAATAATAAAAGAAAACAAATCCTTTATGCTTAAAGAGTGTGGTGAAGGGAACGGGGACACGGCCAGCGCGCAGTATGATCTCTCTTGCTGCTCCTCTGAGCAAGTGCAGTGCGGTGGCCGAAGTCTGTGATCAGGAAGGGACCAAAGGGCAGGCTTCGAGAAGGCTCCAGGCAGATCAAGGCTGAATTTGTAGCCACTGATGATCAGGAAGCAGCTGGGGGTGGAGTCAGCGGTGGGAAAAGGCATCATTGGCTCTGGGAAGCCTGACTGTCTTACTGTGAACTCATAGAAATGTCATGAGATCTCTTAGAGCGGTGACAGTTCTTTTCCAACTCCATCCCATTTGCTATGATTACAACTCTGGCTTGTGCCACAGTGAGCCCTTTTCAAGGTTTAAACTCTTCTTAAGCTCACAGTATGCCCACTGGTCAGGTCAAAGTCAAGGCTACATGGAATAGAAAAAGAAAAAGTACAGTGTGGCCTGGGGGTGGGGAGGAGGAATGAAAACTCTCTTGACTCTGTGTGAGTATATTTAAAAGGCTCCAGGACAGGCATTAGTATTATTTCAATGTAATGCAACTTAAAAAATACCTCCAAGTTAAATGTCCCAAAAGTTTATTTTTAAAAAAATGTATATTTTATTCTTTAGACTTGGTTCTATCTTTTCAGAGAAAAAAAATGTTTTGTTGTCCTCTTTGGAAACAAACAACAACAACAAAAAAGCAATGAAGTGTAGTTTTTACTAAATAACCTGGGATAAATGATCAGTGTGGCAATTCGATCTGCTCTATGGGGAAGACAGAAGTAGTCGAACACCGCCACCTGCTGTCACTCTCTCCACATCTACTTTTAAACTAGGTTCTGTTTGGCCTTTGTTCCCTAGGGGTAAAGGATGTAGAGCAGTGGCTCCCAAATTTCAGCTGGCCACAGAATCACCTGGAGGGTTGTGGAAATACACATCCCTGGGCCCCTTCTGGGCTTCTGATTCCTTGGGTCTGGGGGTGGGGCTGAATAATTTGCATTTTTAACAAGTTCCCAGGTCCTGCTGCTGCTACTGGTGCAGCCTTGTTCTATGTTAAAATGACAAGGATGTCTTTGGCTCCTGGCCGAAAGGCTTCTTGACAAAAGAACTCAACTTCTATGGTTCCAGAAAGATTTACATTTTATTGCTTTTTCTAATCTACTCTATACCTCACAGAGGAAGAATGAGGTGGGTATGAAAGCCAAATCTGAAAGCAGCATGATCCGAGGTAGTCAAAGAAGCATGCAGGTTGCTGTGCTGGAGGCTGAATGATTATACCAGAGGAACATGGGGTGAATCGGACTCCAGGAGACTGTTTATATAAAGAAATAGCTTGGCCTGGAATGTGATGGACCTGCCCATATGTAAGAAAACTGCTTTCAAATGGAGTGGATAGTGCTAGTCTTTGAAGGTCTGGGCAGAGTCCCAATTTTTCTGCCTTTCTTTCATATGCCACATGTTAATTTGTCTTCAAGATTCACTTACTCTGAACAGCAGATGGCCAGAAGTGTGAAGTTTTGGTGGTATTAAGTGCTATCATTTTTGTCATCACCAATGTTTTCAGTAAAACCGGAGACTTCATTGATTAAATAACTCACTGTGCTAGGCTGTGCTTTTGAACTTTGGAGACTAATGAGAAGAGAAGGAATGTGCTTCAACCACCTTTTTTTCCCCCTCTGGTAAAAATAAAAAACCACCACGTAGCATGAAATTTACCAACTTAATCATTTTTTAGTGTATGGTTCAGTAATGTCAAGTATATTCGCATTGGTGTGCAACAGATCTTTAGAGCTTGCTCATCTTGTAAATCTGAAACTAACCCGTTAAACACTAATTCTACATCCTCCTTCCCTCTAACCCTTGGTAACTGCTTTTCTTTCTGCTTTCTATTTCTATGGTTTTGACTATTTCAGATACTTCATGTGAGTGAAATCACACACGATTTGTCCTTATGTTCCAGGATTTTTTTTTTCATTTAGCATAATGTCTTTGAGGTTCATCCATGTTGTAGCATGTGACAAATTTCCCTTTTGTAAGGCTGCATGGTATTCCGTTGTATGTAGAAACCACATTTTCTTTATTCGTTGGATGATTGATGGATTGCTTGCTATTGTGAATAATGCTGCTGGATGTGCAAGTGCCTCTTCAAGACTCTGCTTTGAATTCTTTTGGAAATATACCTAAAAGTAGAATTGGCTGGATCATAGGGTGATTCTATTTTTCACTTTTTGAGGAACCTCCATTCTCTTTTTCCATAATGGCTGCACCATTTTGCATTTCCACTAATAATCTACAAGGATTACTATTTCTCCACATCTCCATCAATACTTATTTTAAAATACATATTTTTATTGATTTCAGAGAGGAAAGGAGAGAGAAAAACATCACTTGATGAAACAATTGTTGATCAGCTGCCTCCTACACACCTCCTGCATGCCCCCTACTGGAGATCAAACCCGAAACCTGAGCATGTTCCCCAACCAGGAATCAAATCATGATCTCCTGGTTTAACAACTTAGCCACTCTGGCCAGGCCCCATCAACACTTTTTTATTTGCCAATTGTTATTTTGTTTATTTGATAATAGCCATGCTAATGGGCCTGCTTAGATAACTTATTTTGGTTTTGGCTTGTATTCCTCAAATGATAAAGTGATGATGAGCATCTTTTCATCTGCTTGTTGGCCATTTGTATATTTGTATCTCTGGAGAAATGTTTATTCAAGTGCTTTCCCATTTTTAAATTGGGTTACAGTCACGTGCTACACAATAACGTTCTGCTAAATGATGGGCAGTATACTAACATGGTCCCATAGGATTATAATGGAGGTGAGAAATTTCTATCACCTGGTGACATCATAGCCTGCATAAAGTCTAGTGCACATGACTGTTTTGCCCCTGTTTCAGCCTGTGGATAGTAATGCTGTTGGTTAGAAATGCCTAGAGGCAACTCACCTGGCCCTCAGACATCTCCCCTTTCTAAGTCAGTGTTATGACTGGACCAACCCCTGTGGTTCTCCTTATTTATGATTTCAAGGCTCCCTTGAGCAATAACCATTAAGGAACTTTGGGAAAAAACAAAGTTTATTGCTTATAAGCCCTGGATTACACAATGCATGCCAGGGGCCACACAGTGAGATTGAGTGCAGTGGAGGGAGGGGGATAGAGAAGGGGCCTGGGGTCTTGCTTTTATTGGGATGGAGCATGGGACCTGTGGTTTCTTTATTGGTAAATTTAAAACCTAAGAGTGGGAATTTAAAGTGTAGGAAGGGGAAAAAACAAATGTTCAGTTATTAAAATCAAGATCTCCAAAACAAAGAAGCCTCAGTGGGGGTGTTAGTATAGGTAGCTAGCTAGTTATTAATAAAGGAAGGGAGCAAATGGAATCAAACATTAAGCCTAATGAACTAGAGAGCTGAATCAGACATTGGGCCTGATTTACTAGAAAGTTATAGCATCCCAGGCTTCCCAGAGGAATGCCACATCCTCCATTGCAGGGTCTTAATCCCTGAGCATTCCCCAAACAGAGACGAAGAATCGCCACTGGGGACAACCTGCCTGGTAGCGAGATTATCAGGGGGAGGAATAAAACAGTGGGGAAAATTTCTTTTCTAGGCTCTTGTGAAATAGAAACAAAGATGGCACGGGGGGGAGGGGGGGAGGTAAGCGCATGTGCAGTAAGAAACCAGATGATAAAGCAGAACTTTGAGTCATGTACAGAGGGAACCAAAATGGCCACATAAGGTGGCGGAGTCTAACCTGGAAAACCTGGGGGGAGTCCGGATTGGATAGGGTAGGACCCCGCACAAGCTGGTAGAGGATTAGGAAATAGCTGGTTAGTTTGAAAGAAAGCCTCTCTCTCCCAAACCTAAAATACTCTAAGTAAAGCTTACCAAAGGCCCTTCTGGGTAGCAAGCATTCGCCCATTCCTTTGCAGGCATTCTTTCTCTGTAGCAGCTGCACAGCTCCAAGCACTTCTCCAAGTAAAACGTGAGGTTCGGGGTACAGACTTCTCGTAGGTTCTTCTCCAACAAAGATGAAGAATAGGTTCGTGGACTAACAGATTTCTTTAATAAAAATGGGGAAGTTTATTGGAAGCATATACAAACTCCATCTGGGCAAGGGTGTCTCCAAAGGGGATCCGCTGAGGAGGGACCCCCAAGTGGGAAAAGCCTGCTCTCTCTCTCTCTCTCTCTCTCTCTCTCTCTCTCTCTCTCTCTAAATAAAAATATCCTGCCTCGTGTCCCTTTGTCTCAGGTCTATATAAGCTGCAGTTCTTTGTTTGAACCTGACCCTTTCTAATTGGACCTTTCATTAATTTAGGACCCCCATGCTTTCCTCATTGGTTATTTTGTTACATAGTATCTGTTTCAAAGGCCCACGTGGTGCCCCTGTCTCCCTCCCCACCCCCATCTTGTAACATTCCTCTATTCTCTGTGAAAATATGTTTCCTTCTTTCCATTATCCTGTGACTTTTCTTTGTCCTCCATGAATGTATGTCTCCCCCCTTATCCTGTGGCCTTTTTCTATCCTCTGTACAAGTAAGATAAGCATTTTGGCATCTCCAAGCTGCTCAGGTCAGGGTTGCTTTGGATCTACCTTATAATCGCTCAGGCCAGAGATACCTCTGTCCTTCTCATATGCATTCCTCCCCCATGGACCCCCTTTATTCCCTAAACCTGCCTACATTGTCTCTACAAGTCCTTTCGCAAGTGTGGCCCCAAGAGCGGGCTAAGTGTGGACCTGGGTGAGGCAGTGCAGTGCCAGCCTGAGTGCAGCCAAGAGCAGAGACCATGCTGGACTATAGGAGCCCAGGATGATGGCATTACAGTTCTGGATCCTGACCCTCCCTGTGGGCACTTATGCTCACCAGGCCCAGGACTTATTCCATAGCAAGATGGAACGTGCGTGAGACACTGGGCACCTGGGGACAGTCCTTGGTTTCTACTCCAACAAATCTTACGGTTACACCTCATTCTCCTATGTGTGGGTCCCTGAAATGCTTTTCTCTTGACTCTGTGAAATAGCCTTATTTCCATAGCAAGTGGCCTGGCTCTTTTCTAGTCTGTGCTTGGCAATGGATTTATTGCCTTCCATGAAGTGGATGCCTCTTTGAAATCAATGCCTAAACCAGCAAGCTTAGGTCAGGCACTTGCGTTACAAAAAGAAAAGCCACTGCCAGGATTTATAGTACAATGACTCATATGTTTGTGATGATGCTGGGGTAAATCTGTGCTGCCAGTCCTATAAAAATATAGCACATACAATTATAGTAGTGGGCTATACCATCTGGGGGTATAAGTGCATTCTATGTTGTTCACACAAGGAGAAGTCCCCTAACAATGCATTTCTCAGAATGTAACCTTGTCTTGTTGTTAAGTGGCATATGACTATATATAGTTTTTGTTGTTGAGTTGTAGTTCTTTATACATTCTGGATATTAACCTATATCAGAACATGATTTACAAAGATTTTCTCCCATTTCATAGGTTGCCTTTTGACTCTGTTGGTGCAAAAAGTATTAAAGTTTGATATAATCTCATTTGTATTTTTATTGTTTGTGCTTTGGGTGTCATATCCAAGAAATCACTGCCAGATCCAATATCATGAAGCTTTCCCCCTATGTTTTTTTCTAAGAGTTTTATCATTTAAGTCTTTAATCCATTGCAATTTATTTTTTGTACAAAGTGTAAGATAAGAGTTGGAGGGACCAAAGTTGTGCCTCTCTGAAGCTGCCTTTTTGGGATATTGATCAGAAAGAATGCTTGACTCTCCTATTTTTCCTGCCCAAGAGATTCAGACAAAAAAAAAAAACTACTCAGGAAGGATAACTACAATGTTCATCTTAGCCTGAATAGCCTAATTTGAATTACATATGGTAAATAAGAGGGCTTCATGCTGGAGCCTGTTAGTTAGATACCCCTTATATCCCATTGTTTCCGAGTTGCTTAGCAAGAATGTTCTTGTCATATATGTTCTGCTCTTCCTCATCTACCTGTAAATTGCCCATTCTCACTTCTGAAATCTAATACTCTGTCACCTCACCCTTTCTCCATTGTCCAAAAATGTCTTATATATCCAATGTTGCTTCACTATCTTTGGAATTTTCATGCCTTTGTGAATTTCCTATGCACGTGTATTAAAATTTTATTTTCTTCTGTCAACCTGCCTCTGTTCATTTGATTACTAGCCCAACTAGAACTTAGAAGGTGGGAGGAAAAAAATCTTAATTTTTTCTTTAGCCTACACAGGGTTCAATTTCTTCCTTTCATATGTGGATATCCAGTTTCCCCAATACCATTTGTCGAAGAGACTGTCCTTTTTCTATTGAATGGACTTGGCTCTCTTGTAAAAAATCACATGAGATGTCATATGAATTTTATTTCTGAAAAAAAATACCATTGGGATTTTGATAGGGACTACATTAAATCTATGTATTACTTTGGGTAGTATTGACATCTTAATAATAATAAGTCTTCCAATCCATTAATATGATATATGTTTCTACTCTTTGATGTCTTTTAAATTTTCTTTCAGCAATGTTTTATAGTCCTCAATGTACAATCTTTCACCTCCTTTGTTAGGTTAGTATCCTACAACTTACCTGAATTTGCTTATTAGTTTTTAACCAGATTTTTATGATGTGAAGTCTTTAAGGTTATCTACAAATAAGATCATGTCATCTGCAAAAAGAGATGGTTTTACTTCCCCCTTTTCAATTTGGATACCTTTTATTTCTTTTTCTTGCCTACTTGCCCTGGCTGGGATTTGCATTACTATTTTGAATGGAGACTGGGCATCCTCTTCTTGTTCTTGAACTTAGATATAAAGCTTTTAGTCTTTCACCATTGAATTTGATGTTAGCTCTGCCTTTTTATATACAGTCTTTATTATGTTGAAGTTCACGCCTTCTATTCCGAGAGAGTACATGGTACTCCTACAGTTTGTGTACAGTGAATATCCAGTGGCAAGCATTTCAAAATAGCAATAAAAGAAGCAATTTTGAGTGGTTTCTCATTTTCCCCCAAAATTAGAGATGATGAAATGAGAATCCATTTTATTCCTCAGGTAAAATATGTAGTCCCAGAAGCCCAGGTTTACAAATTTTTTCAAGAAAGAAACCAATTTAAAGTAATAAGAAATCACAAAAAACAAGTGGTTTATAATTTTTGGAGGTAAAACATTGCCCATTTAAAAAACTGTCATTGGTTCTTTTCAAATGACCTTAGTCATCAGGTCAGCAGGGTCAACAAGTTTACCAGGTCAGAGGTCAGCACTCAGACAAGCAATGAAAACAATTATCCTGGAGGAAAAAGAGAAAAAAAAAACAACCACCATGGGTTTCTTTTTTTAAAAATGTGAGTTTTACTAGATTACAATTTATACTTGTGCCCAATCAGAAAGGTATCCTGAGAATGACAAATTTCAGAGCAATTATGACTTTTTGAAAAAAAAAAAGAGAAATATTGGTCTCTTACAAAGACATCAAGTGGGATCTATTATTCTCAATTTCACTTGCCTTATTAATAACCTAGGTAACCAACCATCAGAAATTGGTCATATCCTGATTTGGCTGACCCCCAAACCTACATCCTCCTCAAAATATGTTTACACTTGAGATTTAAAGAGAAAATAGATTCATAGTCTGATTTAAATTTTATGAGAAGCCAGGGGGCCTCTTTTGGATTCTATTTTATATGCTAAACTCAACAGTATGGAACATTTTATTATGCTTACTTGGTTTTTATTTTTTATTTGTTCAAGCTCCTGACAGACAGCCCCCATCAAGCAGAATCTAAAGCCCGGGCATGTGGTTACCCAAATGTAAATGGTTGACCTGGCCTCGGTTTACCCACACGTCGTTCATTAGAATGTGCCTCTATAACTTACTCATTCATTTCCTTGGCAAAATATTTGTCGCCTTTTTTAAACAAGGACATCCTGTGCTAGGTGCTAAGAATACAAAATGAATCAGCATAGCCTTTGCTTTTAAGGGACCCTAATACAAATGGGAAAGCTCCAACAGCTAAGTGCTGCAGTAGAGAGGAAAAGATATTGTTTCAGAGCACATGAGAGTGCATTACGACCCACTTCATCTTAAACTTTTGAAATCATAAATCCAGAATTCTGAAATTGTACAGGTACTGCTTATCAACAAAGAGGAAGAGGACATGTAGGTGGAATAAAACAAACTAATTTTCAAAAGATTTGACTTCTTCATTCAACCCAAAGTTCTGGGAATTTCTGGGGACATGATTTCTCCTTGCAGCATGTCTGTCCCTTATAGTGCAGCATACGCCATAAGGATTCCGAAGAAGACAAAACACAAAAACCTAAAGCACAAGGGATGTGGAACCCTGGACCCACAGATTCTTCTATAGTTTCTCAGACATTTCTCAGCAGCTTCTCTTTCAGCACCTGACCTGCTTTGTTTCAGATTTCAACCCCTTTTTTCTTTTTTCTATTTGAATCTTATACACCAGTCCTAGACATTTCCCTTGAATACTAGCTAACCACCACCATCCAGCCCCCGAGGGTTTTATTTCTGGTAATTACTTCTAGGATCACAGATTCCAACCTTGCCCTCGCGCCAAGCCCAGGCCTGGGGATACTACTGGTCAACCTCCCTGGCCTCTTATCCTTTGGGAAGGGTCAGGGGAGAAGCTTCCTTGTGGAAGTGGCACCACCTTCTATGTCTAGATCCACCTCTAGATGGAATATAACGTGCACAGAGCTCACCTTTGGCCTCATTGCACCTTTTCCTTTGCATCTCTCCTACATTTACATGTTCTCATTCCTATTGCAAGTGCCCTGTGTTGTCATGCCTCTTTGCTCCCTACGTCCCACATGATCATTCTCCCAAACAACAGTACCCAAGATCCAGACTTTTCCAGCCTTCTTTTCCAGCTTTTGATCCCATATAAATGAATGTCTCATCCTTCCAGGATTCAATTTCTGCTGAGAAAGGTTGGCTAATCTATGAATATAAAAGAATAATTAATTCTCAAGCACATATGATACAACTTTTAGGATTCAAAAAAAATCTGAGGGAAGAATTTAAAGGTGGCCAGAATTCCCAAAGAGCAGGAGGAAGCTAATCTGTTTACCGGCAAGTTGGCATTGCTGGTGAAAACTGAGTTTCAGTAAACAGTCAGCAAAACCTGGATAGTCAGAAAAGATTGAAGAACAAATAAAAAAATTTAAAGTATCTCCTTCATCTTTTTGTTTTTAGCAATTAACACAGTTACCTGACACTTGGAACTAAATAACTATTTGTTCACTAACTGCTTAGAGTTACTGCTCTCAGAGGCCAAAAGATATAGAGTCAAAGTTTTGAGGGGCGAATAACTGGCTATAGGCTGAGGAAAAACAAGTCACATAAACTCTACAAAGCCTACGGAGTGAGATAAGAATGAAGAGGCTCCTTTAGTGGGTTCTCAATAATAACTCATGAGGTATTTCCTTAGAAGTGCCTCAATTATTGTTAAAATTTCTTTAGTTTAAGCAAAAAAAAAAAATCCATACACCCTTTATTTCCTCTTTTCGCAGAATTTGTGCAGACTTCATATATGCTGAGGTTTACTCTCAGGCTAAAGGGGGCCAATACAAATCACAAGATCCTGAGAGTGTTTAAAGCTTTAGAAAACTGCACTCGCTTTGTAATGTGGCAAGTTTTCTGCTAGAAATAGGCTCCTTTGCTGCCACTATCTACTAGATAAGTGTGATGTTGTTACAAAGATCTAGGAGGAGCAATAGTTTTCAGAAAAAGAATTACAAGAAACATGTACTAGTACATTGCTATGTAAAAGCAAGTATATATATATGTACATGTATGTGTATGCATATTCTGTATAGATGTATATGTGTATGCATGTGTAGATTTGTATAAATTATGTGCTCTGCAAACAAGGATGACCATTCTCTCAAACATTAAAGTTACATATATTATTTCATCATTCTCTGACTACTGATTGACCGTAGTTTCACTGGGAAGTGGGGATGAGAGCTTTGGTGACTAAAAGCTTAGCTCCCTTTAGCTGCACCTTAGGGTGTGTCACACATGGGGTGTGGGTCACTAGCTGTCCTGAAGAAGGTATTTCAAGCCAGCTCCCATCCAGTGGCCATCTCAGCTCTCCCTCCAGCTAAGCCTGGCCGTGCAGCCCTTACCCTAGCACTCTTGATTTAATTATGCCTCACATTAAAAAAAAAAAGTTGTCCAAAAGTACCAGAAATTAAACATTAAAATAAATCGTCCAGTTACTTCAAGTATAATTTTCTCCTGATAACAACGATAAAGAAAACTGACTGGATAGGCAAAGTATTATTTTCTTCCTCTTTTTTTTGTTTGTTTTCTTTTTCCAACTGTGAGACTCTTGTAACCTCCTTACAGAAGGGAATGGCCATGATATCCTTAAAAACCTCTCTGAAAGATAAGCTAAGATGTTTTGTTCTTTCCCAGACCCTGAAGTTTCATTTTCTGTGAAACTACATTTAATATTCAGAAATTATCCTATGACTTGTCATGTTATGGCAGTTCAGAGAATGTGCAAAATACAATTAACTTGAAACATACAGTAGTGGAGGAATTTTAATCTATAAAGTCCTCTCAAAACCCCCAAATTTTAAGTAATGTTAAGACAATTAAAACTTCAGAAAATAACTTATTGAATTCAAATAGTCAGTGATCACTTGTTATTACTAATGTTAGCAAAGTTGTGGGATGTTCAGTAAATTAGATCTATAACATTCTAGGATTTGAGAACAGTATATTCATTATTTTTATGGATGCCAAAGAACAAATATCATACCTATGGAGTCTTACATCAACATATAAAATCCTACAAGATGAATTAATAAAAAATGCTGCTTCAATGTGGTGTCTTTGACAGACCACATTTTAATGTATCAAAAGGTGAGTAATTTGTTACTTATCTAATCTCTACTCAAGTGCACAATCCTTACTTTTTAAGGACAAAAATATTATTTTTGTCACAGTAGTAATTTGAAAGTACTAATAACAGAAAAATAACATTTTTCATAGCTGACAGCGTAGAACTGGCATTCCTTTCTCACATGATTCTTCTAAAAATCTTCTGAAACAAAGTTTCATGAGAAGTCTGTATATATTTTTTAAATTTGAATTTTGATTATTTTTTGGAAATAATTTTATGTATAAAATCATTTTTTCCTACTTATGTTAATCTAAGCACACTGTATATCTCATATTTTTCCACTGCACTTCTATTTAATATTATTAATATTCTGGGGTCAAATAAATGTGGAAATGCCAAGCTAATAGATGTGAAAAGTACTTTAAAATATGTAAAATGCCTTGTAAATATAATATTTTATTACTATAATGAATGGTTTCTTGAATCATTTTTGTTATTGTCGTTTATACCAAGAGGATTGGTTTAATAAGATTTTTAACTTGGAAAATCTTTCTTCTGACTTTTAATTTCTTTATTGATTAAGATATTACATATGTGTCCTTATCCTCCCATTATCCCCCACCCCCACTCATGCCCTCACCACCCTGTTGTCTGTCTGTATCCATTGGTTAGGCTTATATGCATGCATACAAGTCCTTTGGTTGATCTCTCCCTCTTACCCCCACCCTCCCCTACCTTCCCTCTGAGGTATGATGGTCTGATAGGTGTTTCTCTGTCTATGGATCTGTTTCTGTTCACCAGTTTATGTTGTTCATTATATGGACCACAGTCCCTGGAGGTCTAGTGGTTAGGATTCGGCGCTCTCAAGTTCTGCTTTGACCAATAAGGTAGTCACTACCCACATGTGGCTAATTTAAAATGAAGTGAAAGGTGAAATCACGCTCTTAAGTTGCACTGACCACCTCTCAAGAGCTCAATAGCCATATGCAGCTACTGGCTACTCTACTGAAAAGTGCCAAATGAAACATTTCTATTCTCAAAGGACTTTCTAGTGATTTTAAAGTTAGTTTTCTTTAATTCAAAAAACAGAAAAAGTTTTAGAAAGTGCTGATTCTTTTTATTATTCATAACACTGAACAAGTGGGAAAAACTTAAATGACCAGTGCTAGAATTTTGGTTATCTGAATTGTGATTTAAACATATGCTGGAATATTACAAAGCCATTGAAATAG
>NW_006300032.1:5637994-5658990 GCF_000327345.1 Myotis davidii | reverse complement strand
ATTTTGATACAATTCTGCAAAGAGAGAACATCGGAAATTAGAAAGAAGATGTATGCAAGGAGGGCAGTTCCTATCTTCCGGGTTTGAGAAAGGGAGATAGGAATTTTAGTTTAAGGTTTGCTAAAATTTTTCCTGACCAGGAATTGAACTATGACCTCCTGGTTCATAGGTTGATACTTAACCACTGAGCCACACCAGCTGAGCTGCTTTTATCCTTTATAGCAGTAGTGTCATGCTGTATGATTCCTCTGCAACTTTCTAGTTTCACTCAACATTATATTTACAAAGTTTATTTATTCATTTTTTTACTGCTATATAGTAAGCCAATAAGTACATATATTATTACAATTTTTATTCATTCTTATGCTGTTCAACATTAAGGTGTTCCCTGTGTTCCTTTACCACAAACATCGCTGTTTCAAACAAGTTTGTATATTTTCTTTATATACATGACAGAGTTTCTCTAGGTAATATGGAATTTCTACGTCCTAACGTATATATCTTTTACCAAATCTCTCCAAGATTGTTTTTAACAAGTCACACTTCAACTGGAAGCATATATGTTGTTCTACATATTCCATGGCAATAAGGATGTTAACCAAAGAAGAGGTTCAGACTGTAATAGAGAACAAAAGTCATTAAATTGAGCAAAAGGATTGCAATATGGTAGACATAGATTCAGGTAGCAATTCAAGAGGGGAGAGACCAAATAAAAGCAGGGCTTATAAAGGCACACCCACAAAATGTAATTTTTTATACAAATGAAAGATTGATGGCTAGGTTTACAGGGATTGGTTAGTTCCAAGTATGCAAATGAGAGAGGTGAAAACTATAAGGAAGGAAGTAAAGTTCTTATTTGTCCCTGTAACATTTGTCCCATGGCTCAGCCTTGAGCTGCGTTTAGCAACAGCGTAGCAACGTTAATAGCAGCTCTGAGAACTGAGACACAGGATGTGCACAGGCCCCCCTTTCGCAGTAACTTCCTGACTCTATTTTAAGTAACTCCTTTAGCAATGCTTATTCTATTTTATTTCCTCCATTGTCAAGTATCCAAGATTCCCCCACCCCAACCAGGTGACTAAGCAATTGCATATCTTTTTTAATTTTCCTTTGCATATCTCAGCTTTCCAGCAAATGTCTTTTCATTTGTATTTTAGTCATTTAATAAACCCTCTTCTTTTAATTGACCTGTTCATATTTATGTTCATTTGTCTATCAATTGTTTGCCCTTGATTGGTTAATGTTTAAGAATTATTTATGCCTTCTGTATACAAATCTTTGTTATATATGTATGCATTAAAAATATTTCATGTATTTTTTAAAGTTTCAGTGTTTTCTTTTTACATTAGACCTTCAATAACCCTTCGATTTTGTGAGTGTGTGCGTGTGTGCATGCGTGTGTGTGTGTGTGTGTGTGTGTGTGTGTGTGTGAAAGAGAGACAGAGAAAGAGAGATCCAGTTTTAATTTCTTTCCTTCTGCAACAATTATGTCAGTACCATTTCCTGAACAGTTATCTTTTTTCTACTCAGCTGCAAACCTTTCCACAAAGAAAACTCTACAATCAGGTGGATTCTTTGGTTAATTCAATGAAGCATTTGAGGAATAATACTAATGTTATACAAAACTTTTTCAAAAAATAGCATAGGTAGAAACCCTTTCTAACTCAGTTTATAACGTCAGCATAATTCTGGAATCAAAACCGAATAAAAACATGATAAGACACAAAATATTAGCAAATTGAATCCAATTAACATCTGAAAGAATAATGCATACTGACCAAGTGGAATTTATCCTAGGAGTGTAAGATTGTTATACTAGTAATGTCCCTCCCAGAACTTAAACTCAGACACCTCTGTGGCTGCACTTAAACTCAGACACCTCTGATTCTGTGTATGCCTCCAGGGGGGACTGGAAACTGGGATTGAAGATTTACTAGATCAGGATTTGCATCGAGATGTCTTTGAGGCAGGGATAGGAGGAAGCTAGAGTCCTTTTAAGGGAAGACAAATGCTCGGGGGCAGCTGTGGGGGGAAAAAATCAGTTTATGGAGTCATTTACCCTGATTTTTGAGAGTGCTAAAATGAAGTTTTCAAATATATAACGTTCTGAATGTTGCCAACTTCTACTCTTTGTAGATATAGCTTAGTCCAGTTCACTATTTATAGCAATGTGACCATTCCATTTATCAAATTGTTTCTAGTTCCTTCCAGTGGTGATTTCTCCCATCACCTTGACCTGTGCTCCACTTTCCCAGGGGCTGAAGCCAACTGCTACATACCCTGCTACAAATAGCAGGGAAGCCAGCCTTTTACAAGAATTGCTAAGGCTTTATGGTTGCAATTCAGCTTCCCTGCCTCTGCTGTTTTACCCCAGGATTCAGATATATCTGGGGGAGTTTGGAGTCTGAGGAATGAAGAAATCAAATGGAAAAGAACCAATTTCAAGGAAAGAAAAGTTGAAAAGAGTGGGGGGCGGAGGGGAGTGTTTTTCATATTAGTCCCTAAGATGGTCCTTCTGTGTAGTTTCCATGATCTAGTACTAGAATTACACACACACACACACACACACACACACACACACACAGAAGTCTAATTTCCATTTCATTCAAATTAGACCACCTAAGAGATCCCGTAGCAGCTCTATTTTTGTAGTCTGTGCAGGGGAAGTCTAGTGAAGAGGGCCTGTGGGAGCCTGGTGACGTGTAGATGAACACACTGTCCTGGGAATGGATGCTGATCATCCTATACCTAGGGGCAGAGAGGAGAAGGCATCCGCTTACTGCATGGGTGCCAGGCATCACCCAGCAACCAGGCTGTGGAACTGGGGAGTAGAGATGCTTGCAGAACAGGAAGGGGAACATGGTAATCGGAAGCACCAGCAAGAGACACGCATAAGCCTCCTTCTAGGAGGCCCAGGCTATTCCAGAACAATTTTAAATGGACCAGAGCTCCTGGAACTTTCTAGCTAGAGAGAATCTGGAGTGGGGAGGGGAAGGGAAATCTTTTAAAAAAACACGTCTGAAACTAAGGTTCACAAGTCAGTGAACAAGGGTTCCATTTGTATTCCCAATTGTGCCTCGCCCACCGCCTTGTTCTTGACAGTAAGATAGTAGCTATTTATTGATTAACTATATACTTTTCTGCTCTACAAACTAGGGGAGTAGATTGTGATTCTGGCATTGGGGAGAAACTACAAGGATGTCTTATAAACCACTGAGCCTCTAGTCTGGGAATGAAAATAGCAGCAAAACTAGAAGGGCTATTTGGAAACAATAAATTATTTCAGCTAAACATCAGCTCAGTCAGTGCCAAATGGACTGCAGTTCTAGTTATCATGAATAGAACTATGGGCTGGATTGCAGCATGAGAAGAAATGAGGTTGTTTAAAAAAAACATGAAAAACTAAACAACTTGATAGCTAAAAAAAAAAAATGCTGTTTTTGTTACATAAGAGGTCTTGCCGAGAATTCTTGTTTTGTTTTTAATTCCTATTTACATAATAAGCATTGATATTTATTTTGAATGTATGGATAGCATGATGAGTGTTCACTTAGTAGTCAATTTGTGTAGCTAATACAAGATGTCTCAATAAATTTCAAATGCCTTGATTAGCAGTTTCCATAGACAGCTGCATTTTTAATTGTGAAATATTTAAGTTCACAAGAGCCCAAATTTTAAGTCTTCTTATGGGTAGGCAAACCCAATTGCATAGTGGGCATTCTGGATCTCTTATGGGAAATTTTCTTTCCTCTCTTTGAAGTTTCCAAAAATTCCTTAATCAATGGGTGTGAATTCCATACACTTGCCTGTAAGACTCTCTCAGTAGTGGAATTAAGTCTTCAGAACACAAAATGCCAAAACAAAAGCTGCAGGATGAGCATGCCAAAAATCAAACGGAAAAAATAGAGATAAGAAAAATATTATAACTTGTACTTTAAAAACAAAAAAAAAATTTTGTACTTAATTGGAATGCTATAACTTTCAGGTCATTATTTTTTCCCTGTACGAATGCAATATTCTTTTTTACTGTTCTCTCTGTTTCCAGTTTTCACTCACTCCAATCCCTCATACACTCTACCCACCAATTATCTTTCTGAAGTTCAACTCTAATTGTGTCATTCCTCAGCTCATAAAGCCTCAATGACTCCTCATTATCTGAACAATGAGGTCCAAACTTGAGCCGGGCATTCAATCTCCCAACTAGCTTTCCAATTCTGTCTTCCATTTTATGATTCTTATAGCTCAATTCCCTTTATGGCCCTTAGAGTCCAATAAACTGGAACTGATCTTGTCTTACATATACCTCCTGGATAACCCTATCTCTGATTATTTGGTTCCCTTGTTTCCAACGCTGGCAATTTTCATGTATGTAATTTCTACCCAATTTTATAAGCCTAGTTCACATAGTGTTTTATAAATGGTCCCACACCTATATGGACTGGATTGTATTCCATCCAAAATTGATACTTGAAGACCTAACCCATAATGTGACTATATTTGGAAATAGGGCCTTTAGGGAGGTATTTAAGGTTAAATGAAGTTACAAGGGTTGGGCCCTAATCCTGCAGGACTGGTGGCCTTATAAGAAGAAGAGGAAGGGACACCAGAGATCTCTCTCCCTCACACACACAGAGGAAAGGCTATGTGAGGACAGGGCAAGAAGACAATCCTCTACAAGCCAGGAAGACAGCTTCCCCCGCAAAACACTCTAACAGCACCTTGATCTTGGACTTGTACCATCCAGAACTGTGAGAAAATAAATTTCTGTTGTTTAAGCCACCAGCCTATGCTATTTGGTCATGGCAGCTCTAGCTGGCTTATCCACCACCGCCTCAGCAAATCCTCTCTGGTCATCACCATTCCCCTGCCTCTATTCTCATGGCATTGTATTTGTCTCTATATAATATTATGTATAACTTCCCAGCATTGACAATAGTAATTTAATGTATCAGTTAATACTAGGCCTGACCTGAGTAAGACAGAGCTGCCTCCCTAAAGGCCCTATTTCATCATTCTCTAATGTAATAGCCATGGGAAGTATGCTATTTAGGTCTGGTAGGTAGACTCCTTGCTCTTAAGGACTTAGTCTTGTTCTATTTTTTTTTTTATTTGTCCAGTCTGACATTTCCATCCTGAAGGTCACCTGATTGTTCAAGATAGTGGCTAAAGCTCAAACCATATGTGTCCCAGGAAACAGGGAGGAGGAAGGAAGAAGAAAAGAGGCAAAGGGTCCACCTCTCAATTGACTCAGTTCCCTTTAAAAAGCCTTCCCAGAAACCTCCAGCAGCACTCTGCTTACATTTCATTAACCAAGACCTAAAATTTGTATGCAACACCTAACCGCAAGGGGTGTGGAGCCATCGAGGTGAATGCTAAAAATAGATACTAATGGTAAATAGCAGTCTCTGCCATGTTTAAATTTACATTTATCACTGCTAGAAGACTATAAGTTGGGCCCCTTCAGACTGCAGACCAACGCTCTATCCACTGAGCCAAACTGATTAGGGCAGGAACTCTGTACTATTTTCGCAACTTCTTGTGAGTTAAACTATTTCAAAATAAAAATTTTTAATAAAGGTAAGAATAATGTTACGGTCCTAGCTGGTTTTGCTAAGCGGATAGAGCATTGGCCTGCGGACTGAAAGGCCCCAGGTTCGATTCCAGTCAAGGGCATGTACCTGGGTTTCGGGCACTTCCCCAGTGGGGGATGTGCAGGAGGCAGCTGATCGATGTTTCTCTCTCATTGATGTTTCTAACTCTCTATCTCTCTCCCTTCCTCTCTGTAAAAAATAAATAACATAAAAAAAAAGAAAGAAATAGTTTTCATACAGTTCCAAGGAGGAAAATGTGTCTCCATATCTTCTAAATTTTGATGATTTTAGTACCATCATACAATCAGCCTTCATTTTTTCCCCATGGATGGTGGTAAAATGGAGTGTATAAAATGCTACATTAGCTTTTGCTTTGTTTAAAAAAACCTACCCTCTTTTAGGATGATTCCAAGTGCAAAGTACTTACACTGCTCTTTAAATTTTCTATCTCTTACTTTTTTTTGTTTTTCTTCATCCTATTCTTTCATACTCTAACCCAGAATTAAAAAATCACCAAGGATGTGAAAGATATATGAGATTAACATAGGTGATGGGATAAAGATATGGAGAGGTAAATTCCCACTCTCTCTATTACTTGTATGTCCTAACTTGTGGAGGTACAGGGACATCCAACAGAGGCAATTTCAGAAATGGAATTAGGTGGCAATGGCTTGCTACTCCTTTTCATCAATTTCACAGTTGTACTGAACCAGTGAAAGTTCTGTTAAATTATTACCCCAATGGCAAATAATAGGCTTCTTTTAGATTCTTCAAACCCACAATTCTGCTCACAAGGGTCCAAGTTTCTATTGAATGTTTCTCTACTAAAGGCATTCCTGAAACAGAACACAATCTCTGGCCTTACTCCACTGTGCTATTCCCCATGTGAGCACAATTAGCACAGTAATATTCATACCTAGCAAGGGATCTTTGCCAGATCTAGCAAAAGCACCTATAGAAAGAGAAGCATCTCGGTTTGTTTATCTTAATTCCTCCTTTCTCCACTGGATCCAATCAGATCTATGGTAAATAACAGATGTTGTTAATAACATAGTAAGAGCCAGTAATATGCCCATTTTTCCAGGAGTGCAACTGAAGGATCTTCTGTGAATGTGGTAACAAGTGACAAATTGTTCACGTGTATTTTCATGAAATGTTTTGACTGCTGAAGTTGTTCTATAGCAGTTCATTAAAAGACCCATAAAATATGTAAGTTTACATTCTATAAAAAGATCATCAAGTATTTCTTGGCTGATAGTATTCCTTCTATTAAGCATCTGTTTTCTATTTTCTAAAGCACTGTGGCAGTGGTTGTCCAATTGTATATTAAAAATAGTTGATTTAAACTGGATGAATATGTTGTAATTTCTTATTAAAGATTAGTAACCCACCAATGAAGCTTCCTTAGAAGGCAACCAGCAATGTGTATGTAACACATCTGGTTTCAAAATACTAAAAATTGATAAACACTCACAGATCCAATCCATCTGTTCTCTCCATCTGCATAATTGTCGTATTTTTAAACTAGGACATGCACTGAGCTTGATATAACACAAAGCTGAAGAATTTTGCTCCTTGATTTCTAGGCAGTAATGAATGATTGAGGTCAATTTTAGATAAATATCATGTTTATGAATACACCAGAGGCCCGGTGGAAGAAATTCGTGCACGGGTGGCTTATCCTCAGCCTGGCCTGTACCTTCTCCAATTTGGGACCACTGGCTCCTAACTGCTCACCTGCTTGCCTACCTGCCTGCCTGTATGCCCCTAACCATCTCTGCCTGTCTGCCTGATAGCCCCCTCACTGCTCTCCTGCCAGCCTGATCACCCCTAACTGCCCTCCCCTGCTGGCCTGATCACCCCTAACCACCTCTGCCTTGGCCCCTGCCACCGTGGCTTTTTCTGGAAGGACATCTGGAAGATGTCCAGTCTAATTAGCATATTACCCTTTTATTAGTATAGATATGTAGGCTTTCTGGAAAACTGGTTAAAACTCAATTCCAATATAAGTAGACTGTCTTTGACTGGAAGTTATGAGTGACATCAACTGGGTAGAAGGTTAAAAATCCCAGGCTAATGATTTTGATTAATGAGTGTCAAGAGCCCAATAAAGCCCTGGCTGGTTTCGCTCAGTGGATGGAGCGTCAGCCTGCAGACTGAAGGATCCTGGGTTAAATCACTAATCCTCATAATAACTGTACAAGATAGGTAAAATTACTACTCCCACTTTTCAAATCAGAAAAATAGGGCACAAGAGGTTAAATAACTCACCCAGGTCCAACAAATAGGAAATAGAGGTTCCAAAATTTTAACTCAGGAATTCTGGCTCTAAGCCTATATTTATATACTATGCTAGGCATGTGCTAGGTGCCATGTTTGGTGATGCATGTATAAGGATAAATAAAAGACGGTTAGCTTATTTTAGTTAGCATTATATTTCTAAGGCTCATTCATGTTGTAGCATGGATGTATCAGAACTTCAGCTGCTTTTATGACTGAATAATATGCCATTGTATCAATATACCACATTTTGTTAATCCATTTATCTTTTGATAAGCACTTGGGTTCTTTTCACCTTTAGGCTATTGTGAATAATGCTGCCGTGAACCTTGGTACATGAGGATCTGTGTAGATCATGTTTTCCATTATTTGGGGTATATACCTAGGAGTGGAATTGCTACACCATATAGTTAAAATGGCAAATTTTTATGCTTACAGATATTTTTAACACAAGAAAATAATAGAAAAAAAAACATGATCTGTGTCTTTGGGGGAACTCATGTTAATATGACAGAAATTTGAGCTAATAATTCAATTATATGATATGTGCTCTATTGGTAGCATTGCAAAGGGCTATATGAACTAGAGCATATTGATTAGTGTGGGGTATAGGGCTTCAGGGAAGGCCTCAATAATAACATTTGGAAAAATATTAAAGGATGAGAAAATATTCTCCAGGATGATGGTGACGGCGAATAGGAGTGGGGGTGAAGTGGGTCAGGAGAGAGGAGAAAGTATTTCAAACAGAGGAATTCTTTTGAACAAAGGCTCAAAAATGTGCCAAGTCCAACTGTCATGCTTAATTTTGTGTGTCAATTTGAAAGGGCCATGAGGTGCCCAGAGCTTTGGTCAAGCATTATCTTATATGTGTCTGTGAGGTTTTAGGTACGGATAACATTTGATCTGTAGACTGAGTAAGGCAGATTCCTTTTTCTAAAGGGTGGACATCATGCAATCAGTTGAAGATCTATATAGAACAAAAAGACTGACCTTCCTGCCTGACTGCTGAGCAGCAGCAATGGTGTTTTCCTACCTTCAGGCTCAAACTGAGACCTAGGATCTTCCTGGGCCTTGAGCCTGAACACCTACCAACTGGAATTTATCCATTTGGCTCTCCTGGGTGTCTAGATTGCTGACTACAGATCTTGGGACTTCATAGCCTCCACACTCCCATAAGCTAATTCCTTATACTAAATCTCTTTTTATATGAATACTAGAGGCCCTGTGCATGAATTCATGCACCTTGAAAGGAACTGTGGGCCACGAGGCAGTGGGCACAAGGGCAGGTCTCAGTCCATCCTTCACACCCACACCTGGCCCCTCTGCCACAGCCCCTAGTCCCCTCTCTGCCAGCAGCCCCCACTGCTGCTGCTCCCATGTGCTGACAGCACCGGCCCTGCTCACACCTGCTGATGGCACCAGCCGCAAGTGCATGCAGGGCTGGTGTCGTCAATTGGTGCAAGCAGTGCTGCTGCCCCAATCACTCCTCAGGAGCAGGGGGAGGTGGAAAAGCCCTCAGGGGCAATCAGGGCCAGCAGCCGCCACTTGCACCCACTGACGGTGCCAAGCAATAGGGACCAGCGCTGGGCACCAGCAGCGGGTGCGAGTGGCGTCTCCAGCACCGGCAGTGGGTGTGAGTGGGTCTGGTGCTGACAGCAAGTGCAAGCACCAGGTAGGACTGCAGCACATGGGAGCAAAGAATTTTCAGTAACCGCCAGAGGCTCACCCTGATGACAGCAACCAGCACCCTGCCTTGGTCTGGCGCCTCTGCTCCACCATCCTGCCGTGGCCAACGCCCACCATGCTCCATACACGCTTCCTGGTGGTCAGCACATGTCATAGCAACCGGTTGTTCGGTTGTTCCGCTGTTCAGTCTATTTGCATATTAGCCCTTTATTATATAGGGTACATCTTGTTGGTTCAGTTTCTCTGGATTACCCTGACCAATACACCAACACACTTAGGTCACTTCAACTGAAAAACACCTGGCCAATCAAGTATCTGTAGAGGTTTAGTCATTAAAAGTATGGAAAGATATTTCTTGCAAAAAAATTGGTCACAAAGGTGAGGGTGTAGCATTCTCTACTGCTTCATGCTCTTCCCATCCTTTAAGATGAGTACAACTTTGAGCCATGAAGGATATCATATTTCCAGATAATTAAAAAATAAAAGGAATATTCACCAAAAGCCAAATAAACACCTTGTAACTTATGAACTATTCAGAAGATGGCTAACTACTCAACGACTCTTTCCTGTTCCTATTGTGTCTAAAATAATATGTTTCATTATTAGCTTAATAATAATGAAATGTTTACCATTACTTTAATACAGGTCTCATTTTTGCACTGCTTATTAATTTTATTATAATTGATTCCTTTGTACTATTAAGAAGAAATAATAATTAGTCTTATTGCTTAAGACTGTTGCAATTGTTTTTTTCCTTTACAGAGTGTAGTGAAAAATGTTCACGTATTTTACATATTTTAAGTGGCAAGTATCCTTATTAAGTGAGAGAAGCACTTAAGTCTTCAAAGAGAAGAACAAAAGTAGAAAGAATAAGTCACCCCTAGACCTTGACCAGGCTGAGGTCTTAAACATAGGCAGCCTGGTTTTCAGCTTTTATTTCCTGGTAGTTTTTATTCCCTTCTGTACTATTGCCTTCCTCCTTTTAAATAACACTTTCACATAATACACAAAGCTTCCCAAAGTTTGTTTCAAAGCATATCCCTTCAGCCCTAGCTGGTTTGGCTCAGTGGATAGAGCTTTGGCCTGCAGACCGAAGGGTCCCAGGTTTGATTCTGGTCAAGGGCCAGTACCTTGGTTGAGGCTCCTCCCTGGCCGGGCCCTGGTGGGGCTCGTGCAGGAGGCAACCAATAGATGTGTTTCTCTCACAGCGATGTTTCTCTCTGTCTTTCCCTCTCACTTTCTCTCCACGCCCCCCCCTCAAAAAAAATCAATTGAAAAATATCCTCAGATGAAAACAACAACAACAAAGCATATCTCTTCAGCTAGGTGACTGAAGCAACCAATTGTCATTAATAATTCTAGGATTGGCGATAAGCTTGGGCATTTTTTAGTAGAAGTAAATTGGAGGATTTCTAACACAATGTAATAGGTCACTAGGAGAACTCTTCATGCTTTAATGGCTCTATGGCAGTTAGTATTATAGGGATTTTTCAGGATAATAATACTTTTATGTTTTCCTCAACCAAAGAATTTTTTTTTGTGCTTTAGTAAAATCCATGCATACATATCTTTTAATGTGATGTGATGTATGCAGTGCAAAGGGAATAATACAATGATGTACGTAAGATTTTACTATTCCAGGGTTCAATATTTACTGATTTATTTAGGAGTTCCCATTTCCCTCCATCCACTTTTTGTATTCTTTAATGGAAAAGGAGTTCTTTTAGGTCTTGATTAAAAAGTTAGATTATTAAAATATTTTATTTTCCAAAATTCCAATAAGGTTTTTAGATAAAAATATCAGGAATCTCATTTTTATTATTTATATATCACCATATTCTCCTCAGAGAGATAAACTTATCATGATGAGTGGTATCTGAAATAGTTTTCAGTCTTGTGAAGTCAAATGTCAGTCCAGCCATACTTTTGTTTATGATACAGTGACATATCAAGATGTAGATAATTAGCCCTGGCTAGTTTGGCTCAGTGGATAGAGCATTGGCCTGTGGACTGAAGGGTCCCGGGTTCAATTCCGGTCAAGGGCATATGCCTGCGTTGTGAATTCTATCTCCTGGAGTGTGCAGGAGGCAGCCAATCGATGATTCTCTCTCACTGATGTTTCTCTCCCTCCCTCGCCCTTCCTCTCTGAAATCAATAAAAATATATTTTTAAAAAAATGTATATAGTTAAGCTATGAAATGCCACTTTTCTAAAATAGTAGTTTTATAACAGGAAATTTTAAGGCTTCTTGATAGGGAAAAACACAGTTTCCCATCTTACGTTTGCTTAAGGAGCATTTTCCAAAAACATCTCTATAATTACCTGGTCCGGTATTGGATCTTGAAGCCAGTGAAAATACAAATAACTTAAGATAATTGTTAAGAATACTCATTTTTCCCAAGCCCCGAGAGAAATAGCAGCATCTTTGTTGTTACTGTTTCCTTCCTGTTACTGTTCTTTTATAAAATTGTGCAGCCCTGCTACTTTTTACATGTCAATTGCAAAATCTATGGCTCTCGCTGGTATATAAACATAGTTTGAGGTATAACATAGTGTCCTTGGTCATTCCCAGTAGATTCAGAGGGCAATTTGTTCTAAGAGATTCTGAATGAATTTTACACACAGACAAAATTGTATAGTTCTAGCAGGAATAGAAATATGGCAGACCAGCAATTTCATCAAGGAAATGACAGGATTTCTTCATTTATAGCATACTGGATGTTTAACTCATAATTTTTGCATGAAATATTGAGTGAATTAATAAATAAACAATTGAATCATAGATATACTATAAAACCACAGACTTCCAAGAGTTTCATTTAGAAAACTTTATTACTTAGAGCAAAACAGGTACCCCAGCTCCTCAACAGCATAGGGTTTTCTGGATATAATGCAGGATGTACAGTTAGAATGAAGTGAGATGGGATGCAACATACCAAATGTGGTTTTAGATATTCTTTATATAAAAAGTATACAATGTCAATGGATAGCCAGTTGGAGTATGTTGTTTGGATGTTCTCCTCCCTAACGGAACCAGAAAGTACCTGATAAATCAACATTTTGGGCTTATGAGACTTGAGAGTCTAAGAGTAGCTAAACAACTGTCTTTACTTAAATTCGAAGAGAAAAAAACCTCATGGAAAAATACAAGTATAATCACGACAGAGTTTTCACTGATGTTTTAGCTACAGGTTACAGAAACAAAACCAAATGCTGAGGTTAGTTCCAGGATAAAATGAATCATGTTTTAATGACTAAACAGAATCTTCAGATTATGGAAACACAACGCATTTATGTCAAGATATGTGGACTGGGGTAAACCACACTAGATGATTACTGTCTTGACAGGCCATTTTTTACAGACCAATTTTGGTTTTCCTTTTACTACAAGTGTTATTCTTGCAAAATGATCTTTGAAAGGTAGCATTTTCCCTGTCTTTATAACCTCACGTTAAGAAAACATCCATATTTCTACTTTAATTGTCACAGAGGAAAGCTGACTTCCCAACTTTAGAGAGAACAAAGTTATAGCTCTCTGAATACATGGGTAGTAGTTTGAACTTGACCTAACAAAATCAAGCTTACAAGTTGCCTAACTTCCAGAGATAGAATACAGAAACAAACTAAAAATAGAAATGCTATTTTCTTTCTGTAACTTTGAGAATGGCAAATATTTTAAAAATATGTCTCTGAAAGGTGAATCAAACATGGTCACAAGGGCCAGTCTCTACTACAGCTTTCTATCCATTACACAAGAGTTAAACAAAATGTTTGAATGGAACATTTAATAACAAAAGGCATTTATGATGTTTACTTAATGTTTTGGACCATTAAGCATCCATGACATGAGTTATTGTACATAATATCTGGCCAAAAATCTTTTGACCAGGCTGCGTTTTACTACTCTTGGAGCTGCCAGCATCCCAATTTGGAAAAAAAAATCTGTGGTCAAATCTTAGTTTTCTCAGAGGACTTTGGATTTGAAAATATCTCCTGTTGCCAGAAAGTACCTTTTGAAGTTTACATTAAGATGGATATTTATTTATTTTTTCCCTATAACAATGACAGTGGTTGAGATAAACTGTTTAATTCTAAATAGAAAACACATCTGCTGTGTCTGCATTGTTTGTGGTTGCTGGAGGGGTGACAATTTAAACCAAGTAGCACACATGACATTTTAAGTGAGATGTTGTGTGAGAGCTCCCAGCTGCTGACGGTGTCCTCTCCTCCTCAGCTGGGGCCAGTGGGCCTGCTGAGCCAACCCCCCTCCCCATTAGCGAGCCCATGCGGATGGACATCCAGCGATGTCTTCTGCTTTCCTTCCTTCTAAAGAAGTGGGCAAGTGGCAAGAAGGACTCAAAATCAACATTGTCCCTAGTGATACTTTCCTGTTGATTGATTTTTTAAAAAAATAGATTAGCATATTTTTCAAACATATTCTTCACCCCTCATCATGCTAGCTTTTGTTTGGATTGAATGGAATACATAAATTAATTTAGAGAATGAATACACTTGTAGTATCAATTTCATCTATGTATATTTTGTGTGTTTTATAAAAGTTTCAAAAATTTCTTCATATAGTCTTATACTCCTTGTCACATACGTGCTTAATATATTTTGCATTTCTGTTGTTATTTTTAAAAAATTGATTTTAAAGAGGAAGGGAGAGGGAGAGAGAGATAGAAACATTAATGATGAGAAAAAAGTCATTTGATCAGCTGCCTCCTGCACGCCCCCTACTGAAGATGGAACTCACAACCCAGGCAAATGTCCTGACCAGGAATCCAGCCGGTGACCTCTTGGTTCCTGGCTCGACATTCAACCTCTAAACCACATCCAGTTGGGTTCTGCTGTCATTTTGAATGAGATCTTACCTATCATTATATATCATAGCTTTCTGCTGTTTATATAAGGGAAAGTTAAATCTTTTTTTCACATTAGTATTATAATCAGTATCCTTACTGATTTTTAAAATTTTTTCTAATAGGCTGCCAGTTCAACCTTCTACAAATGTTTTTGTACTTTATAATAACGTTACTTTCTCTGTTGTAATTATTATACTCATTTAGTCATTTAGTCCTCTTGCCTAAGTGAATTATATAACACTTCCAAAATAATATTAAATGATAATGGCAATAGTAGGCATCTTTCTCTTTTTCTCAATTTAGTAGAGATTTTCTCCATTAAGCCTGATGCTAGTTGATTTATTTATCAGTTTATGTATTTCTCTTATTCAAGCTATAAAACTATTAGAATGTATAAAAAATAAGAATATTTTAAAAATCTAATCACAATAACACTAATCACTTTTAATAATAAAATAATTCCTTAACTTTATCAACTATCCAGTAAATAATCAGATTCCAATTATCTCATGTCATAAAAATTTTTCAAAATCAGTATTCAAAAAGATCCACACATTGCGATTAGTTAATAATTCTTGTATCTTTTAATTTCCTGACCTTTATTTCTCATTTTCTTATTTTTTATTACAAAAATTAGATTATTCATTCTATAGAATCTCTGAAAGCTTGAGTTTTGCTGATTGCATCTCCATAGTATCATTTAACATGTTCCCCTGTCATTTGTGGTTCTGTATGTTGGTTTTTGTTCCAGAGGCTAGATCAGATTAGGGCATTTAGTAGTTTACTTTATTTTATTTTATTTTATTTTATTTTTGGCAAGACTGCCTTCTAGCTTGTGGTATATTCTGCAGGATGCACATAATATCTGGTTGTATTTCTCTTGTATCAGGTTAGTAGTTGATAATGATCAATCCCTATGTCTATCAGTTTATTAGTAATGGAAAAATACTGATTTTAAAAATTTTATCATTACTGTTTACTTAATAGCTACAGTTTTTCTATACGAATATGTATTTTCATTTTTAAATACATTTTTATTGATTTCAGCAAGGCAAGGCAAGAATATATCTTTTAAAATTATAAGGTCAGTTAGGGGCTTTGCCTCAAGACAATTATCTGGTGTACAGCAGAAGTGAATTATGTACATTTCCCATTTCATCACACATAATATTTTAAAATCTGGGTGCTCTATATAATACTAAGCATTGTGTTGCCTTAACAGAAAGATGGCTAAGTGAAATAAGCATTTAAGTTAAGTGTGCTTGATGTTTAGTTGTTACCACTGACTGGGTTTCTTCTAAGACTTCACAGTTTTGCCCACCTTTGCTTTTGCAACAATAGTGCCATTGTCGACACACTGAAAAAGTTAAATAACATCTTGGTATTGTTATGATAATAACCTTGACCTTGTGGACGCCTGCAATGTCCTGGAAGTCTCAGGACCACACTTTGAAATCCACTGCACTAGGCCTGGGGTCCTGACTACCAGGAACATTCTCTTCCACCACCTCTATCCCATCTCTGCTAGCTGAGCTAGATCTTCGCTGAAATATGAACTTTTCAGAACAACCTACCCGCACCACCCAATGCAAAACAGTTATCACATCAATATCATATAATTCTATTTTAATTCTCTGCAGAGTGCTTACCACTATCTCACGATTTCCTTGATTATTTTCTGTGGTTTATTTTCTTTCTCCTCTCATTAGGATATAAATTATATAAGGAATGGGCTTTTTCATACCTGTTTATATTTTTAGCAGATAGTAGATATTTTTAAATATTTAATGAGTGAATAAAATAGAAAATTTGTATTTTTCTTTTTTATTAAATTTATTAGGATGACATTGGTTAATAAAATTATGTAGATTTTAAGTGTACTATTCTATGACACAACAATTTCATACTGCATTGTGTGCCCACTATCCAAATCTTCTGTCACCATACATTTGACCCACCACACCCCCCTTTATTACCGCCCACACCTCTTCCTTCTGGTAACCGCCATACTGTTGTTTGTGTCTATGAGTTTTTGTCTGTTTTTTTCTTGTTTGTTGATTTGTTGCTTTCAGTTTTATATACCACATATAAGTGAAATTATATGGTTCTAGAGATGATACCCAAAGGAGGGGTCACGTATGGGGAATGAAACTAGGGAGGAAGGATAAGAGAACAGTTGACTTGGAAAAGCTAGAGATTAGATTTTATGTTCTAAAGATGATTATCATTTAGCCAGTCATCTCTTTTTCTCTTTCCAGAATTTCTTGGCTTTTACATCTCATGTCTATCTAATCATATTTAACATACTGTATTATTTATGCCCTTTCCTATGCTAGTGTTGACATAGTAACATGACCCTGAAAACCAGAATGTCAGTAGGCTGTCCGCTCTGTCATTTTCTGCTCCTCTCTGAACATCTCTCTTTGTACTGGGGATATCTCAGAGGAAAATCCGTAGCTGAGGAGGAGTTCTGTTGTTAACCCTGGGGTGAGCAACAATTAATCAATAAAGGGCAAAGCATAACAGAAGTTCATTTAGAAAAACCAAAAATGTTTTTTAGATTTTATTTTGGCAAAACCCTATGTTATAAAATATTGCTTTGACATGATGCCACAAACAGAAACAGTAAAGGAAAACATTGATAGATCTGACCATATACAGATCTAACCATCTAACATCTAAAGGTTAAAAGCAATGCATAACAGAATTGCAATGAAAGGACAAGCCAGGAAAACATAACAATATATAAAATAAATATTAATATATAAAATGTATGCTTTCAAAATAAAAAATAAGTCAAAATGATATTGAGCCAGGCCAGGTTGCTCAGGGGTTGAGCATCAACCTATGAACCAGGAGGTCAGTGTTCGATTCTGGATCAGGGCACATGCCAGGGTTTGCAGGCTCAGTCCCCACTGCGGGGCATGCAGGAGGCAGCCATTCAATGATTCTCTCTTATCATGATGTTTCTATCCCTCTCTCGCTCTCCCTTTCTCTCTGAAGTCAATAAAAAATATATTTAAATAATAATAATAATATTGAGAAATTGCAAAAGGAAAAAATGGGTGACTAATAAATAATTGGTGAAAAAATCTGTTGCTTAGCTAAGAAGGAAATGGAAAAAAGAACAGTAATGTTTAGAATATTGATAATGCCTACAATTTACAAAACATCAGAGAAATGGGCAGTCGCATTACTATAGGAAACAAAAATTTATATACGATTCCTGTAAAGCCATTTGATAATATACATTAATACCTTTAAAATGACAGTTTTGATATTTATCTTAAAGCAGTCACTAAATACAAACTTAAGAACTCAGCTACAACATGGTTAAAACTAAGAAATCATGGTGAAATGTCCAACAATAGAGGAATTGATTAACTAATAAGTAAACGATGGTGCAATCAGATAAAATTAATACTTAAGCAACAATTTTAAATGAGGCTGTTTTATTTAAAAATGTGCAAAGCTGTTCACAATAAATTAAATAAAAAATTTAAAAGCATGTAACAAAAAGTCATGTCCAGTTTTATCACAGATATGTGTATTTGTGCATATGTGTGCATGCGTGCATGGTGTGTGTCTATATTAGAAGAGTTATTGCCTAAACCACAGCTGATCTATTTATGGATTGCTGGTATACAGGTACTTTAACTTTTCTCTTTTTGCTTTGATAAGTACAATGAAAACATATCATCTTTTAGAATTGTGTCATATAATAAACTTATAAAATAAGCAACCTTATAATTTGGTCTACATTAGAGATGCTTAATGTTGCCTATGAAACGGGCTACCTTGTTCAGTTCCTACTTTTTATGTAGGCATTACAAAACATCCCTATTTGTGTTACTGCAGACCTTGGTCAAGTGATTAGTCAACATTTATTATGTGAGAACTGTATCCTTGACTCTAAACAAAACATAGATGCAGTGGGAGCTGAAATTAAAGGAGAAGCCTGAGGAGCAGCAGTGCTGATGGTCCTTTGGCAGAAGCTCTCTAATGGGCTGGGATCGGTGGCATATTTACTGCATGGACTCCTGACAAATGGATTGGACAGCCCCGAGAGACCTCTTAGGCCTCTGCTGGCAAGCAGGAGCAAGGAGAGAAGAGTAGGTGGTGAGGGAATTTAAGGCCACAGCCTGCGTTCCTGTAAGGAAACTGGAATCGGGTCATATGCAAGGTGGCAGCTGGTGTGAGCTGCTAAAACGATGACTCTTTTCTCTACCACTACAGGATTTTCCATTTTAGTCTGTACATTCATGAATGCTAGAAGCTACCTTGGAAATAGCAAGAAAAAAGGCTCTTGGTATCCATGAGAGTTTAGTGTTGTCTAACAGAATGAAAATCTGTCGTGCCTCTAAGGCAGCCGTGGGCAAACTACGGCCTGCGGGCCGGATGCGGGCTGTTTGAAATGAATAAAACTGAAAAAAAAAGACAGTACCCTTTTATGTAATGATGTTTACTTTGAATTTGTATTAGTTCACACAGACACTCCATCCATGCTTTAGTTCCAGCCCTCCAGTCCAGTTTAAGAACCCATTGTGACTCTCGAGTCAAAAAGTTTGCCCACCCCTGCTCTAGGGTCTACTCTACTTAAAGAATTCTTCTTTCAGGTGACAATAGAAAGTGCAGTGGCTGGAAATAAAGCAAAAAATGAAGATTAAAGGGCATTCAGAACCTGGGTCCCATACAGGTAACAACAAGTTTGTTCTTTTCTCTGTTTAGGCTTATCCATTTTCTTAGTCTCTTTTTCAGGTCCCTTTTTCTCTCTAAACACCAAAAAACAAAAGCCCCGTGACTCTAGAAGAGCAGTTCACAAAGTGCGGTCCCTGGTCCAGCAGCATTAGTGTCACCTGGGAGCTTATTAGAAATGAAGATTCTCAGGCCCAACCCCAGCCGTACTAAGTGGGGATTCTGGGAGTGCAGTCCAGCATCTGGCAAGCGCTCCGAGTAATTCTGATGCATGCTCAAATTTTAGAACCACGGGTCTGGATGGTACAGCTTTCAAAGGTCTCTGGGTAAAAGTAAAAAGAAAATAATTGTCAGTTATAAAAATCTAAAAATCTATGCATAAAGAGATCATGCACCACCAAAAATGTAATTAGTTTTCAAATTTTTGAGTAGTACCTTATTCCTGAGCTTGACATGTTTTCAATTAATGAGTGTCATATTTAATGAAACCAAATTACAGTACATATGCATGTATGTATATGTACACACTATAATTGAATTATATATCCTATATAATAAAAGCCTAATATGCTAAGTGTCCAGTCGACCAGTCAGCCGTTCAACCAATCAAAGTGTAATATGCTAACGATATGGTAAGGCCATTCAACTGCTTGCTATGATGTTCACTGACCACCAGGGGGCAGATGCTCTAACTGGTAGGTTTGCTGCTGGGGTCCGGCTGATCTGGACTGAACGAGATGAACCAGACATGCCCTGGAGCCCTCCCGTGGTCCCTCCCTGGCTGGCCACCTCCTGCATCCCTCCCTGGCCCTGATTATGCACTGGTGAGGTCCCTAGGCCTGGCCTGTGCCCTCTCGCAACCCAGGACCCCTTGGGGGATGTCGGAGAGCAATTTCGGCCCGATCCTGAAGGCCAGGCCAAGGGACCCCACTGGTGCAAAAATTCGTGCACCAGGCTTCTAATTTATAATAATAAAAGCATAATATGCTAATTAGACCTAATGGCCGAATGACCTTATGGATGAAGCTGGGACTGCAAGGGCTGAGGCAAGCCACTGTGACTGTGAGGGCCGAGCCCCTTGCACGAGTTTCATGCATCGGGCCTCAAATATATATATGTATTGTCATCTATGTCTGTTACAATGTTCCTTTTTGTTAAGATGGGGACATCAAGAGGAGAAAGATTGGTGGGAAGATACTTTCACTTTCCTATAGTATATTTTACAACCTTTTCTTCCTTCTCAGACTTCTAATACTCTCTTTCCCATTCTCATTTAGTTGATCAACTCCTTTATTTTTCTTGGAAAAATTCACAGAAGCTATGAGAGCATGACAAGTAAACACCCCTATGCTCAGACCAGCACATTTATCAGCCACCTTGGCTGTTCCTCACACTCTGTTTTCCCTTCTTGTGATGAATGAACTGGCACTTGACTCTCAACCCTCTGGCTCACACGAGTGTGTGCTTTCTCCTGCAGCATTAATTAATTAACCACTCTCTGAGCCACTAAGATCTCTATTGAGATGACCAAGAGCAAAGATGTGTCATTAGAGACCAAGGTTAAGATCATCACCCTTACCCTCATATTCCCAATTACTATGTACAGAAGCAAAAGTTGGACAGTGAAGAAGGCTAATAGAATAAAAAATGATTCATTTGAAATATGATATTGGAAGAGAGCTCTGAGGATATCTTGGATCACCAGAAAGACAAACAAGTGGGTCCTAGAGCAAATTAAGCCTGAAACATCACTGGAGGCAAAAATGACAAAATGGAATCTGTCTTACTTAGTGTACATCAAGAGAATACAGGATTCTTTGGAAAATATAATAATGTTGGAAGAAATAAAAGGCAGCAGGAAAAGAGTGAGGTCAAGTAT
>NW_006300032.1:5625931-5637931 GCF_000327345.1 Myotis davidii | reverse complement strand
AGCCGTAGCCAGTTTGCCTCAGTGGATAGAGTGTCAACCAGTGCACTGGAGTCCCAGGTTTGAGTCCAGTCAATCGAGGGCAGGTGCCTCGGTTGCTCAATCCCCTGCCCTGGTCAGGGTGCTGAGACAACATAAATCAATGTGTCTCCCTCACATTGATGTTCCTCTCTCTCTTTCTCTCTTTCTCTCTCTCTCTCTCTCTCTCTCTCTCTCCTCCCCACCTCTCCTTCTCCCTCTCCCTGCCTCCCTTCCACTCTCTCTAAAAATCAATGGGAAAAATATCCCTTGGATGAGGATTAACAAAACAAACAAAAGAGAGGGTGAAGAAAGGACGTGTGAGGCAGGGATGGAGCTGAGAGCTCTAGTGCTGCAGAGTGCAAGGCTCCTAATGGACAGAGTCAGGACATTGGATTCTGAGCCCTTTCTCCAATGATCAGTAGGACAGCCTTTGGCAAAGGAGCCATACTCTCCCTGGCTCTGTTTTCTCATCAGCAAGATAAGGTATAAATGATTAAGACACTGAATATTATGGTTAAAAAATATTGTACTTAACTTTTTCGTTTATAGGATAATTAGTAGAACTATGTCTTCATCTTTATTTTCCATTACAGTTGTAGCCTCCTCACCACCTCTTGTCACCCCTCTCTCCCTCCCCATCTTTTGCAAATGTTCTGTTACCTTCCATGGCATCAAGATTACCTCAGGCACCAGACTCCTAGTCACCGAGTCATTTTAAAGCCTTTCCTTCTCTTTTGCCAAAATCCCCAACCCATTAGTGCAGGCAGAAATTCTTTCTGTGAAACCTCACTCCGCTTGCCATGAACTGACCCTCCTCACCTAACACCTGAATCTCTGCGGTAATCTCCTCCTTGGAACCATCTCCAACCTTCTCCCTGGAATTTATCCAAATGCAACAGTTGTGGTCCTTGAATAAGAAGAGTTTTCATTACCTCAGGTAATGCTTAGTCACTCAGGTAATGTCCAGTCTTTCAACCTAATTAATGGCTATCTCCCCCTTTTCATGCTAATTTCTTTGCTCAGCATTCCTCATTCTACCTTCTCTCCAATGAGTTTGCAGGTATTTTGCCATTTCCAATGAGATTCCCTTGCTCTCACCTTTGTGCCTTTGTGCATACTGTTTCTCATCTTCTTTTATTTTTTTTTTAAATTTAGAAAATTTTTTTAGAAAGCTGTAGATTGTTTACACTTACCTCTGACCATAGATGAGCAGAACATTTAATCTATGGGCATATTCTTCTATGCCATGTTTCCATGGAGATGGCTTCATCTTTGGCCTTTCATTTTTGAAACGTATTTATACATTATTGGTATTTTAATCTGTTAGGTAGAAGGAGCTCTATTCTCTTTTTACTTTTGATTCTTCCCCCAGGGATCCATAATCAGGTCCTGCACACACAGCGAGAACACAGTAAATATCATTGGTTTACTGAAGTCCCATGCACCCTTTCCAAATTATTGGAGATCTATAACCAGAACCTTCCTGATCAAAAGAACTATAAAGCAGTGACAGTTCCGAGCCATGCCTAATTAGCATAGACCTTGGCTCCTATTCTTGTACAGACTTGCCACAGGCTTTGTTTAGGTTAGTTAACCTCTCTGCACCTTATTTAGATGCAAATGATTAAGATGATGTGTCTACCTTACAGGATTGTTGTTGTTTTGAGAATAAAATGTAGATACAGGTATAAATATATACTATCAATAAAAATAAATTTCCTTTCCTCTCCCCATTTCTAGACTATTATAATTCAGAATCCTATAAGGACTGACCAGGGTCAGGACAGAAAACAATGCAGTGGACATTTCAATAATATCGAGATTTAGTCTCACCGCTGCTAGATATAAGAGGTGAAGATGCGAGGTTTATGTATATTTGAAAGTTCAAACAAAATAATAAAACACTCAGGACTTGGAGAAGACAGAGTCTCAGCACAGACTTACCCAGGAAATACCAGTTCATTTGCACAGTAACTCCTCATCCTCAACTTTAAAATCTTGGGAACAGCTGTGCATTTTCTCTTTGTTTCCAAAACTCAGTCCAACTCCCTCTTGACCCATTGTGCAGTTTGGCAGTTGGCTGCACATTCTGCTCCTACCCTTGTGCAGAGAGAGAACCTGCCTGTGGAGATATCAGGCCCCTCCCACTCCAGGGCCACAGCTGAAAATGCCTGCAGGGACATCACCAGCCACTCTGCCCATCTACTATTCATCAGTTTTCCCTTTTTGGCATCCTCCTGACTCTCTTAGACTCTTCATCTCTAATTGTCTCATTTGAGACGGAAGCAGTTACAGAGAACTATCTTTTCTTTCTGTTTCTGTTCCTGTATACTTAGTTAGTAAGTGTACTCTTTTTCGCTCTGAATTTAAAATCATCTATACTTTTTTCCATATTTTAGAAAGTGGAATGAGTGTTTTCACTTCAGAGGTAAAATCTGAGAAATGGCTACTTTAAAAAATGGGAATGTTCTGAGAAATGACATTTTCTTTTCAGATTTTATGCCAGAATCTTTTTTTGTTGTTGTTCTAATTTCCTCATTGGTCATGGGATGACAAAAAACCATTCATTTAGGCCCCTATGTGATTGTTATGGATATTTGTATTCAGTTATAAACACATTAATGGAACAAGACAATGATTGACTTCTACTATCTTGAACCAGCCAACTAAAAAAGTTTGAGTCTTAATTTTTAAGGGTTAATTTGCAAATCAATATAATAATCAAAGGCTTCTTCCAAAGGATCATAATGAAAATGGAATCATTCTCTGGAAAATGTCTTTGCCCACTAAGAAATTGATCCTCTCAAAATTTCTCATTGGAACTCAGACCATATAAGGTAAAAATGAAACTTCTTACCTGTTGTTAAAACAAAACACCTTTATGCAATGGAGTTAGCTTCTTTCTCAAAGTTCATTCTAGCAGACACAGTTGTTAACTAATCTAATACTATTAATTCCCAATTGCTCTTTCCTTAGTGCTTTGCATAGAACCTAAAAAGCTAAACTGTCACTTTCCCAACCGCCCTTTGGTTGCCATGTGTCACAGACTCTCATGTGGCACATTGTTTGCCAAAGAGAGTTGTCGATAGGGTCAGTGAAAGAACTTCTGAAACAGCTTTTTTTCCCCTTAGGAAACTGGAATAAATACACTAGTGCCTTCTACTTCCCCCCTTCCTTCATTTTCCTGCCCTTAACAACGACAAGATGCTAAAGCTAGAGCAGCCATCCCGTGACCATAAGGAGAAGGACATTAGAACTGCAGTGACACTGGTCCTGACAAAATAGAATTTCAAGACTTATGTGAGAAAAATCAACCCCTCTTTATTTATTTGATTAATTTGGGTTCTCTATTATTGTTGTCGAATGGTAACCTGACATACTCATTTTCTACCTTTCTCCTTCCCACAAAAATGTATGCTCCAACAAGACTAAAGTGCTTATATTTTGCCAAATATGCTGTTTTTCATGGCCTACATGCATTTGTACATCCTGTGCTGTTCCATCTTATCCACTATCTCCTTCTCCCCTAGCTGTGCTTAGTATCATTGGTGAAACCAACTTCCATATCACTTCTTCCAGGAAGTCTTCCTTGAGACATTTCACCTTAAAAGCGATCACTCCCCCTCCTCTGGACCTTCTCTTTATTTTGAAGATATTCTCCTTGTTGAACTTCTCACATAATCTTGTCATTTGTTTACTTATATGCCTACTATGCTAAATAGACATGAAATTAAGTGTTGTGGCGTGACATACAAAGCATTACCTATGGGCAGTGCTGGAGAACAAAAAGATAAGGCTTCCAGCAAAATAACAGAGAAGGTCAGGCTTGCCACTCTAAGACACAATAAAGTAAAAGCTGTCATAAAGTAAAAATGAACAGTATGTGAATTCAGTAAAACAGAGAAACTCATTCCAGCTATGGCAGGTCCTACTTCTTTTAGATTCTCTTGAAAAAGGAGAAATAAAGAAGAAAATCAGCAGGTGATTAGAATTTGATGACTGGCTAGAGGGAGGAAGACTGAAAAGGCACAGTTGCTCTCAAAAAGCAAGTAACCTAATTTGTAAAATGAAGGGAAAAAAAGCACTAAAGGATGACTAATATTCCTATGGTTTTATTTTTATTTTTTGTAAATCTAATGTTCTTTAATTAAGTCAATCAATTAACATGTCCAAATTGCATTGAAATTAGACCGGGGGAGAGGGGAAGAAAAGAGGGAGAGCACTACATTGAGACAAGTCTTAATGGAGGTCCAGTATTCTATTCTTGTGATCGCCTTCACAGCCATTCAAACAATCCATTCAGAAACATGATCACCTGTAAACTCTGGAAACAGGCTAGAATGCAAGTCTTTTCCCATCCATGCCAGATGGTGTAGCTAGACTGTGATGATGGTGTGGTGTAAAAATGCTGTGATATGATGAAGAAGAAGATGAGCAGGAGGAGGGGAAGAGAAAGAGTGTTTGAGTACTTCACATTCAAATAGAACTGTAGGTCATCTGTTAACAGCTCAGGTAGTCACAAACAGGCCCGTACTGTTGAAGTGCATATTGTAGAAATTCAACTGTTCTATCATCTTTTATGATTTTCCTTTTCTTTGCATTAGGCAGGATTTGTATTTGAAGCTTAGATATTATCTCTACTGGAGCAGTCTTAAATACCACCCACAAATTGTTTAGGCAGCATATCAAGAGAGTGAACCCTTTTGTATGGAAAACATCAAAACACAGAATACATACCTCATAAAGTTTCTATAGAACATAACTGTGCAACTGTCAGGAGCTTTTTTAAAGTTAGATATTATTAATTGTTAAAATTATTGTTATTGAAATAGTCCCAAAAGATTGCAGTATGATTAGGACCAAAAGAACTAACATTTTAGCAAATATATTGGCTGCTTATGGAATGAACTGCTTTTCCACAGCCAACTTTTTGTTGTAAACCATGGTATGCAATAAAAAAAAAGCTCCCCCAGAATGGACAGAGTACTTTACTATCTTTTTGGATTAAATTATAACATTTTTCAAATGATTTTTGGTATGTGTGCTACTTTATCTTCATTATGAAAAAAAAAACTTTGGATATGGGCTTTGGAGAAAATTATGGCTTCATCAGGACAAAAATAAATTACATATGGCTCATTAAAAACTGTCAGTTCAATTCAGATAACATTTATTTATTATTAGTTGTTTTAAAGGTTTATAGTTATTTTCCAGATTATTTCATTGCACTTTACTTACCCTCCTTTAAAATTCTTTTTCTATGGTAAACTGTCTAGTTTAATTTTTCTTTCCATTACTTTCCTACTGAAAGTTAAATAAAAATATGCTGTAATTTTCCTTTTGCCTTCTAGATTGTTATCACATGCTGGGCAATATTATTCTCAGAATTGCCAATGGGCTCTATGCCACTTACTTGCATGTACTGTGTTGATATATGGATGCTCAGAGAAATAAATTTACTTTATCGAGATGTTTTTATTATGTGACACTGTGTCCTATGCCAAAGCAAATCAGACAAGGGACAAACAAGACACTGTGCCATCCAACTATGCTAATAGTTTGAAAAACATCTTCAAGTTTTTGTGCACTAAAACCAGTACTTTTGAGCTTATCTCACATAATTTAGCTGTAGAGATGAGTTTATTGAATATATAAATTTTCCCATTTGCTTCAATAGATTACAGAGGTATAAAAACCATTTATTGGTCGAAAACTGTTAAAAGTAAGGTGTATTTCCGAATTTAACACCGAGGTGTAAGGAAAGAAGCACAGGATTTACAAAGAGGCGGATGTTAATTGGGATATTGGATCTGCAGCTTACCAGCTATGTAAGGCACCATTTTCTCATCTACTATATGGAGGTAATAATAAATATCATGGAAGATTGTTGCAAGGATTAAATTAGGTAATATATCAATGAAAAACTGAGAGTCTATAGTAATTCTGTATATTGTTAGGAATAATGGGAATGACAAAAGCCATTATATAGAAAATTTGGAATTGATTTTTTAGTTTTCATCCAGAATTATATTGTTTTAGGTCTAATGTGCTTTTCACGTTAATCTATTTTGACAGCAAAAAGAAATGATCATGACACTGAAGATGCTGTGCTGGTAAAGATGGTGGACTGTGAGGATGATGTGGGGAGAAGAGGCTGTGGTGTGAACATTTGTTTGTTTTGATGATGGTTTGGTGTGATAACAATATCAGGCAATAATGGAATTACATGTGTCAGAAACCCTGACTGAAACAAATTTTACTGCACAGAGTGGTTTTAAAGGACCAGGATCTTAATAATGAGTTTTCTGAATTGGTTGTGGGTTTTCTGAAATTGTTCTCTAAGGTGAGTAGATTGAAAGGCACTAATGATTCTATTTCCAGTGGTAAGGAGGGCACTGGTAGCCTATGGCATGGTATGGCAATTGAGATGCACAAAACATTGTCATTGGATGCTCCTAACCAAATACCTATAGAAGGTGAGGCTCTGGGTGACCATGCATTTAATATTTTAGAACATTCTAGTCAAGCTAAGGAGTGTAATTGGGGTTGTGTAGTTGCTCCTTTAAGTACACTGGCAAAAGAGGGGGAACAAAAGGATGAAGATGGAGCTTCAATTCCCAACAGCTAGCTCTGTGTAACTTACCTGAAAGCCTTTACATCTGCCCTGAAATCAACCCCTATCTCCTGCTGTTGTAGAGCCAACGTTTCTGAAAACCAAACCCAGAGTGCCATCTTGTGTGTGGCTGAATTACAACACCAACCAAATTCCCAAATTTTCAGAATGTCTTCAGGTGCCTTTCGTGATGTTAAAGTGAGGGTATTGATTGGAAAGAAGTGGGATCCTGTAAATTGGAATAAAATCACTGGACAGATCCCAATGAAGCTGGGACAATGAACCCCTAAATTCTACCAATATTTACTTATCAGTAGAAGCAGCCCTTCTACACCTGGCTAAAAATGTCAGCCCTGCTTTACCTGCAGAATCTGTGATGGCCTCACTGAGGTAGTTGCCTTGAAAGATAATGCTGATTGTCACGACCACACCTCTTATCCCGCCTTGCTTCTACACACATAACCAACCTCAAGATCCATCAGACAGGTGTGGTACAAAGTATGGCCCATGACGAGGTGTGCTATACTCCAAAAGAATTGCATGATTTTTCCAATTTAAACAAACAGAAATCCAGGAGCTATGTGTGGGAATAGGTTTTAGGATGTAAGATAATGCTGGCAGGAACATAAAATTGGATCAGGCCAAGGTTATTGGCATGGGTCCACTAAGCAGAGATCCTGGATTTATTAGTTTTCATGAGAAATATATCTGACACAAATTTAGGGAGCTTCTACCTCAGTAAGATGCCTAGGGCACACACAGTGTGTGGGATAGGTTGAGATATCCCTTCTAGAGAAAAAATACGTTGAATCTCTGCTCCTCCTCCAAAAAAGAGGTACAACACTGAGTGGTCCTCTTTGGATTTTAGAGGGAATATATCCTTCATTTGGGTGTGCTACTCTGACCCATTTACTTAGTGACTCAACAACTGTAGTTTTGAGTGGATCCCAGAAAAAGAGAATTCCTCAATGAGTTCAGATTGTCATGCAAGCTGTTCTGCCCCTTGGGCCATATGACCCAGCACATCCAATGGGCTTAAAGTGTCAGTAGCAGAGAGAGACATTTTTTGGAGAGTTAACATGAATCACGTGTTAGGATTTTGGAGCAAAGCCTTGCCATACTCTTCAAATAACTGCTCTCTTTTAGCTTGCTACTGAACCTTAATAAAGACTGTGCACTTGACCATAAGTCACTCGAGCTGCCCGACATGAAGTGAGTGCTGTCTGACCCACCCATCCATAAAAGCTGGGCCCATCCTGAAACACCCTGTCACCAAATGGAAATGACATATAAGTAGCTGAGCCCAAGCAGGTCCTGAAGATACAAGTACATTACATGAAGAAGTGCCCCCAATGTCCATGGGTCCTGTTGCTGCTCTTGTTTCCTCCCTGCATGAGCCCATCCCTCATGGAAGTTCCCTATGATCCAGTTGCTGTAGAATCGACATAGATAAGAAAAAATCTTATTTTTTCAATTTCTCTTGTTTTTCTGATTTTAGATGGAGGTGAAAAACTTAATCTTGGGGAGAATGTGGCTGTGGAGGACAAATATGCATTTCAAGTTTAGAATTATACTCAATTCCCAACATGCTTTCATCTGTAAGTTATTCTTTGTTCCCACCAATTTTCATTAAAAAGTTGGCTTGGAAATGGTTTTCAAGTATCACTAGGCCAATAGTAACTGAACTAAAATATCTAAATTTATAACCACAACTTATTTTTTCCTTTAAATATTTTTATCCTAAGCTTTTCCATTTTTTACTTTCTCATTCCAATTGCCTTGGCTGATACAAATATGTTTCTCTAGAAAATATTGAGGCAATTCTATAATATACAACACATGCCCTAGCCAGTTTGGCTCAGTGGACAGAGCATCAGCCTGGGGACTGAAAGGTCCCAGGTTTGATTCCAGTCAAGGGCACATGCCTGGGTTGTAGGCTTGTTCCCCAGTAGGAGGCTTGCAGGAGGCAGCCGATAAATAATTCTCATCATTAGTGTTTCTATCTCTCTCTCTCCCTCTCCCTTCCTCTCTGAAATCAATAAAAATATATTTAAAATATATATATATAATATACAACACATTATTCAGATTCATGAAGTCATTTGTTCACTTATTTATTCATCCCTCAAGTAGTTACCAAGTACATATTGTGCAAAGGATTACGCTACATTATTCAATGTGTCAGGGCCTCATAATGACCAAAACTAATTCATAGCTTGTGGCAAAAATTAATAATAAAAACAGAAAAAAAAGCCTTTGTCCTGATTTACCCAATTAAGTGTTTGCATGCAGGTAAACCTTTGATATTTCTTCTCCTCCGAATTCAAGTTAATAGGCTAAGCAGATTTTCAAGCTGTCCTTGGGTTTCTCCCTACAGTAAACACACACACACACACACACACACACACACACACTCCACATGCTTTTAACTCACTTTTTCTTAGAAATTCATATGCTTGAAATTAACTCAGACACTCAGTGACAGACCATTTTGAATGCATATATTATAATGTTGGCTGTCAGTAATCAACCATTTGCATAAAAACCAGTGGTGCATACTTCCCATTTTTATCCTTTATAAAATATTGGAAGGAGGAGTAGCAGTCAAATTTCCAGAGAAGTCTAACTTTGCTACCACAAGTCATATGCTACCAAAATCCAGTCATGAATCCTTTGTCCTCTGGCAGAAAAGACTAACTCAAAGCAAGGCTCTGAAAAGGCTCTCCGTCAGACGATATTGACCATGAAGAAGCCACCCTGAAGCCTACAATAGTGCCATGCTCAGAGTCATAACACAAATGCTATCTTAGAAATACTCTGCCCTCCTCACCCCGCCCGCAGTGGGATTCTAGAGATTGTTATCCTGCAATATTCAGCATTCCATGCTATAGAGGGCTGTGTTGCAGCCAAATTCCAGAGCATGACCACTGCCACAACGCAAATGTTTACGCCACCTCAAAATGTCACATCAACATGACCTTAGAGAGGAGGTATTTGTTTGTGTGACTCCTCAGAACAGGAACATCTTTGAGGCTGGGACATTATGAGTTTTTAGTAAATATGAAACCAATAGAAGAGGAAAGGATTAAATTAGATCCCAAACAAACAAAAAAGAATAAAAAAGAAAAGGAAGGAAGAAAGAAAAAGAAGAAAAGGAAAAGATGACAATAATCAGGCTAATACACCTATTCAGTGCTTAATGTGTATTAAGCAATAGCCTAGATTCTTGATGCTTGTGAATTAATTCATTTAGTCTATGTGTTATCCTACAAATCGGTACTGTCATTATCACCTTCATTCTTAAATCATGAATCTGGACACAGAAAAGTAGCTTTCTAATTTTCAGTTAGAAAATTTCCTTCATGAGATTTTAACTCAGAAAGTCTCAGTTCAGAACCTGCAGTTTCAAATGCCGCCGTACTCTACAACCTCTCAACAAAAACCAATAACAACAAAACGAAGTGAAAAGGGTAAAGAATTAGAAGAATTTATTCAATAAACTTTTTATTCTATAAATATTTATTGAGCTGGAAAGACAATGTTTATCAGCTGTTGGAGATGACAAAACTCTTCTTTTCAGAGACCTCACAATTGGCTGAGTGTAAAAGGAAAGAAACAGAACATGAATGAATGCAACAGAGTCTACGAACTATAGGGGGATTTATGCTGTGCACAGCTTCAGGTGTACACATGAGAAGGCACTCTCTCTGCCCAGGGAGGAGGTGATGGTGTTGATGGCTCTCCAGGAAGTAATGTCTGGATTGGCTCAGTGAACCAACTCTGGCAGAGGTGAGAAGTGTTGGTTAGGAGAAGATGAGACCTAAGAGGGGCAAAGTTAGATCCTGTTGTGACACAGCATGTATGTTCTGATGAAGATGGGAAGAGCATTGGCAATTAAGTTAGAGAGAATGGGACAAACTGAGTTTACGTTTGGAGGGAGAATTGCTAAGAGCTTTTCAACAACTAGTTGCTGTTAGGGAGACATGACATGAGAGCTGACTCCCAGTTTTCTTACTTGGGCAGAGATAGCTGCCTCTCATCTGCCACCAATAAATGCAAAGAGAAAACATAGGAAGATGAACAACTCAGGGGACTTAGAGGAGAGGAGATAATATAAAAATAGCAAGTTCTCGAGTTTGAAATCGCCACAAGACTTCTAGGTTAACACGTCTTGGGAGCCTCATGATCAGAAGATACAGATTGGACAAACCTGAATACATTGCAGCAGTTCAATCCCTCCGGGTGGAAGGATTGCTGAGGGAATGCAATTAATGGCAGGATAATGGAGGAAGAAACCCTGGAAGATACCAACAGTGGGACGAGGTACCTGAAGAAGAAAGAGCCTGAAAAGGAGTCACAATTTGAAGAGAGAATCAACCATTCAAGTTAAGGAAAAAGCATTTCCAATGAAAAGAGATCAGTAATTAAGTCATATTTCACAAAGTTACCCCATAGAATACATAATGAAAAGCATAGAATTGGACTGGTAGGAGGTCATTAGGGCCTAGTGCCTGGGTGGAGGGCACTTAAGGAGAAAGGATGCCTTTATCCATCAGAGAGGAGAGGAAGATGGAAGAATAAAGAGAATAAAGATGAAATGCCACCAGTGTTTTCTATGGAAGGCAGAAGTTGAATGCTAATCTGTGAATTGGGTAGTGAGATTGGATTCTGAAATGACAATGAAAATCTATAATAGTGGGAAATAGTTGAAACATCCACTGATGGAACAGGAGCACCTCCTGCACATCCCCCACTGGGGAAGTGCACGCAACCCAGGTACATGCCCTTGACCGAAATCGACCCTGGGACCCCTCGGTCCACAGGCCGACGCTCTATCCACTGAGCCAAACCGGTTTCAGCACAAATCTGCATTCTGACTGCCTCAGTAACCACCCTCCCCACCCAGGAGGAATGCAGGAAGGTGTGATTAGAGAGTAGGGTATTGGATTTTAAGTACTCAAAAGTGGATATGAATGCTCAAATTAAGGAAAAGAATTAGTGAAAAATGTCTATTTCCTGAATATCATTTGTTGCATTAAACATTTGATTACCTATGCTGTGTTCTTTGGAGGATAATTAACTAATTCTAAGTATTTCTTGAGCACCTACTATGTGCTCAGTACTCTGCGAGGCACCAAACATTCAAAGCGATATGTTCCCTACTCTCAGGGTGCTTATAATCTGATTGGAGGAATCACATAAGAAAACTACATGGGCAAAACAGCTGGGTAGAGAGGCTCTGATAAAAGTATTACCAGAGGAAATAGGTTTTTTGGTCTCATAAGAAAAGCATTTCAGGGAAACTAATGAAAGAGGATTTGAGGGTAGTGGCAAGATTTATTAGAGCACCCTTGAAAAAGCTGCTGCAA
>NW_006300032.1:5598656-5625890 GCF_000327345.1 Myotis davidii | reverse complement strand
AGAAGCTCATTGATGTTGTCAATCTGCCCGCAGATACACCATGCCCAATGTCTCATCCACACCAGGTAGTTCAGCTACAACTGGCTATGGAAGAAGTCTAGCTTCCGGGGCTGAAGACCCACACATATGCCCACCAGGTCCAGGAGGGCCAGGGCCCAGAGCTGCAATGCCATCACCCCTGGCACCTGAGGCTCCACTAGTCCAGCTCAGTTCCTGCTCCCTACTGGCGTCAATATTCTTAGCTGTGTGGCATTGGGCAAGTTACTTAACTTCCCTGTGCCCTTGGGATGATCACTATAGAAGAACTCCGGAGATGTGAAGACAATGCAAGGAGTAAGTGAAATTCCTCAGCAGATGCTATGAGCATTGAGGTGATGCTATTCCTTGTATTAGCAGTTTGGTCCTGCTGAGCTGTGGCAGCTGGGAAGCATCTGAAACAGCTGGGGAGAGCGCCTCTGCTTGGAGACCAGGTGCATGCGCGCCTATATAACAGGTCAACGACACTTTCCAACCCAAAAATGGGAAAGGGAAGCCTTGAAGATATAGTGTGGATGTAATATATTTTAATTTCCAGGACATTTTTGTGGCTTCTAGAGGCAACAAGTTACAATATGTAAAATTAGGCCTGCCCTGCCCTTGTATTTATATGGGACTTTCCCAAGTTTTTCCCAAGTACTCCAGAGGAGGAAGATGGTCAAAAGTGGTCCCTGCCCTCGACTCTCCTTCCATCCTCTCAGCTGTGAGGCCCGGAGGAACCGGTGTTTGCTTTTGCGCACCGATGAGGTGATGTGAACACTGTCAGTGTGGGAGGACGTGGAGAGCTGAACCTTAGCAGGAAACGTAAGTCGTGGGCTCCTGGAGCTCTCATTTTAACGTTCTTTAAAATGATTACATTGTCACTTTGGATTGTGTTGGTTGGTGGAGCTTTTAAAATAACTAGGTTCAAAACGAAATAAGTTTTATAATGAAATACCAGTGAATTATTCTTACAGAGAAAAATTATAGATATAAATAAAATCCTAAATTATCTCAGTCATCTCTGACCTGGCAGTCCTGAATACTACTTATCATGGTGTCCATTTTAAATGTTTTAAAATAAATATTTTAAAAATTTTTTCCATTGAATATGTCTTTCTCTTATAATCATAAAAAACAATATGTTAAAAATAATACTGTATTTCCTACCAAATTTTCCTCTCTGTGTTTTATTACTAAGTCTCTATTCCCTATAATGGATGTCAGAGGTAGACTCGCTTATCTTAGCAAACATTGTCTCCTGCATGGCCCAAATCAGATCTGCTCTGTCCGGTCACCTGTGAGGTCTCTGTGACTCTATTTTCCATAGAGGCTGAGTCTTGGAACTTCTACAGGCCAAGATTTATGTGGCCATAAGTGAAACAGTTCTTCTGGAATGAATAAGATCTAAAAGTTTAGAAATCCTCAGGCTATTCTCTAAACAAAGATGTGGGAAACTATTAATGTTTATATTGAAGATTCCCAAGTGGTGGTTTTCTTTCTTTTCTTTTTTTTTGTCATTGTAGGCTATGAATGGTTATGTCCTCTGCAATCCCTATGCAGTGGCCTCTGGGCAGGATGGCTCTAGCTTGGAATGTGGATGTGGAGAGAATGGAGAGGTAGCTTACCTAGTTTAGTCATAAAAAAAAAAGCCAAATATTCTCTCTCTCTCTCTCTCTCTCTCTCTCTCTCTCTCTCTCTCTCTCTCTCTTTCTCTTACACACACACACACACACACACACACTCACACACACACATCTTTCCAATACTGGTTATAAAATAGCAGTTGTGAAGAACCAGAGGGAAGAAGAAAGTAAGTTTACCCTTAATCTAGGCTGACTTGTTCATTAGGCATGATGAGAACAATGCCCAGGGCCCACAATACTTTTTATGAGAGCATGAAAATATTTTAGTTTCTGTTAAAATCAGAAGAAAAAATGAAACTTTAAATTGAAGGAAATATTTGAATATACTACCTTCATCTTGATACCAATGAAGCCATAAACTGTAATTATCAGTGTTTGTTGTTGTTTGGTGGAAGCTGCTCAGAAAGGCAAAGGGACAGGACTCTCAAGTATCATAATGTCACAGGCCCTCACGTCTGTGTCCATTCGGTGGGCTGTTGAGACACTTTGAAGACAGTATCTCAGCTCAGACAGTTTCAGAAACAGGAAGCTCATAAAACCAGGATCTTGGGTTTCTCGCCTAAAGAATTCAGTTTAACTTTTTTCAAAGAAAAAATATTCCATAGCATCCAAGCCATCTATCAAATGCATTACTTGATCCCAAAGTCAGAGTGGACATGGAAAAAAACTGAATGGTTCAATGCAAACTCATTGTCACTACTGAGGAAAACGACTAGGGACTCCATGTACTTTTTAAAATTAACTTACAGTAGCATTCACTATGTAAACAAACAACATGAATCTCTGTGGTTTGAAAAAACAACAACATTTATTAGCTCAATTTTGTGGGTGAGAAATTTGGAGAGGACCTCAGTGAGGCGGATCTGCTGATGGTATCACCTGGGCTCATTGCAGTCAGTTGGCACCTTGGCTGGGGCAAGAGGCTTCACTTGCAGCTAGCAATCCTCAGGCTGCTAGAGGGGCCGCTTGGATCCCCTCCAATGACTAGACTAAGGTTCCATGATGGAATCAAACTCTGCTTTTGTCGCATTCACCAAGTCCAATGGCCAAAGAAAATCACATGTTCAAGAACAGATTCAAAAGGAAGGAAAATAAACTTTCTTTCTTTCTTTCTTTTAAATCCCTTATTGTTTTAAGTATTACATAAGTATCCTTCTACCCCTGCCCCCCATAGACCTCTCTCCGGCCGTTCCTACTCCCCAGCACATGCCCTCACCCCGCTACTGTCTGTGTCCATGGGTTATGCTTATATACATGCATGCAAGTCCTTTGGTTGCTCTCTTACCACCCCCTCCCCTGCCTTTCCTCTGAGGTTGGATGATCTGTTCGATGCATTTCTGTCTCTGGATCTATTTTTGTTCATCAGTTTATTATGTTCATTATATTTCACAAATGAGTGAGATCATGTGATATTTATCTTTCACAGACTGGCTTATTTCGCTTAGCATAATGCTCCACAGGTCCATATGTGCTATTGCAAATGGTAAGAGTTCCTTCTTTTTTATAGCAGCGTAGTATTGCATTGTGTAGATGTACCACAGTTTTTTAATCCACTCATCTACTGATGGGTACTTAGGCTGTTTCCAAATATTAGCTATTGTAAATTGGGCTGCTATGAACTTAGGGGTGCATATGTTCTTTCTGATTGGTGTTTCTGATTTCTTGGGATATATTCCTAGAAGCGGTATTACTGGGTCTAATGGGAGTTCCATTTTTAATTTTTTGAGGCCCCTCCATATTGTTTTCCACAGCGGCTGCACCAGTCTGCATTTCCACCAGCAGTGCAGGAGGGGTCATTTGTCTCCTCATCCTCTCTAGCACTTGTTGCTCATTGATTTGTTAATGATAGCTACTCTGACAGATGTGCAATGATTTTCATCTCTCAGATGATTAGTGACTTTGCGCATGTTTTCATATGTCTCTTGGCCTTTTGTGTGTCCTCTTTCAAAAAGTGTGTATTTAGGTCCTTTGCCCATTTTTTTTTATTGCTTAAAGTATTACAAAGGGTATTACATATGTGTCCATTGGGATATATTCCTAGAAGTGGGATCACAGGGTTTGCCCATTTTTTGATTGGATTGTTTAACTACCTTTTGTTAAATTGTATGAGTTCCCTATAAATTTTGGAGATTAAACCCTTGTTGGATATAACATTGGCAGATATGTTCTCCCATGCAATGGGTTTTCTTATTGTTTTGTTGATGGTTTATTTTGCTGTGCAGGAGCTTTTTATTTTGATGTAGTCCCATTTATTTATTTTCTCCTTAGTTTCCATTGTCCTAGGAACTGTTTCAGTAAAGATATTGCTACGACATATGTCTGATATTTTATTGCCTATGTATTGTTCTAAGATTTTTATGTTTTTCTGTCTTACATTTAAGTCCTTTATCCATTTTGAGTTTATTTTTGTTTATGGTGTAAGTTGGTGGTCTAGTTTCATTTTTTTGCATGTATCTGTCAAATTTTCCCAGCACCACTTATTGAAGAGACTGTCTTGACTCCATTGTATACTCTTGCCTCCTTTGTCAAATATTAATTGAACATAATGGTTTGGATTGATTTCTGGGTTCTCTGTTCTGTTCTATTGGTCTATATGTCTCTTTGTGTCAGTACCAGGCAATTTTGAGAACAGTGGCCTTGTAGTATAGCTTGATATCTGGTATTGTGATCCCTCCAACTTTTTTCTTCTTTCTCAGGATTGCTGTGGCTATTTGGGTTTTGTTTTGTTTTTATTCCAGATGAATTTTGGGGGACTTTGTTCTAGGTCTGTGAAATATACCATTGGTATTTTAATGGGGAGTGCATTGAATCTATAGATTTCTTTGGGTAGTATGGACATTTTAATGATGTTGATTCTACAATCCATAGACTTTACTTCTTGATAGGAATAGCTGCAGTCACTTTGCAAGGGACATGCATATGAAAATGGAAAGAGTCTACACCTTCTTTTGGTACCTCTTCCTTCAAAATCCCTCATATTAGTACTAGTATTTCTGCCATTTCACCTCCTTTTGAAATTTTATGTTCAGATGATTGGTTTTACAGTTTATGCTAAAGCTTAGTTTGGTGTCTGGAAAGGGACAAATGGAGAAGAATTGAAATAAGCCCAATATTTTACTTAAAACAACATTTTATGATATATATATTTTTGGTGTTTATAGATTAGTGTGGTTGAATAAGCATGATTATATATATATATTCAGAGCAGTCTGAATTCATAGCACAGCTTTGCTACATACTGTGTGACCATGGGAAAGTTGCTTAATCACTCTGGGCACCACTTTCCTCTTCTGTGAAATAGACAATAAACTTCACACTCAGGGTTGTTGGAGGCACAAGTACATAGTTAGCCAAGCATCGGTAGGAACCTAACAATTGTCAGTGTTGAGATGATAATGATTAAAAGACAAAGTTTCCACCTTCATATTGTCAACTTGTATCTTACTAAAAACATTTGCTTGAATTATATTTAAACAATATGTAACCTTAGGACATCACCAAACATTCAATATACCACCTAGAAGAAGGCCTTGAACTTCGATATCACCTAAGGTATGAGTTTATTAATAGCAAAATTAAATAGTGGTTATATACTAAATGTGAAAGCAATATCAAAACAAAGTTAAAAGTATTTTACCCAGAAAGGATAGTGGCTTTCCACTGATATTTACATTTTAATAAGATATAAACTCTTCATTTATAGTTTGGTTGGAAATATATGAAATGAATAATGTCTATACTATTCTAGAGTAAGCTATTAAGCCACTAAATTTGTGATGTAGATCAAAAGACATTCATATTTGTATTAATCTTCAGGCTCTTCCTTGGAACTTTCTTTGTGAAATCTTCCAATTAAAGGAAATAAAGGTAGTCTCTTACATTCTCATTCATTCAACCCTATCTAAAACAAAAACCCATCTTTGATTAGAATTTGTAATCAAATTCTAATTCTTGGGAAGTCAATGATATTTCTGGATTGATTAGCTTTTATGAATTTAATTTTATTCACTTTTTTAATCATCAGATGCAACAATACCAAAAGACATGGAATGAAATGTGTTTGTGTAGATGCAAATATATATGTAACTCATAAAACATAATTTATATAAATCTTATATTGAGACCTAATTTGTGCATATAGAGGGTGTTCCCCCAAAATTTAACCACACACTTTGAATAATTATAAAAGCTGTGTTTATTAAAATACATTTCATTTTCAAAATTGAGCTTTTAGCTGTTAAACTGTATATACATTTTGGGGGGATACCCTGTATATTTAAACACACACACACACACACACACACATACACACACACACATTTAAAAATAATGTGTGTGTGTGCACATATGCACTTACAATCACAAGTACCACAAAGAATCCAAAGGAATTTTTCATTCCAAGTTGAAGGTAGAGAAAGCCTACTTTTCATTGAATCTCATTGTCTGCACTAAAAGTAGTCAACAACATAGAAAAGGTACTCAACAAATGTTTGTGGAACCTATTTATGTATTAATGAATGTTTTGGAAAACAAGTAGCTAAGGGTTAAGAGCCTATGTCTTCACTATCTAACTTGTTCAGTTCTAAAAGCCTTTCCTTCAACATGGGCATTCTGCTTGATGAAGAGTTCCCTTGAAAACAGCCCAAGATTTACTAGCAGTGAACTACTTCTAGCGGTTCTCATCTGCCCTACCTTTAGCACTCCAGTTCTACTGCACAGTGTATAGTAACTCAGGGAAGGGCAATGTTTAGACAAAATAAATGGTTTGGAAATACTAGCCACACATGTGCTTACCCTGAGAGGGCATTGATGAAATTGACTTACACAACAGTGTGCCTCCTGCTTGCCAATTTAGGAGCATCAGAAACAACAGTGTGCCTTCTGCTTGCCAATTTAGGAGCATCAGAAGGCTGGTTGGATGAAGGTAGGTGTGATTCACAAAAAGGTTTTCTTAGCAAGCAGCACACTCGAAAAAATGCAGAATTGTGTGGATGGCATTATATATATATACTAGAGGTCCAGCACACGAAATTGTGCGTGGGTAGGAGACCTAGCCTGCGATCAGAGCCATCTTCTGCCCGCTCACCAGTCCCCAGTCCTGGCCAGCCACCACCCACCCCAGTTCCCTGTTCGCCAGCCTGCGATCAAAACCTGCGGGAAGAGGAGGGGGGACGTGGTAGGGAGGGACCTAGAGGTGGTCAATGCATCTCATAGTAACTGGTTGAGTGGTTGTTCTAGTTGTTACACCGTTATGGTTGCTGGGCTTTTATTATATAGGATAGTTTGATCATCTATGCATTGACAATACTAAATATATGCAAATTTACCTTATCTGAATTGATTTCTTTCATACACCTCTAAGAAAGTAATAATAGTAACAATTTCCTCAGTCTAGATATATATATGTTTTTACATATATATTACTCAAAGTCAGCAGAGAAATTAAAATAATTGTAGAATGTGCAAGCTAATAATGAACTCTTAAACATTAGGGAAAATTAGTGAAATAAGTTTTTATATGAGCTAAACACCATATTATGATCAGGTGAGTAGGAATTATGCTTTACCATTTTTGAATTTTAAGTAGATGTTTTCATAGAACCATTAGATGTTGAAGCTAATCAATTCCACTAGGGTTATTATTTGCATGCAAGTTTTCACAAAATTGATTGCATTTGGCATAACTAATCAGTAGTTCTGTTTCAGTGTAAAAGTATAATTTCATTTTCATTTTGTTCCCTTTAATCACATGTTTATTTCATGAAACTTATAATTTCCAGAGGTGAGATTTAGAAAGATATTATATATTCAGGTGGAAAATAAAATCATTTCATTGTGACAAAGAGGGCTATGTACAAATATATAGAGAAAATTGCCTGTATCTGCAAATCTACATAAGAATGATGATGTATGACCTAACCGGTTTGGCTCAGCAGATAGAGTGTTGGCCTGCGGAGTCAAGGGTCCCAGGTTCAATTCCAGTCAAGGGCATGTACCTTGGTTGCGGGCATATTCCCATTGGGGGTGTGCAGGAGGCAGCTGATCGATGTTTCTCTCTCATCGATGTTTCTAACTCTCTATCCTTCTCCCTTCCTCTCTGTAAAAATCAATAAAATATTTTTTTAAAAAAGAATGATGTATAGACAAGGAAAACTGAAAATTAAAAGGGTAGAGATTTTGTAGGCAGTAATTTAGGTCCTTGAAATGACCTTAGCTTTGCATTGTTATCATAGGTGTATTTTTTCTTTAATCCTCTTTGAGGAATTGATTAAAATATACATATATAACTGAATGTTTGCTTATCTCTTAATTCATTCGCTGTATGACTAATCATCACATTTAAATATGCTATTATGATTATGTAAAGAGACATTTTTTCAGAAGAAAAAAATAAAATGAATTTTGTTTTGCTTGTCAAATTTTAGTCATGTTTAAAAAATTGTTTTCAGTTCATTTTAACTTCAAACTCTAGTCCAATTGATAATGAACTATTTTGATAGCATGCATTTTTTTTTATTTAATAAATATTTTTGTTCCAGGAAAAAAAAATATTTCGATTTTTTTCTATCTATAAAAGATTTGGGTTTGTCCAAAAATAAATGTGAGTCCCAAGAGTGACATCGTGCTCAGCCATATCAGGAATGTGATTATTTGGAAAGACACTTTGCCCTTAATATGCAGCTTCTAAAATGTGGACATGAAACCAATGATAACTGATACCATTGATGGAGCATTTACTGTGTATATGCAGGTTGCACTTGACAAATAGTATCTCTAATCCTCACAGTAGCTGCATTTTTTGTTAATCCACACCTGAAGATATTTTTTCCCATTGATTGTTATAGAGAGGATGCAAGAGAGGGAGAGAGAAGGGGGGAGGGAAGGAGGGAGGGAGAAAGAGAAACATTGATGTGAGAAAGGCACATTGTTTGATTGCTTCCCACACATGCCCCAGTCTGGGCCAGGATTGAACCTGCAACCCAAGTACAAGCCCTTGACCAGGAATCAAACCCAAGACCCTTCGGTGCACAGGTAAATGCTCTAACCACTGAGAACACCAGCCAGGGCAGTAGCTGTATTTTACACATGATGAAATAAAAGCTCAGTGATTAGTATCAAATCACCTCGTTTCTGAAATATGCAACCCAAGAACCACTGAAGGTGTTACTAAATCTTCATCTCAAACACTGAACACTGAAAGATGTGTGTTCTGGTTAGCTATGTGAACTGGGACAATTAACTTCTCTCACCTTTTCTTCTCACAAAACATTAGGGTTGGAAAAGAATGCTAAAGGTTGATTACAACACTAAACGTTTTCTTACAGGCTTAAATAGTTCTTTGAACAGAGATTGTGTGTGTGTAGGCAGAAATAGAGCTCTTGCTGTCACTACTGAGGTAGCTTTAGCTTTAAAAAAAAATCTGAGCAACAAATGTGCTTCGACTCTTTGCAGTAAGGAATTCACTAAGCAGTCTCTCTGTCCTTCACTTGCTCATTCTCCTTAAATACTATACCCATCAAACATGAAAGAATGGATGATGGGCAAGTTCCTATTTAATATGAAAGGAGAAAATCAGGTGTCCTAGAGCCAACACAAACTGAATTTGAACCATTTATTTTCTTTATTGTGCTTAGTATTATAAGAACTAAAAAATAAAATGAAAGATGTTATATTACATGCATTATTCTCCTTTGCTTCCTACTTTGTGCTCCTATGCAAGTATGTCATCTTCCTGCAGTCCAATTGATAAAACCTTAAAGGATTTTCGAAGTTGTCTCTACAGGATATCAACTCAGTGTCTACCTAACTGGCTAGTTTTTTTAAACAAAAGCAAAATTGTAAAGGTTACATTACCCCCACCTCAGAAATATTCCTCCAGTCCTAAGTGTAGAGCCCTTGACTTTAACCTGGCTGTATTTTTTAGTGTGGGCAGGAGGGGCTATTTATTAGGAGTCATACAAAATAAACATGAAAAGTTTGCCATAAAATATGACAACCACTTTAAATAATGTTGACTTAATTAAACTTTAAACTTTATTTATATATTTTATGGCTTTAGTGTGAGCTCTTCTCGGATGTTTACTTCAGTGGGAAATCCATCATGTGAGGACCTTGAAAGGAATTAATCCCCCTACCCCTGGCACAGAACTCAGTTCCAACAATTCAGATCTAAATATTTAGTGATGGATGATACATGTTTATGGAACAGAGGGCAGCATGACATTTAAATGTGAACTGCGGTTTCCATCTTGAGCATATGGTTGAAAAGACACGAGAAGCTAAAGTTATGCCAACTAACGGAAGTTGATAAGTTTTTTTATACTTGTCTTTTTTCTCCCCTTTGCCTATTCCATCTGTTTCTTAAAGCCTCTTTTACAAAACTATTCTTACAATCTACTTTCCAGAAAAGAGGTTCTGCTGACTCTCATGCATTTGGTAGTGCATCCCATGGTTAAACTAATAGCCTTGCTGGGTGTCAGCCAAAGGTTACAGGCCTCTCAAAATATTCCTGGAAAAAAAGAAGTTTATCACTAAACTGAAGTTTTTCATTAGTAACCCTGCGGTGTCTAATCTGTGAAATTACATGATTAACTCCTTTGCAGAATCGGCTTCGGTTGGGGTTTGCAATCCCACAGGAAGTTATTAAAAGTATCACCACGATAATTCCCTAGCTTTGTACTTGGCCTCTGGGGTAAAGGAAATAGATCATTAGATGAGAACTTTATTATAAAGTCATAGATCACTCACAATTATTAAATGACTGTCAAGGAAGATCATTATTTCAAAAGTTGAGGACAATGTGATTTGAAAGCAAATAAAAACCATGAAAGAATTTCTTACTTCCTTTGTTTTGGAAAAGAAATGCAAACATGCTGTTTTCTCTCTCCCGCTTTTTGAAGTTGATGTTTTAATGTCTCTTTTCAAATCCAGATATCTTACCTTGTGCTTTGTCCCTGAAGTTGTTTAAATGTTCCTTGAATGAAAGCGATGATTATTCTAAGTAAAGGATACTAAAAAATGTCAAAGAAAATAGAATGGAGAAATACCTCATAAATATGTATAAATAGCATGAGAAGACTTTTCCTGTAGTAGAAGAGAGGTGGCCATGTGCATGGTCAGTAGCCCACCAGAGAGTCATAGAGTTATTCTAGTCATTCACTCAATTCTCAAAACAATCTTTATCAGCCTGGGCCCTTTGCCTTTTGGTAAGAGTCTAATTCAAAAATACCAATCTTATAAGGAAAAGCAATGCCAGATAGCTCTCACTATTAGTCCAAATCCACTATACATCACCACTGTTTTGGGTCATTTCAATTGGATATTTGGCTTTTTAAGCTCTGCTCTTCATTCTGAATCTTATTCTGGTCCAGACAGAAATTTTTCATATGTCCACCTATTTTTCTTTCCAAAATATTTACCAGAACCTTTTTATTTAAAAAATCCTAATAAAAAAAGTGCATTGGTTTTGAAACTAATCCCTCAGCAGTCTGGGTTTTATAATAAAAAGTCCTGTTGGTTATGCAGAAGCCTGAGTTTACCTAATCACACCAGCACTTGGCACTCACTGGGTAGTAATGCTTAAAGATGCCAAGTGGGTGTGGTAGAAAATGCCTGTATCATGTTGAAATATTCTCATACACATAATGGCAAACTTTTTACAAATTTAAGAATGTCAAACTCAATTAATAAAGCAAAGCAGGGAGATTGAGAGGGAGATTGAGATAGCAGATCTACCTAATTCATAGTCACAAACCCAAACAGGCAGCCAAAATGAGGAGACAAAGAAATAATCCCCAGATGAAATAACAAGAGAATTCTCCAGAAGAAGAGATAAATGAAATGGTGATAATACATTTATCTGAAATAGAGTTCATAATAATGATGGTAAAAATGCTCAACATCATGAAAAAAGATATAGTAACTATGAAAACAGAAATAAGAATGACATAGCACAGATAAAGAATACATTGGAAGGAATACACAGCAGATTAGGGGAAGACAGAGTTGAAAAAAATCTCTCAATCAGAGAACCAAAAAGAAAACAATTAAAAAACAGGAGGACAGCTTAAGGGAGCTGTGGGACAATGTGAAATGTAACTATTCGAATAGCAGGTGTGACAGAAGAGGCAGGAAGGGATAGCGAACATGTTTGAAGAAATAATGGCAGAAAATGTCCCTAACCTGGTAAAGGAAAAAGTCACACAAGTTCAGGAGGCCCAGAGAAAAAGCAACATGACATTGGTAAAGGACTTATTTCTCTTTATTTGTTTTTCATCAGTCCCTTTGTTTGTTTGCATTCACTATGATTTTCTCATCCTAACCAGAAAAACAAATTCCTGAAATTTCATTTAAAAAAAAGGAAATGTGTAGCAGTTGAAAAAGAAATCCAGGTTTTCCTCCCATCCTTTGGTAGCAATTCCATTGAATAATTATATAATAAATTTCTGAAATATAGTATATTATTTGAAAGCAATCTATGATCTTTTATCCTCCATATCAAGTTAATAGAAACATAAAGTACAGTGTAGTATCCAAAAGATAAATACTAAAGAAGGAAATACTTGCATTATATATGCCCTATGATGCTTTCATAGTTCTTCGGACAGCAGCCTAGTAAGGACTCTAGGAGAGAGGGAGAGAGAGAGAAAGAGAGAGAGAGAGAGAGAGAGAGAGAGAGCATTTAGTTGCCACTCCAACACTATTTAAAGAGAGCGATAAGAAATGTGGCTCTGGTGGATCTTGCAGTAATACTCGATCACTCTTGTCAGGAGTGCTGGCAAGCATGGGCAGCCTTCTGCCCAGTACTGTCAACTGCACACTCAGAAAGCCAGCTCCATGATTCAGAGGGAGCTTATGGGGTGTGATTTGAGGACTGCTGAAAGGGCACTTACCCAAAACATCTGCCTCAGTAGTAAGCCATAGTGTTAAGAATTCCCATGATGCCATTCATTTCATTAACATACAAAAATAAAAATAAAAATACACATTTGAGGTCAGGGATAGGTAAAAGGTATTAGTCATATATATCTATGAGTACATTAGTACTAATTAATAGATTATAGCAGTCACTCAATCCTGTCTTTTATATAATATATCGTCCATTTACTCTATGCCAAGCACTGTGCTAAACTTTTCTACATTAATGCATTTAATGCATACAACATGTTAATGAGATAAGCACCATCATCCCCTATATTACAGATAAGAAAACTGGAGCTCATACATGTGAAATAATTTCCCAGTGTCACAGAGCTAAGAGATGATCAGGCCAAAATAAAAGCCCAGATAGTCTTAGCCCAGGTCTGGAGCCACTATGCATACTACCTCTGTGTGAGACCCAGGATGCAGCCCAGAACAGATGGGTCTAGAGGGAGCATGGGAAGCAGGCAAGGCCCATTAGGAACATCTATAGATGGAGAGTTGCCTGTGAAAGAGCAGGTCCAGGGGAGATGCTAAAAGCAGGCAAGTCACATGCTGTTGCTGGGGCCTAGAGGCAAGGAGGCAAAAGACAGGAGAAGGACTTCCAGCACTAAGGCCTGGGGAAGCAGCAAGCCAGTGGCAGACCACACTTCAAGACCTCTTAGCGTCTCTTTAAAGACAGCCTGCTGAGTGTGTTTCCCAGACCACACAAATTATCAGAATTTATGACAAGAGCTGTGGTACTCTTTGGATCTGCCACAGACATGAAAGTTTTTGAATGTTTTGATCAGCCCCATTGAGTGTTAATTTTCATGGGCTATGGAGTCAGACCTACCTGTTTGTATCCTGTCTATCCCCGCGTTTCCTAACTGGGTAAACTCAGACAAGCTAACCAACCTCCCTGGGGAACCACTGTGAAATGGGACATATGTGGGCTTTGGAGCTGTGAGGCCTCATTTGAATTCTTCCTCCACCCCACATTAGCTCTTTGTTCGTGAACAAGTTCCTCAACTTTTCTGAGCTTGTGTCTTGATCTGTAAATGTGTGTTTATAACTCACATCTCTTTTAATATCTAATTCTTAGGTATCTGGTGAGGGTTAAATGAGACAAGGTTTATAAATGCTTGACTCAGTGCTGGGCACAAAGCAAATGCTCAGTAAATGTTAGATTCTTTGTCTTCTCCTTTCTGATTTTCAGTCCCCTTACCTGTAACCTGTAAATAATATACTCTACCTTGGGAGGTTTTGTGTCATTTTATAATGATGTGAAACCGTAAAGAACTGTCACTCACACAGTGGGTGTTGAAGATAATTAGCTGCAGGGAACTTGGTACTGAGCTTGAGTGCCTGTAATTTCTCTACTTACAGCCTAGAGTCAGGGCATAGCTCTTGGGCCCTATAGGGAAAGGGGAACGTAGAGGAGTAGAGGTGGTGGTGCATATAGTTATGATGTGACTCATCTGTGAGGAAGAGGGGGCTACAGAGACCAGGTAGGACCCTGTAACAGAGAAAACCTCCAATAAAGACTATTAGATCTAAAGTCATAGAGATGCCACCTCAATAGGCTGATCCATCCACTATGAGGAAGATGAATGCCACTGGGAACATCTTTGTAAACACACAAAACACAGTCCAAAGGACTACTGGATTGAGCTTCCACTACCCACATGACAAGAGTGCTAAAGACTAGCCCCAGAAATATCCCGGTCCAGTATGCCCATGACAGCCACATGCTCTGGGCAGAGACGGAGAATGTCCTGTGAAGGGACCAGAACCACTGTCACAAAGCGAAGTCAAGGCTTCTGTTGTGTCTGACCTCATAACTTTTGATTGTTTCAATCTTTAAAAAAATACAATCTAAGCAAATGATTATTTAGCTTAAAATAAGTGAGGAAGGACATGAAAACATTAATTATATAAGCTGCTATTAAAGAACAAATTCTTCTATTTCAGATTAAAACTTGGAAACCTTCATTAAAAATATGAAGTCATCTCCATATGTATAAATTCCATTTCCTTTTATAATGATAATGATTAGGAAAACATACAATGATAAGATTTCCCATGGCTTACTCTGAGCTACTCTTTTAAAATATTAAGTATGAAGGAATATCTCATCAGCTCATATCCCTGACACCTGCTCACATATGCACACACCAGTTAAATTTGAATGTCAGAAAATAACAAAACAAAGTTCATATAAGGATGTCCTGTGAAATGAGCTCAATTGCATGGGATGTATTTATACTAAAAACAATTAATCTTTGTTTTCTGAAACTTAAATTTAGCTGGGTGGTCTGTAATTTATTTTATAAATCTGGCAACCCCAACACACCTAGACACACACACACACACACACACACACACACGATAAGTAAAAGAATCTTTTAACCCACTATGCCTTCTGCTAAAATAAGGCTGTAGAAAGCCACCCATGAAGCTTTAATTGAGTCTTTGGGGCTGGATGTTCTACACAGTCCTCGGTTGATAAGGTATAGCATAATCACAAACTCTCTCAACTATAAATAACATGTGACTCCAAACTAACATTTTTTAGGTTTTATTTTTCCATTACAGTTTACATTCAGTATTGCTTTGTATTAGTTTCAGCTGTACAGCATAACTTGTGATTTTTCTGCTTCCCATTTTTCTTATCCTCCCTTGCCTCGCCCATCTGCAGTGTCCTCCTGAACACGCTCTAATTTAGCAACACTCTACTGCATACCTCTGCTTTTATTAGCCCCTTGGATTCTCACTCTAATCGCCCAGTAACCCCAAAGTGTTCCATCCTCCCTAACCCCCTAGCCAAGGTCATTAATGGTATTGACTTAAACTTATCAACCGACATTACTACTTGTGACTATGCTCATCACTGTCATCTTCAGCTCTTGGCTTTCTCAGTAACTCAGTGCCCTTGTACAAAAGATCCCAGAGGTTCCTGGACTTGTCTACTGGGTTAGGCTACATAAGGAAGTCCACCATCTGTGAACCAGAGAGTGGGTCCTCACCAGACACAAAACCTGCTGGCACCTTGATCTTGGACTTCCCAGCCTGTTGTTAATAAAGTGCTCAGTTTATAGTATTTTGTTACAGCAGCCAAAAAAGACTAAGACACTTGAGAAAATATCTCCAAGCAAAACATAATATTTAAAATGCAATTCTTCCCCAATTAATTTGTGAATTTGATGCGTTGCAGAAATCATTTGCTGCATCTATGCTTTATTTTAGAATTGGATAAAACTAATTTAAAATTAATATTAAAACTAAATCACTGAAATGAACCACAGAGATTTTGAAAACCGGGAAAATTTATAGGAAAACATATTTTAACATATTATAATGCACACACATTTCAAACAATATATACATTTACCGGTAGAATAAAACAGAATCCATCCCTGGCCCGGTTAAGGGTATTAATCACGGTTTCCCCCGAAAAGAAAGCTTTGAGAAAAGAACTTGGCTGCTGATAAAAACTCTTATTTGAGAGTTAGTCCCTGGAAGTGAAGGAGGAAACATTAAGGCCAGAAAGGAGGAAAATCCACCTACAGGTACCCCCACTAAAGTTGCTGCTTTAGCCCAGGGTTTCATTTTCTCTGGGATTGCCTGAGAAATGTGCAGAATAACTTGTAGAATTGGGACATTCTGAAGGATGGGAGGAAGCTAGGGCATTTATCCACCAGTTTCTGTCCCTCCTTAGTTGACCATTGCCTCCGGCCATTAAAACTCCTCCACATGTGTGGCTATTGCCTGAGTACAGGAAGGCCGTAAGCAGAGAGCATGTGCCTGGAGGCAGGACACGGTCAGCTGAGGTGAGCCTGAGGTCACTTGGAACCGTGTAGCACAGCTGTGGCTGAAAGCAGAAGTCAGCCATGGGGATGCTGATGTGGGAAACCAGAGGGCCACGGTGTGCTGGGAAGCACTGAGCGTATCAGTCCACTGGTCCAGATGCTCAGCCTGGATGGTAGGCTTCTGAGTGATAATGCTGCGTGTTCATTATTCTGGTGTAGTTTGATTTTATGCAATGAGTCTCACTGGGTCATATTAGTCAATAAAAATCCATGATACATACAACTGATATAATATTCTTCTGACTCCCAAAGCTGATTTTGCAAGGCAATTTCTGTGTTCTTGGTTTTTGGTGTGTGTGTTTTAAACTTGTTGATGGGAGAAATTTGGGTCAAATATCTTCCAGATTCATGAAAAAATCATTGATGTTCAACATTGGGTTCTCGACTTTCAGCTAAAACATAAACATTCCTTATTCCTCTAGTGCAAGTGAATCATCGTTACAGCCTCAGGTAATTACGTGACTAGTGAGCCTGCTCTTTGTTCAGCAGCCAAACACTTGTCCGATTAGAAAAATCTCAGAATGATTTAAATGCAACCTGAAGAAAGGAGAAAACCACTTCCCAGGAGCTTTTCAAAGATCAGCAATAGCAGTCTCTCTGGAGAAAATAGATATTTTAAGAAAATAAAGTTGACTAAAGAAGCAAGGTCTACACCAGAAAGCATTAGTATATTAATGCTCTCTAGTCTAGAAAATAGTCCTTATTCTTTCGGTGGGTCATATATCAATCCTCATTTTTTATTTATCTATCATAGCTGACTTTTCTACACTGATTCTATTTCCCAGGCTCAGCTGCTAATGTCTTCCCCTGAAGTGTTCTCCTTACTTGTCTATATCTATATCTTTAACTATACTTCTTCACTGATTACTACTGACTGATAGGATTTTTTTTCTTTGCTGTCACACATATTGATTTATTTAATCAGTTTTGCCAAATGCAGTAACTTTTACATTCATATCTATAATAATAAAAGCATAATATGCTAATTAGACCTGACGTCCTTCTGACAACCTTCCGGACGAAGCCGCAGTGGGGGGTGGCCGAGGCAGCGGCTGCGGCGGGGGGCCATGCCCCTTGCACAAATTTCATGCATCGGGTTCTAGTGTTATTGATAAGATACTATTTCACTGGTTGCAAATAGTTACAAAAACTAGTTTCATCTATGAGGTCATAGTGTCTTCTGAAATAGTTCCATCACCATTCTGCCCTGACGTCCTTCTGACAACCTTCCGGACGAAGCCGCAGTGGGGGTGGCCGAGGCAGCGGCTGCGGCGGGGGGCCATGCCCCTTGCACAAATTTCATGCATCGGGCTTCTAGTGTTTCTATAATTATTTATGCCACATATACTACCGCGCTGGGCTAAGTTCCTTTAGTGACTGTGCTTCATGATTTCTGCTTGATAGTCCACAAAATCAACTTGTACCTCTGTTTCATGTTGGCCTTCTTGTTTGCGCTGCTTATATACTACTAGAGGCCCGGTGCATAAAAATTTGTGCACTTGGGGGGAAGGGGGGTCCCTCAGCCTGGCCTGTGCCCTCTTGCAGTCTGGGACCCCTCGGGAGATAACGACCTGCTGGCTTAGGCCTGCTCCCGGGTGACAGAGGGCAGGCCCAATCCCCAGGTGCAGCCCCTGGTCGGGCTCAGAGCAGGGCCAATAGGGGAGTTGGGGCACTGCCCCCTGTCACACACAGAGCCGCAGGGCGATCAAGGGGTGGGGCGCTGCCCCCTGTCATGCTGAGCCTGGTGCTGGGAGGTCTCTTGGCTCCGCTGGTCCCGGTGCTGGGAGGCATATTACCCTTTTACTATATAGGATAGAGGCCTGGTGCATGGGTAGGGCTGGCTGGTTTGCCCTGAAGGGTGTCCTGGATCAGGGTGCGGGTCCCCACTGGGGTGCCCGGCCAGCCTGGGTGAGGGGCTGAGGGCTGTTTGCAGCTGGTCACACATCCTTCAGGTGGGGGTCACCACTGCGGTGGCTGGCCAGGCTGGGTGGGGGTCTGAGGGCTGTTTTCAGGCTGGCGGGGGACAGAAGCTCCCAACCACTCCTTTTTATCTTTTTTCCTTTTTTAACATTCTGGGCCAGCTTTAGCTCTGAGGCTCCAGCTCTTAGGCCTCCGCTGCTGAAAGTAGGTAATCGAAGCAATGTATAACTCCAGCTCTGACTCTAGCTCTGAGATCCCCGCTCCTGGAAGCAGGTTTCTGGAGTTTTTTCTAGCTTCTATATGTTACTATGTTTCAAACTGCCCGCTCAGAGGCCTGCAGAGGCAGGTGGGGAAGTTGGAGTCCGCCGTCACTGAAATAAGCAAGCCTCATGTTCAGTTTAAGCTGCCTGGCTGCCGGCCGCCATCTTGGCTGTCAGTTAATTTGCATATCTCGCTGATTAGCCAATGGGTGGGTAGCGGTCGTACGCCAATTACCATGCTTCTCTTTTATTAGTGTAGATTTGACTCCTAATATATGTTATCTTAAAACATAACTAGAAATTGTATATTCTTTCTTTTAACTAGTCACCCACATTGTACTTTAGTTTCATAAAAGTAGAATCTTGTTCACTGAAGGCTCAGAAGTACTGGATTAATAGTACAAGTAAAACGAGGCTGCTTCTCAAAGATTTAAGACTCATTTTTTAAATAAATACATGGCACATCAGTTTAAAAATAAAACCTTTTCTCACAAAAGCTATCTAAAGTTGCCTAGAAAGTAGGCTACCTATATTCTTTGCTAGAGTAATCGGAGAACATTTGCAGTAGTTAGAATTCATAAAACACAGAATTGAAGATAAATTTCTAAAGGATATTTGTGAAATAGCATAAAACAAACTGAAACTACCTTCTAACATAAAAGAACTACTATATCCCGTGCATACCAGAATTTTTTTTCAGAATTTAAAACTCAACAAGACAACATACTGTAATTTGATGTAGACTACATCAATATGCCCAAGCAAATATTGTTTTTCTTAAACAAGGAGGGGTGGGAAAGTAGATTTCTCTTGGGGAGAGTTCAATGTGGTGGCTGTGAAGGTCTGTTGGATGCTATGGTTTGCCAGCCAGATTCCCCTTTAGAGCAAAGGCACTCATTCTTTCCCTCATTCTGCCAGGGAGTTGATTGCTGACAGTGCATATATGATTTCCTCTCTTGATACTTCCCTTGGTAGAAGGGAGTGGCCTTGCCCAAGGTGACTCCTGTTCCCTAGGTGCACACAGCCCACATCCAGCAAGGTCAAGGCAGGTACGCAATGGGTCAACCTCTCTCCCTTGACACAGGACAATTCAGCTCCTACCCCTGCCCAGTCGTGCAGCCCTCAACCCTCATACGTCTTTCTCTCAAAGCACTCATCATTAACTGCCCTCAGGAAAAGTTCTGCCTCAGAGCCTGTTTATTGGGGGAGCTGGAGACCACAAAATTTTCTTTAAAAATCCTGTTGCAGTGTATGAGAATTATTATGGCTTCAAAATCAAGTTTTCTAAGCAAATACAACCAAAACCAAAATATCCAGTTCTATCTTCTGAGATAAGACTCCTGTGATCCTACACCTGTGACTCTGCCCCCAGGACTGCCCTGTCCCCTGGAGGAGGCCTTTATGGCTCAGACAGAAACTGACATAAACAGGTCCCAACTGGACCCTCCATACTGAAGTTTCTCCTCAGAGAACGGGAGTTACTCCAGGGCTCTGCAATGAGAGACAAGCCAAATGGGTTCTAGCCAACCTGGCCCCTTAAGCTGCCAGAGGTAGAGAGAAGGAGGTTGCCAGACTTCCAAATAGCTCTGTAATTTGGGGGATGAAGAGCCCTTGTCTGGTGCCAGTCATGCCCTTTCCTCTGTGTCCCATGCCTGATCCACTAGGCAGAGCATAGATAGACCTATGGCTTAGCAAACGGCTCAGCAACTCGGAAATTAGTGCACTCAGGGTTGGAGAGGTCCCTCAGCCCAGCCTGCGACCTCTCTCAGTCCAGGCTCGGGGGATGTCCAACTGATGACTTAGGCCTGTTCCCTGCGGGGAGCCAGCCTAAGCCGGCAGTCTGACATCCTTAGCACTGTCGTGGAGGCAAGAGAGGCTCCCGCCACTGCCGTAGCGCTCGCCAGCAGTGAGTCCAGCTTCTGCCTGAGTGGCGCTCCCCCTGTGGGAGCATACTGACCACCAGGGGGCAGCTCCTGCATTGAGCATCAGCCCCCTGGTGGTCAGTATGCATCATAGCGACCAGTCATTGTGCAGTTTGGTCAATTTGCATTTTAGCCTTTTATTATATAGGATTTTTTTTTAAAGAATCCCATGGAAGGCTATGGCTCTAGTTCTCCTTCCCAGACAAGCATGTGAAATTAGTCTCATTTGGTTATCCAGCAACTACTGAAGATGAAGCCTGCTATGCCTGCTGGCTGTTCCTTTGTGAGCAGAGTGTATGTTTGCTGCAGTATGGAAACCACCAACACCAACATCTGTTCTAACTTGAGCTGCTCTTGTGATTTTTCCTTGTCCCACTGGGGGCTAGGTCTTATTCCAAACTTGCTGTAACATTTTGTTAGCCACTTGGTCTGTCAATAGAGAAGTGTTAATTGCTTAAATATCATTGTTTTCTCATGTGGACAGGAAAGTCCATGGGTTAGGGCGGAAGTGCAGGTGAGAGCTCCACATAAATGGTGGACTATTGTTAAAGAGCCTTGCCTCTCATTGTCACCAAGAGACTGTTTTATATCCACAGAGGTCAGTGGGAATGTGGCTGAACTCTCCTTCTGGAAATACTCCCATCTTTAAATCTTGCTGCTGCAGGTGGGCGTAATTCTGGAAATTTTATAACTGTTCTTTATCAGGAAGTCACAGAGTAAGAGCAGAGTTGGAAAGAGATGATGATACAATAAAGGAACTGCAAAAGAAGTTCTCTCCAACTTGTATTTCAGATGAACTTCCCCTGTCTTGTACTGTTTATTTTCTGTGATTAAAATAATAAAATGTAATATGGAATCAGAGCCACAGGATTCCAAAGAGTGTTTTTTTTTTTCCTAAACTGCTTGCAGAATTGATTGAATCAATTTAGAAACTTTTTGGTTTAAGTTTCCGGGGTTCTTTTATAATCTTTCTCTTGTTTGCCTTGTTCTATAATTATTTCATATTGCATTTTAATTGTTAATAAAGTCCATTAATTCATGACTTCATGTTTTATTTGGTAGAACACCAGACTCATAGATGATTAGTGATAGTTTATGAAGTATTCTTAGTTCAGGGGTCTTCCATTGTGTGAAACTGAGTATATACAAACAATGTCTTTGATTTTCTCTCCGTGCAAATGGTGTCGTCACATTGACCTCTAATCAAAAAATGAGAAAAGTCGCCAAAGACAATATAAGAAAACTGATGTTTCTCATTAATTGCTACTAATTTCATAATCCAAATGAGTTTTGCCAAGGCATTTTTGGAAGATTACAAAAATTGTTAAATATAAAATCTTTTTAGATGCACATACTTTGTTTTATTTTCATAATATTTTATTAGCAATCAAAATAGGCAAAAAAAATCTTCAAGAGAAAAATATAAAATACTACCATACACTATCAACTCTATGGTCATGCACTTTTTGACACCACCTATAAATAAGCCTTTGGACAATAATAATTCACCAAATTGTTACTTTATAATAGCATTATAGCTGGCAAGAAGGGGGAAGGAGAGCCCAGGAAAAAGCTAATTGTAGGCCATATAAGTGAAAGCATAAGGCAACTCGCTTTTGTCTCATTGTGATTGGAGTGGTTTTTGAAAGGAGTAAAATATGTCATCCATCTGCTTTTCAGGAAGGCAATTCAAACATCTCATTCAATAAATAGAATAATAAAAAACAACTTATAACTTCATGATATAGTTACAAGAGTTAAAGAAGGAGGAGATAATAATAGACATGCAAGGAGACCACACACAGTCACAGAGAAAGAGATAAAGAAAGGGGCCCCACGAAGGAAGAGACACGCAGCCGTTAACACAGAAACAGAAGCAGGACAGATTTTTACAGAGAAGGGCCTTCCTCTGTGGATTTTGATTGTTTGGTCCTTGTAACCCATGAAACTAGTGAATGCATCCCACAGAAAAAGCAACCAGCCCTGTCACTCGGGGCTTCTTGGCTGAGGGCTGAACTTTAGTTAAGAGTCAGGGTCCATCGGCCAGCCCTCCCACCTTCTAATTGTCTTAGCCAAAGTAATAAAGTCTATCTACTTGTACCAAGTTGCATTAGAAGGAATGCTAACTTATTCTCTCACTTGTAAAATATGAAACAAAGCTAAAGTTAATACTTTGTATAATGCTTCCCTCCAAAAACATTCCAAAAACAAAATAAAAATCAATGTTATTTACTTTAGGAACTGGTGTGTGTGTTTTTAAGAAAGAAATAGAAGAGTGTTTACCAGTTTTGCACTTATCTTTTCTTAAAGGATCTCATTGAGAATCTAAGCCTTGAGAACAACATCTCAGGCAGACGAGATGAGCAGTAAAAGAGCCAGCCAACAGCAGTAGCAGCCCTGCACAACCTAGAAAGAGCAGCAAGACACTCAAAGGGAAACTGGCTAGAATGGGCAGATGGGGGGAGCAGTCACTGCTGCTTCCAGTGTTCCCACTCCTGTGCGAGGCCTAACACTTTAAAGCCTCGTTGAAAAGATGCATTTACAGATAAACCTGTACTAAATTTATGCTAGTCAGAGTTTTTTATAGAGTTGTTGAGGTCTAGCTGACATACCTAAACTTCACATGCAGGGTGTCCCCCCCAATATGTATACACACTTTAACAGCTGATAGCTCAATTTTGAAAATAAAATGTATTTTAAAAAACACTGCCTTTTATAATTATTCTAAGTGTGTATATACATCTGGGGGGAGGGATGCCCTATATTTAAAGTATAGAATTTGGACAACTCCTACAAGATAATGGACATATTCATCACCATCGCCGAGTTGATCTGATGTTTGATGGGGACCTCTGAGTCCTTGTGGTAGATCTGTACACCTGCATGAGGTGCTGGTCATCATAGCAGGCAGCAGGGGCCCAGGGATGGCCTGAGGGGGTCCATGAGGAAGGGTCCGAGGACTGGCCATCTGGGGGGGTGGGGAGGATGAGGGAGAGTTGGGTTCCATAGAAGAACTGTTGAAACAGAAAGCTACAGCAATTCTTGGCAAAGAACCTTTACCCTACTGCATCAGAGTTTTAATTTGCGTTTCTCTAATAATATTGAACATCTTTTCTTATGCTTATTTGCCATTCATGTATCTTTTTAGGTGAAGAGTCTGTTCAAAACTCTTGCCTCTTTAAAAAATGGATTCTTTGTTTTATATTATTATGAGAGTTCTTTATATGTTCTAGATATTAATCTTTTATCAGATATTTATGTATACTTGGCAAAGATTTTTCTCCTTTAGCTTGTCCTTTCATTTTTCAAAGAACAATTTTAATTATTATGAAGTCCAATTTCTTAATTTTTTTATGAATTGCACTTTTAGTATTGTATCTAAAAAATCTTTGCCTAATCTAAGATTATGAATGATTTCTCTCGTTTTCTTTGAGACGTTGCATAGTTTTAGGTTTTGCACTTAGGTATATAAGCGATTTTGAGTTAATTTTTGCATAAAGTGTGTAGTATGGATAAAGTTTTGTTTATTTATTCATTATTTTGCATATGGTTATCCAATTGTTTAAGCTCCTTTTGAAAAGACTATTCTTTCACCACTGGATTAACTTTGCACCTTATTAAAAATAAGTTGTCCATTAAATTTGGGTCATTTTCTAAACTATTTTGTTCCATTTTTATATTTTTCCAACTTAGTAGCAATATCACACTGTCTTAATTTCTACAGCTTTATAATTTTAGTCATCTAACTTTACTTTTTGTTTTCAACATTGTTTCAAATATCCTAGTAGACTCAGAGATCTTAAAACCTACAAAAGTCAAAACCTAACATAACATAATTATTAAGTATAGTGCTAGCATCCTTAATCAAAAATCAAATTTAGAAAGAACTAAGAAGCATTCAAATGGATGTTATCCATACATTAATGTCTTGCTATCCCATATCCAGAAACTGTTCATTAGAAGAATCTTCTCAAGTAGAACAGTCTTCCAACTGAAAGAACCAACTTGGATAAGAGGGAATGAAAGCTGGAGATGGCAAAGGAGAAAATCTTAATTTCTTTGACTTTATTTTCCAAGTCCAAACTTACTCTATTCAGGAATAACTCAGAGATGTTATCTTTAAGGCACTCCCCTTCACTCAGCACCACAAAGGCTCAGGCACTGAGCAAGATGACACAGGCCGAAAATACAATTTATATATGTGCATATATAATTCTTCTCTGTCACCAAGGGAAATTCCAAGAACGACAGTGGAAACTTATAAAATGAGCAAGCTGTTTTTTGGTGGCCATTTTCATTTAAGTGGCATGCTTACATAAATTAAGCATACATGAGAAGGGAACTGTCTTATAAAGAATTTCCTTGCAAGTAAAGCTAGACAAGTTTTAAGGTCATGAGCTTCCCAACACTGAGTTCAGAAATAGACTGGAAGCCCTTCATCAGGATTATTGGGGAGTGAATTTCTGCAGTCAGCGACAGGCAAATGTCACTGACTTCAAGAGTGACATCCAACTCCAAACAATGATGAGCTTTGAACCGTTCACCATATGACATCAATAACTACAGTAAGGGCATAGTTTTCAAGCTATATTCTACAGGGTTCTAGCATCCCCAAGTATAAAAAGAGGTAGCATTGTTTTGGTCTCTGCCTTGGCTACTGCCCTAGGAGTGTAACCAAAGCCTGGGTTGAGCAAAATTTATTAGATTCCTTCCAGTTCAGAAATTAAAGTATTTCCTCCTCCATTGTTTTACACTCTCACTTATATAAACACGTACTGGATTTTTTGGTTATTCAAGCAGCATTTCACACTCAACTGGCCCATTCTTCTGTGGGAATTTTTCCTTTGCTCACATTGTTGGCCACATGAACCTTTTCAGAATCCGGCAAGATGCAGCAATAAAAATGACTTTGGCCCACATGTTTGACTGTAGAGCTGCTATCTACCCCAGATCAAATAGTTTTTACTCTATAAATAAAGGGTTTGACCTGTTCGTTTTAGCCAGCTTGTCTAAACATAGAAGTTTAGCTGAGAAGTGATCCAGATTTCAAGTGTCCAGACCTTAACATATATAACACACATGCACATGTTCACACACACATGCAGACTCGTGTATGCATACATGCTGGCATTCTCCCCTCTTTGACCAGTTTCAGAGCATCTGTCCTACTTCTTCAGAGGAGTCACCCAGTAAATAATCCTAGGGTTTTTTCCAGAGCACCTCTTGTTCAGTAGGCACTGGAATGAAAAATAGGGCAAATACCAGTCTTAAAGGACATTGCTGTTTAGTTTCCAGCCATGAAAGCAACAAAGATGGAAAAGGGGGAGTACCTGGGTCTGTGATCACTGGGTGGCAGACTTCCAGAGACACCGAACCTGGACTTCGTTTTATCAGGATTCTTTCTAAGTTGCTATTAAGAAGTATTTTCAACAATCTCATTTTTATTAGCCGTTTGTGCCCATTATAGTTTTCTAGTTGCTAGCTTGTTATGGATTTAATATAAATAAGGTTCTAAAAATGTCTCACATGAGGAGTTGCAGGGCTGGGTATGCTATTTAGAATGTATAAAAAGGCTATGTAAAGGACTTCCCTTGCAATGGGACTCTTTTATATTTAATAGAACTGTCATATAAACATATACTAGCATTTAAAATTCAGTTTCTAGGCTATAAAATAAACACCATTTCTAATATTGCCGTTGGCTTTCACATGCATAGAGCTTAGTTCATTAAATGCCCTTTACTCCATTTATGTGAAATGTGTTTTTAACCACCAGAGCATCACATAAAATGCATTATTTCTTGAAATGCAGCTATTATCAAGGAAATAATAGTGAAAGTCAAACATACCAAATGTTCAAGCAAATTATAGTTCATTTTAACACCTTGTATAGTGCCACAAATCTGGTAAACTTCTATTAAATTATAATTGATGACTATGATAATGGCATTCATATTCATAATTTGAAATATAAATGTGGACATAGATCACAGTAAAGATTATAGATTTATATAGATATAAATTCATAACTCACTGTTCACCTGAAAGTTATGTAGTAGCAATACTTTATTTCTTTTGCAAGTTAAAATGAAGTTGTTCTCCATTGCTTATCTTTATAAACATCAGTGAAAATGCACTATAATGTACCTCAATTTTCTCATCTGAAAAATGTTTATAATGGTAGTAACCTGACTCAGTTTCTTATAAATAAGTTAGCACATATAAAATTTTTAGACCATTGCTAAGCCCATAATCAGTACTTAGTAAATATTATCTACTACTAATATTATTTTTCTAGAGCTTTGATTTAAAGTCACCAAAAATGAATACTTTCTTACACGTTTTGGAATTTTTCTGTGAGACAAAATAAAAATCATGAGTGTAAATTTTGTGCCAAATAGAAAGTGCTATGTTGTTTGTCAATATACTATAGCAGCAATCAATCTAGATCAATATATTTACAAACAAATATTTTCTTGTGTATAATTTTTATTTGAAAGTTGACAACTTGGGAGCATGACTACTGTCATTAAAAAGTTATGTGTGCCAAAACCGGTTTGGCTCAGTGGATAAAGTATCGGCCTGCGGACTAAAAGGTCCCAGGTTCGATTCCAGTCAAGGGCATGTGCCTGGGTTGTAGGCACATCCCCAGTGGGAGATGTGCAGGAGGCAGCTGATTGATGTTTCTCTCTCATCGATG
>NW_006300032.1:5578258-5598603 GCF_000327345.1 Myotis davidii | reverse complement strand
GGGCACATTCCGGGTGGGAGATGTGCAGGAGGCAGCTGATTGATGTTTCTCTCTCATCGATGTTTCTAACTCTCTCTCTCCCTTCCTCTCTGTGAAAAATCAATTAAATATATTTTTAAAAAAAGTTATGTGAACAGACATAAATAATATGAATACATAAAATATACTAAAATTAATCTTAAAAAGAAATGATTGATGGTGGAATTACCAAATGGTTGCAAAATAACTGACATTCTGATAAATGATACTAAAACAGTGGGCTATTCCTATATAACACAACACACACAAAAAAAGCAAATGCCTGGTAAATTAAAGTCCTCAATATGAAAATAAAAACTGCAAATTTTTGGGAGACAACCTGAGAGACTATCTCTATAACATCAAGATACAAAAGAATTTATTAAGCCAAACACAAAATCCACAAACTCTAAAAAAAAATGTTTAAAATATATTTATTAAAATTTAAAATTTCTGTGTGCCAAAAAGTAACAAAAAAATTAAGACAAGTCACAGACTAGAGGGAGATATTTGCAGACATATTAAAACCTCCTTTCCCCCCAAATAGTATCTGGAATTCTTCATGTGTTATAAACCAAAAGACAACCCAATAAAAAGTGGGCAAAGAATTCACAGAGAAGAAAACACAATGATCAGTAAATATATAAAAGTATCCTTAACCTCAATACAATAAATGGGTTTACAAATTAAAATAGTCAGAGACTGTGTACATCTGGCTACACCTGACTACATTGAAAAAGAATAAATCATCATTTAATATAAAATGAAAAATCTGAAAAATTAAAAATCTGTTTTAAGACTTCAGGAAACAATCAAAATAGCTAGGACTTGTGGAGCCAAGATTCCAAAGAAAAAGGAAAACAGAGACATAAACTCAACATTCACTGTTGCCTACTTTGTTGAAATTTTTGCCAATCTGTAATTTTTAGCTGAGAAGCTAAAAACCAAACCAAAACAGGTAACTCAGGAATTTGGGTCTTCAAAGTTTCCAACAGTTGCAAGGGCTGAAGAAACAAAACTAGAGATCAGGCCTCATTATAGAAGATTCTGATAAAATGCCCCCCAGATGTTTAGTTGAGACCCCAGGAAAGTATCAAAATAGACTACCTCTCACTATTACTGAAAAATGCCTGATTTAGTTCAACCCATTGCATATTAAGATGACCTATTTCTATTCTAATTGTCTGTCTGTCAGAAGCAAAAGTTAGTCTTCTCTGTAGAAAATTAACATTATAATTAGTCTCAAATTATCCTTAAACTTTTGCATATACAATGACTGACATCCATTAAAAATAACCAGTTATACCAGAAACAGAATCAAACACTTAAAATAAAAATGGAAAAAGTAGAAATATATCCAAAGAAGAGCCAAATAGTAGAATTAGCAGACGCTGATTTTAAAAGAATAGTGGTTCATATGTTCAAGGAAAATAAACAAGATGGGAGGTCTTTAGTGGAGAAGTAGAATTAAGAGGAAAGAATCAAATAAAATTCTAGTTTGGAAAAATATAATTACCAAAATTAGGAACTCAATGGATTGGCTTCACAGAAAGCTAAACATTACTAATGAGAGAATTAGAGAACTGAAAGATAGGTTGGCATAAAAACAGCTTGAGTGCAGCACAGTAAGGAAAAACCGAGGGAAAGAATATATTACAAGAAACATATTGAATATAATGAAAGATCTAGCATGGCCCTAACTAGTTTAGCTCAATGAATAGAGCATCAGACTGCAGACTGAAGGGTCCTGGGTTCAATTCCGGTCAAGGGCACATGCCTGGGTTGCAGGCTCGACCCCAGTAGGGGGCGTGCAGGAGGCAGCTGATCAATGATTCTCTCTCTTCATTGATATTTCGATCTCTCTCTCCCTCTCCCTTCCTCTCTCTGAAATTATTAAAATACATTTTTTAAAAAGGGTCTAGCATGTAAAAAGGTCTAGTATGTGTGAAAGGAGAGAAGGTTCAAAGTGGGACAGAAACAACATTTGAAGAAATATGATTAAGAAATTTTATAAATTTGTAGTAAATATCAAGCCATACACTTAAGCAGTTTTATGAACCACAACAAGATAAACATAAAATAAATCCACATAGATACACATCACAGTAAAACTATTAACATCAAGGATTCAGCAATACAGAGATGCAGAGAAAATATCAAACGTTTTTTCTTTCATCTAAAATGTTTCATACTAATTCTAGTGGATCTACCATTTTTAATCATCAGTTGCATCTCCAAGTGAAAAATCTGACTGACACTTAGGTGACTGAAAGAAAATAACAACAGATCTCATGACATTAGACCTGGCTGAATGTTTAAGTGGGAAAATTCCTTGGAATTGGGTTGGTATGCTCAATCTGAGGTCTTGCATAGATCTTCGAGTATTTTCCAGGTGGACCTGGGGTGAATGGAAAGGGAACCAGAGAAACGCCTTTATAATTTTGCTTCGTAGGCCTGGCCCACGTGGTGTAGGAGATTATAGAGTCAAGTGGGTTTCCTAATTACTCTTACTGCGCTATCTTCCTCTCAGACTGATTTAAATTAAATCCAGACATTCTGCCTTGGTTTAAAACAAATTTTAAACAGTAAAGCAGAATTATTAATGGCTTCATTTTCCTTCTTATCAAATGCTGACATATCCAAGATAGATTTGGGAATTATTGGTACCTAAACACTCATCTCCTTTATCATTTAAAGTTGATGATTTCCTAAATTAATACTCAGACCCTTCTTTAATTAGACATACAGAAATAAAAGGAGAGTATAAAGTTTTCTCGTACATTTGGTCCAAAATTACTTTTTTACTTAGTATAGTTAAAACCATCAAAGACAGTTTCCATGTTTTACCAATGGATTATCTGCAGTTTATAGGGATATTGTTCTACAGAGGAAAAACAAACTGAGGACTTTTATAAGAGGGCATTCTTGGTTCAGGGTGCATTATAAATGATGTGCTATCACTTTTAGAGCCAACAAAAAAAAAAGAGACAAGGTTTTAATGTTAAAACACTAAAATTGATTTATTGCTATTATGCTTGTCTAATACAGGAGAAACTGTTTTATAATGTTGATAAGGTGAGCATAGAATTTAGTTTGGCTACAGATACAGTTTTTGTGTAATGTAACTACAGAAACAATGTCTTGAGGGTTCTCTGAAGAGTGGACTGAGTTGATATAGACCACTAGAAACTCACTGCATTCTCAGTAATCTGGAGGCTAATAATGAGCCCGTCTCCTTCAGGCAGCTAAATTTCTCTAGCTTCATGCCGAGCGGTTTGCATAAGAAGTGAAATTTCACCTAAACCTGTCAGAATGGCTATTGTAAAACAAAACAAAACAAAACAAAACAAAAGAAGAAGAAGTAAGAAGTGTTGGTGAGGATGTGAAGGAAAAGGAACCCTTGTGTATTTTTGGTAGGAATAAAAAGTGGTGCAGCCACTATGGAAACCAGTATGGAGGTTTCTCAAAAATTTTAAAACATAACTGCATATGATCTAGCAATTCCATTTCGGGTATTTAGCCGAAGGAAACAAAAATACAAACTCAAAAAGATATATACACTTCTATATTCATTGAAACATTATTTACAATAACCAAGACATGGCTATTGTATCCAGAGCATTAACTAAGGTCTGTTCACCTGAAGCAGAACTCACTGGAGCTATGAAAAGGCAGGAACACCATTTTTTAAAATATGTTTTTATTGATTCCAGACAGGAAAGGAGAGGGAGAGAGAAATAGAAACATGAATGATGAGAGAGAATGATTGATTGGCTTCCTTCTGCATCCTCACACAAAGGATCGAGCCCAGAACCCAGGCATATGCCCTGACCAGGAGTCGAAACGTGACCTCCTGGTGCATTTGTTGATGCTCAACCACTAAGCCACACCAGCCAGGTGGAACAAATTTTTAAATGGTAATTTTGACAGAGCACTGGAGGCTGTGTGTGGACTATCTTGAGACCGAGAGACTCTTGGGTGCCAAAGTCTTATGAAGACCCCACACTCTCAAGGGTCTTATTCTCAGAAACCCTACTATGTTCTCATGATGAAGATGTGAGAAAGACTCCCCTCCACCAACGCTGCAGGCAGAGAGAAAAATTGATCTCCTCCCCAAAACATATAACCTGTCTCATCATGACAAATACTTTGACCCAACCTTATTCAGAGAGATTCTACAAAATACCTGACTAGCGCTCCTCAAAACTGTCAAGGTCACCAAAAACAAGGAGAGTGAAAAATTGTCACAGCCAAGAGGAGTTTAAGGAGACATGAAAACTGAATGTACCATGGACACAGACAATAGTGTGGTGAAGGCCTGGGGCAGGAGGTGGGGTGGGGAGAGCAGGGGAGTCTAGAAGGGATCAATGAGGAAAAAGGGGACATCTGTAATACTTTCAAAATAAAGATAAAATTTTTAAAAAGACTCAATGTACGATAGTATCCTAGATAGGATCCTGGAATAGGACATCCTATATAATAAAAGGCTAATATGCAAATTGACTGAATGGCAGAACAACCAGTTGCTATGATGCACATTGACCACCAAGGGCCAGATGCTCAACACAGGAGTTTCCCCCTGGTGGTCAGTGTGGTCCCACAGTGGGAGTGCCACTCAGCTAGAAGCCGGACTCACAGCTAGTGAGTGCAGTGGCGATGGCAGGATCCTCTCCCACTTCTGCAGCAGCGCTAAGGATGTCTGACTGCACTAAGAATGTCCAGGAGTGGGCCTAAGCTGGCAGTCAGACATCCCCTGAGGGCACCCAGATTGTGAGAGGGCAAATTTTGTGCACCGGGCCTCTAGTTAGCTATAAACTCAGAAACTCTGAATAACATATGGACTCTAATAATAATGTATTCATATTAGTTCATTTATCATATTAATGTACCATACATACTAATTGTAAATGTACAATTACATTCCAGTGTAACATAATTAGAGGGGAAACTGGGGGAGAGGGCATATGTGAACACTTTGTGATGTCCAATTTGTCTGTAAATCTAGAACTATTCTAAAACATAAAGTTTACTAAAAACTAAGCTAAAACTAATATATAAAAATTGATTTTGTAATTTTAAAAATCATTTTCCAAAAAAAAATGAATTAACTGAGCTAGGCAATTAGTATCAATAACAGCCAATATCTCCTAAAAGAGATAACCAGATATCATGTGCTTACTGATGAAAACACCTCCAGGAAATGCAGAGGGCAGAGACACATATTAAACAGCATCAAGAGTGTGCAGGGAGTAAAATCCAACTGTTAGGAACCATAGGACAAATGGCCCATGATATGGGTCACATATTCTGCTTACCAGCCCTGTTTGTGAATAGGGTTAGGCCCCTGACCTAGGTGTAGCTGGTCAGATGACTTTACAAGGTCATCTAGACTTTCTTCCCCATCATCATGAGTCAAGACAAAATTCACACACCGGAAGAAACCACCAGCTTCTCCAGAAAACTCAATTCCTTTCTTAGTCTGTACAGGGTGCTATAACAAAATATGTACTATAAACTTGGTGGCTTACAAACAATAAACTTTTATTTCTCATAATTCTGGAAGTTGTGGAGTCCAAGATCAAGGCACCTATAGAGTCAGTGTCTGATGAGAGCTCACTTTTTGGTCCAAAGACAGCCATCTTTCTGGGGTCTCTTTTATAAGGGAACCCATTTATGAGAGCTCCACCCTCATAACCTAATCACTTCCCAAAGCCCTCACCTCCAACTACTGTGGCATTGGGCATTAGGATTTAGCACATGTATATTGGGGAGAGGGGACACAAACATTCAGTCACTAACAACCCCACTGACAAGTATCAAGAGAGAGCCCAAACACCTAATATAACTTTGCATTTCCTCCAATAAGGGGGTTCGTGACCACCTCTCCCTCCAGGTCTTCTACCACCAGATTCAAGGACCTACAACCTGAGACTTAGACCAAATACCCCAAATTTCCCTGCTCTGCTGATAAGGAGCTGCAAGTTACCCCCACCCCCACCCCACCCAATCCCATAATGCGCATTCTCTTCCTTGAATTCACCCAGGAAATATTTTCATTTATCCCTGTATTCCTGTTTATATCAATCACCACAAAATGCCCTTGGGCCCCTAGTTAACCCCTTATCTCCTGCTTTTATTCCCCATAAGTCTCAGCACACCTCTATACTGTGCCCCTCTCCCACCCTCTCCAATCTTGCAAACCATTTCATTGTGCTTGTGCCCTTTGAAATTCATGGCCCCTGTGCCTGATTGTATGCTCCACAATGGCCACAACATCTCCCATTCTTATGTTTCTGCAATCTTTGCTGGAGTGTTGCTCTTTCCCAAACCACTCCATTTAAAAAATACTACCTGCATGCCACTCTTCTGCCCCACCCTCCTTCTCCCTCTTACTCAATTCTTTTTACCTAAAGCATTTATCACCTACTATGATTTTACACAATTTACTCCTTCACTCTACATATTGTTTATGATCTGTCTCCTGGTGCCACACTCTCCCCCAACACCGATAGAACATAAGTTCTAAGAGGATGGGGGTATTTGTTTATTCTTTCTGTGCTATATCCCAGACACCTCGAGTGGCATCAGGCACATTTTAGGTGCTCGGTATATATTAACTGAGTAATGATCGTCAGAGTTTGAATCAGTAGTTGATGTCTCAAAGTGGAGTGGAACAATTTTTCTTTCTGGCTGTGGTAGTGGTGGCCCATCCTCAGTTTTCTGGGAGGAAACAGGCAGGGCAGCAGTAAAGCTGTGTGTCCACCACCCTATGATCTTGTGGTCACCATTGGTGTCAGTATTGACCTATGTACCCCTGCTGTGGCGGAGTTTGGCTATGGTTTTCTCAACCTTTTCCTTAGTGCCTGCCTATTTCTTGGAACTCATTCTGCAGCCATCTCAGATCTTGTTGGTGACGCAAAATCTTTTTGAATAATAATTTTTCTACTTAAATAAGCAAGAGAGAGCTTGTTTCTTTGCTAAGAGTGAAAACACACACACACACACACACACACACACACACACACACACAGACACACACACCTGGAATTGGTCTTTTGAAAATGGATGAGAAAATTTCTGACATACCTTTAGGTTATAACACCATCACTAAATGTAAAAGAGAAAATATAACAGGAGGAGGTGGTCCACTTAATTAATTGTGAGTATATACAGCTGAGACAACTTACCCAAAAACTTGGAGCAGAAAAAGCCACAAAATATCGAGACTAAAGTGTTTGTCACATTTCATCCAACAACACATGTTTCTTTATATATAATAAAAGTATAATATGCTAATTATACCAGATGTCCTTCCGGATGAAGCTGGGACTGCAAGGGAAGCCTGGGTCCCAGGTGCCAGAGGAAACCTAGTGCTGGCACCCAGGGGAAGGAAGGCCTATTCCTGCATGAATTTCGTGCATTGGGCCTCTAGTATATATATGTTTTTATTGATTTTTTAGATAAAGGAAGGGGAGGGATAGAGACATAGACACATTGATGAAAGGAAAACTTCATTATTGGCTGCCTCCTATATGCCCCTACTGGGGATTGAGCCCACAACCTGGCATGTGCCCTGACCTGGAATCAAACTGGTAACCTCTTGGTTCCTAGGTCATCGCTCAACCACTGAGCCACACCAGCCAGGAGGGCAGCCTATTTCTTTACTTCCCTTGGTAGGGCTTGCTGGAAAGACACGCAGTGTCTTTTAAAAGCTATCACTTGACCTACTGTAACATAAAAGGCCATCCCTGGGAGAGCCCTGGTGTGGATCCATATGGTTTGTTAGTCTTTTTCCCTGTGACATTTTTATGAAGGTTATGTATATGTCCCATTCTTCTTCATTCTCCTGGTGCTAATTGCTGTCTATTGGACCTGGCTACTGTGTACAGAGATCACATGCTTTCCCCCCTCCCCCCCTGCCCAGGCTGCGGTATGCCACATGGCCCTGCTGTCCTCAGATAAGAACCTGCTGCTGTCTGACCACAACAGCTGGAAATGTTCTCCCTTGAAGAGCTTATCTTGCTGAGACTCGAGCTGAGCTATGACACAGTCGACAAGCACACAGAATGAGTGGGTGCTCTGGAGGCAGCTCATGGTGGGCTTGGATGCAGGCTTCATGTTTGGAGTGGATAGTGAGCTTGACTGTGGACACTTTTCATGAGGGAGGCATTGTGTGTTGAGGAAAGCAAGAGTCAAGAGCAACACAACCACAGTTCTTCTAACAATCAGAATTGCTCTGGGCCTCTCGGTTATTTATTTATTTATTTATTTATCTATTTATTTATTTATTTATCCTAGGTTAGAGGCAGAAAAAAATGAAAGAAAATATCCCTTACGTTCCTTCTTTCTCCTTTACCTCTTTGCAATTTATGAAGCCCCTGGAATCCAAGAATTGCAACATTACCAATAATTGGCCTCTACTGTGGGCTCTTTCTGGCCTCCACCTCTGTCTGCCTCCTCCACCATGCCCCAAGTTAACCAGCATCCAGAATTTTATGTTTAACATTCCCTTGCTTTTTAAAATGATGCCATCATATATACCTATATGCTTAAACAACATGGCATTTAGTTTCTGAGTTTTATAAAAATGATATCATACTACATACAATTTTTTAGAACTTGCCCTTTTTTTCATTTAACATTATATTTCTATTTTTAGAATTGTATTTCTCTATTTTTAACATTATAGTTCTAAGGTTCATCCATGCTGTTCTGTGGAGTACAGATCACTGATTTTTCCTGGTGTGTACCAGGTCTTTGTATGACCGGACCAGAGCGCCTTTATTTGTATTCCTGTTGACATGGTGTTGCTTCTGGCTTTCTAGAAGTCTAAATGGAGCTGCTCTGCACAGCCTCCCCTGTGGCTTCTGGAGCATCATTGTTGCACTTCGTCTCATACACCTGCCTTAGAAAGGCATTTCTGGCTGTTTGCATGCTTCGCCTCACATGACAGCACCTAATTGTTTTTCCAAAGCCATTCTTCTCCTTTATAGCAATCTATGAGTTTCCACGGATCCCCATTCTCTCAACATTTGGTCTATTCGATTTCTCAGAAGACTTATTTTGTGAGTGAGGAATCGTCTGTAATTTGAGAGGATGAGCTAATTAATGCCAATCGGTTGAAAAAGATGCTCAAGCTACCAGGCTCTCACTTGTGAGTGCAATCGCTTCTGTGTCTTTTAATATGCTTTATTCATATCTGCCAATTCAACCATTACTTAGGAATGGGGTCAGCATCACCCTTCAGAGAAGAAAGTACAAATGACCTGGTCAAAGAGAACACAGGCCTATTTCTCTCATGTACCAAACTAAGGTCCCCTGTCTGTAAAAGACAGACAGTAACCCTCACCTTTACACTGGCGGTAGAAAAGACATCAGGTAGGTAATGTCTGTCCTAGACATCGCCACTGCTCAGGCACTGATGGTAGGGTTGTGCCATATACTCCTAAGCATGTTCCTGCCACTTGAAGCACTCAGGCTTGCTTTTTGGGAAAAGGAGGTGGGGGGGGGGGGTAAGGGGAGATTTGAGGATAGAGGTAGGCTCTCTCTCTTCTTAACGGCATTTAAGTATGTTTGTTACCCTCAGAAACAAGACTTTGACTCACTAAAGCCTTGATGTATCCTCATTAATGAGAAAGGGCTCGCATTCCAGGCTAGGGTACAAAGGAGTATTTCACCAGGAATTTTACATAGTGAGAATTTTAAGCTAGGTAGAAAGGAGAATAAGGCAGAAAACAATTCAAAAGATAATAGCATGACAATTAGCTGACTTCAGTTTGAAATTAAGCTAAATTTCACTTTGAGAAAGTTTAGGCAGAGAATCAGGTTTGTTATTCATTTATATAAATTTCATTTTCTTCCCAGCAAACCTATAAATTCTACATTTTACCCTCCTCAGAGCTTTGGATTCTGTCTCTATAATAAACCCTGAAATTTAAAAATAAGGTCTGAACTTTTTCTTTTCCAATTGCAAACATTTCTATATTTGGAAAATCCACACTTAGGACTGCATTTCCTAATGATCAGCTGGGTATTTTGTGTTACATAAACACTAATTTGAAGTTTAGTGAGTTATCTGCCTCCAAATTTTTTCTAAAGTCCTGAAGAATGCATGATGTATTCAAGGTCACAATTCGCTCTTGGTATTCCTGCAATCATGTGTGCATGCTGATTCATGGCACGGTAACCCTTCCCAAGCAGAGAAGACCTTGCTCAATTGGTATGTACACTTGGATAAAGATTCTTTTAAATGGAAATCTTTTTCTATTAGAAAAGTGATGTCGGAAAAAAAATAATGGAATTTACTAGCTAACAAAGATTTTGAATTGTAAAAATGCAATACTTTAGCCAAAACACACTTCCTCTCTTGTTCCTTGTCATAGAAGTATGTATGAGTATAATAAATAAGCTATTTGCCATTGTTTTTTATTCCCTGGAAATTGACTTTTTAATTCACTAGACATTTTCCAAATTAACCGAAGAAAATTGGAAGATAAATTTATGACTAGTTTCTGGGGAATAAACATGAGGCCAATTGGACATAAGTCTAGTGAAGTAAGGGTGGTGCAACATAGAAATGAAATCAGAATGGTCTAACTATCCAATAAGGATGAATCATAGAATAATATTATCTTGGGTTTTGAAGGGATTTTAAAGGTCATCTAGTGCAGTGACATGATTTAAACAAAAAAGTTTCTTGGCTTGACAACATCAAACTGAAGTGTGACTTCGTTTTTCAGAACCAATCCAAATTATCCTGGCAAAATCAGATTTGCCTTGCACATTTATTCTAACCTCAAACTTCAGATGTTTTCAGCATGTAATCTATGGGTAAGGCACAAGAGGTGCCAAGGGCCCTATGACATAGAATGCAAAATTGTGTGGGATTGTGCACATTTGTGCTTTATTCTAATACTAGAGGCCCGGTGCACGAAATTCATGCACGGATAGGGTCCCTAGACCTGGCCAGAGACCAGAGCCAATCAGGGCCTTCCAGCTGCCAGCCGGGGCCTTTCTTCATTCCATGCCGCCCCCTGGTGGTCAGTGTACATCATAGTGAGTGATTGAACTCCCAGTCTCCCAGTTGAACTCCCGAGGGAACACTTTGCATATTAGCCTTTTATATATAGAGACAGTAAGCATTGATTAATATAACCTTAATTTTAAAAAGCTCTTTGGGATTTTATATAATTAAAAACAAGTGTTTTAAAGGAATCTTGAGACCAGTGAGTTTGAGATCTTTTCCTTATATATTATTGCTATCTTTCATTTCTTCCTCAAAATAAATACCTGGTATTTTCCATTAGGCCTCTAAAACAGATAATTATAATGACTCTAAATTAGACTGCCTGCTTGTGTCTCTCCCAATCCCCCTGCCACAGAATAATCATCCTGGAACTCTAATTTTATCATAGAATCCGAAGTGACCCTTAAAGATAATTGCTTTTACAGTTATGAAATTGAGGTTCAGGAAGGTAAGTGGTCTATCTCAGGTCACATAGGTGGAGTCAGTTACTTTTCATCTGAGTTAAATACCTCCAGACTTCTAAGTCCAAACCACCCCAGCATTCAAGATTGAGCCAATCACTCGTTCTACTGTTCCTGGACCATAGGTCCCTTCTAGACAGCTCATTTCCTTCATTGGCCCCTGGACCTACCAGATCCACCATTACCACCAAGTTAAGAACTCTAATTAGATAGAACTGGTCTTTGTTCTTCCTGTTTTCATAGCCAAAACTGGTTCCCTCTAAAATCCCACTTATTTTATATTATGTATTAGAGAATAATTACATATAACTATACTCTAACTCATACATGTCATACATTATCAAACAGCAATTCTTGCTTGTCTCCCTACCCCAGAATACCACTGCACAGAAACAACCACTTTCAACTATTCACCATTTTTTCATATATATATATCAGAAAAAATAACATGTTATTTCTAAATAACATGCTTTAAAGTGATGATTTTTAATGCTTAAATATTGGAAATTATCTATTAACTACCTACAACAAAAGATCAGGATTTAACTCTTTAACTTCACCACCTACCACACAGACATTTTTCCTCCCCTCATTCTTCTAATACAGTGATATAAAACTGATGCTATAAACATTTTGTAACTTTTGATTTTATAATTTATTTTTAATTTACATCAAGTAAAAATATGATTGTGGGTAATCCTGGACTGTTTATTCTGCTCCACTTAGTAATGTATATATCCTTCCATAAATATCACACTCTCATTTACTGTTGCTTAATGTTAAATTTGAAAATTAGGAATTCTGAGTTATCTCATTTTTTTTCCTTATTCTCTAAAATTGTTTTGGGTATTCTAGTTCCTTTCCTTTTCCAATTTTTGAATCATAGCAGGGAACTCTTTTCTCAGTTTCTTTTACCTAGAGAAGAATTTTCTGTTGGGGATTCACATACCTGTGGCTATTACTATATACTTCCACCCCTGGGACTGGCCTGGAGGCAAGGCCAAAACAGAAAAGAGAGAAAAATGGAGATTCTTTTTACAGTCTCCAGCAGTCAAATAGACTGTGGACTAATGAACCAGTTCAACTGGATAATTGATTTAATATAAATCTTTTTAGCAATTAGTCATAATGACAATTCTTTAACATTTGACCAGTATGTCTGATTTAAATCACCACTAAAAATTAAAAATCTTACTCTTATTATTTGCATAATACAAATTATTGTTATTCAATAAAATATATTATTATTTATAATAGTAATGTTATTTTAAAAATACAATTGCAAGAATTGTTTTTTGGGAAGAAAAACTAAAGGAGCACTACAGTTGGACTTCTCCATATTTATGTATTTATTTTTTTTTTCAAAATATATTTTATTTTTTTTTACAGAGAGGAAGGGAGAGAGATAGAGAGTTAGAAACATCAATGAGAGGAAACATCGATCAGCTGCCTCCCACACACTACCTACTGGGGATGTGCCTGCAACCAAGGTACATGCCCTTGACCAGAATCAAACCTGGGACCTTTCAGTCTTCAGGCCAATGCTCTATCCACTGAGCCAAACCGGTTACGGCTGGACTTCTCCATATTTAAACCACAGCGATTTGGTCTTACATTAAATGCAGCATTGAATAAGCTATCTCATATAATACAATTTTTTTTCAACAGGAATCTCAGAAATAATAGCCAAAAGCATTAACTTAAATCTAGTTTCATCATTTATTCCCCTCCCCCAAAATGTCTGCATTGAACATTAAATTGAATGCATTAATCTTTTCTGCTTCTAATGTACATGTTACATTTTTTTCTTTGATTCTTGTTATCCTGAAGAAGCAACATTAAATTCTTCTTCTTCTTCTCTTCTTCTTCTTCTTTTTTTTTTTTTGCAAATTACAGCTTTAGATGACCATTTATCAGGTCTATATTAGAGGACAGTGTGGTTTCCAGAAATTCCATTTGCTATATGCTGTCTGTGATCTTTGCACAGAACTTTCATTTGTCATGGGATTAAGCTCTCTGCTGTGTTTAGTTTTTAGGTCTTGAGAACAAGTCAATCCATATTAAGACACCTAATGATATAATTTATGCAGTGCAAAAGACTTGACTGCCCTCTATCAACCTCTCTGTAGACAAGTCCTTTGATTATAGTAATGGGTAACAATATTTTAAAAAAAAAGGTTCTCTTGGCAAATCTGAAAGTTTCATTAAAAACATGACTCTATAACTATAACTTAGACTTAAAGACATTGGCACAAAGTCAGAATCTCCTGGAATATTCATTTACCCAACATTAGCCCAAAATAACCAATGTCCCAATGTGTCTATTGATTTGTTTTGAAATCTGTTCAAAACGGAAAAGTTGAAGACTAAAAACACTAAGTCCCACGAAATGAGAAAAATCTCACATCATATATGACCAAGAAGTCATCCACTGTCTTCCATAGGAAAATTCTTCCTAGGTATAAGGGAGAGAAAATTTATAAAGTAACAAATTGTCTATTGCATACCATTTAGGAATATGGATATAAAATAAATAAAAATTGATCAGGAAATCACCTAGCATTGTTTTACTGTCAAGATTGTGTGTAGCCCGGCCAGTGTGCTCAGTGGTTGAGTGCCAACCTATGAATCAGAAAGTCGGGGTTCGATTCCCATTCAGGGCACATGCCCAGGTTGTGGGCTCAATCCCCAGTAGGGGGCATTCAGGAGGCAGCCAATCGATGATTCTCTCTTATCCTTGGTGTTTCTATCTCTCCCTCTCCCTTTCTCTCTGAAATCAATAAAAAAATATTTTTGAAAAGATTGCTTGTGGTTAGTTTGAATAAGTAGTGATTCATTTTAAATTTGAGATTTTATTTTATCTTACTAAAATTTACCTGACTACTTTAGAAATGAAACTTAACACTTCATCAACCATTTTGTTTGTGAGAGTCCCCAAAGTGCTCCAATCCTTATTTAAATAGCATTTTATCAACTATTCATTTTAATTTTATATTAGAAAGAAGTCTTTAAGCTATCATTAATTTCTCAAGGGATTGCAACTAATATCCAAGTTTTTTTAAAAATAACTTTCTATCTTACCATAAAGTAAGAATTATAATCTATAGCCGAAACCAGTTTGGCTCAGTGGATAGAGCGTCGGCCTGCGGACTGAGAGGTCCCGGGTTCGATTCCGGTCAAGGGCATGTACCTGGGTTGCGGGCACATCTCCCCAGTGGGGGATGTGCAGGAGGCAGCTGATCGATGTTCTCTCTCATCAATGTTTCTGACTCTCTATCTCTCTCCCTTCCTCTCTGTAAAAAATCAATAAAATATATATTTTTAAAAAGAATTATGATCTATAAAAAGATATTAGGCACTCTGAAGTTTAGATTACTTTACAACTATTTTATACCTCCAAATGCTAACTTTGGGGCTTAACTTTTAATGACCCAAAGAAAGTGTCTACCCTTTGATAAATGAGAAGCCTTACCAAAATTTGTGCAATTTTGGCTACTGGAATTTCACCAAAGTTCATCATAAATGAAGTCTAGCCTGCCTATCACAAAACTATGTCTGAAGATTGAATACTGGTAGAATTGGTTAATTTTGGAATTATAGTAACTTCAAGATGTACAAAGAAAGCCTTGGAACGCCATAATGATGAATTAACCAAATTATCCATAGTAGTATGCATCTCTCAAGTGAATATTAAATAAATGATTATTTATAAAGTGATTAACAGGTTATCTGAAGGCATACTCATAAACCCGTCTCTTAGAGGGTTTGCCTTATAAAAGTCAATTAATAGCAAATTAAAATGGTTATTACTCTTCTAGCCTGAGATCAAACTCGGGCAGTGAAGAATGAAGGAAACTTGTGATCACAATTGCCCTGGAGTCTGACCTCTCTGACTTGAAAAGAGTATGAATAGATTGATGCCTCTAACATTAGGTTTTTCAAACATGTTTGACAGTGACCCACAAGAAAGACATTTTGAATTCCAACCCAACACACACACACACACACACACACACACACACGAAAATAATCCTACCACTACATGTCACATACACATATTTTCTCTATTCTTCTATCCTGTTCTATTACATTTTTAAAAAATGATATGTTCATACTACCAAGTTTATTTCATGACACCTAATAGGTCATGGACTACAGTTTGGAAAATACTGTCCTAGGACATATCTAATATTCATTGACATAGTCAAGAGTTTATCAGAGAAAAATGGAGCAGTTTAGAGAATAGTACTCCAGAGCAGTAGCAATAGAGACTTCACACATTTGCTCAGAACCAGAGGTGACAATTGGCTTATCTAGTGATAATCTTCTTCCTAGATCCTAAAGACTTAATGAGTGTTTTTAAATTTAATCCCAGCAGGGACATATTTGCTAGGAGTTATCTTTGGCTCTTGCCACTTCTTTGTACTCCACAAACAATATTTCACCAGCTTCTCTGAAATATCTCTTGGACTTTTCTTTCCTTTCTATTCCCATTGTTATCCGTTAGTCCAGGATCTCATACCCACATCATTACAGCAGCCCCTGGTTCCTCAGCCTCTGTGGCTGGTGTAAGGTTTATCATCACAAAGTATTGTTTAATTATATCTTCACCCTAATTAGAACCCCATGATGATGCTGTGTTTCAACATGTGAAGAGAGCAAAGGAGTCCTATATTTTCAGAACACTTACGTGAAGCAGAAATCAGGCTGTGTTTTTGTTCCGTTTATAATTTCCCTTAATTCTCAAAACTATCCTATGAGATAGAACATTATTAACCTCTCTTTGGTAATTTAGAGAAGACAGCGGGAATTATAACTTACTAAAGACAAGCACATAGTTATTTGTATTAATTTCCTATTGCTGTTGTAATAAATAACCATAAACTTAGATAATAAATGCCACACATCAAAATATAAATACAAATGTATCACCTGACAGTCTGGAGGTCATGATTCTCACTGGACCAACATGAAGGTGTTGATAGGCCTTCATTCCTTCTGGAGGCTCTCAGGAAGAATCAGTTCCCTGCCTTTTCTGTCTTCCAGAGGCTGCCTACCTTTCTCTACTCGTGGCCCTCTTTCATCTTTAAAGCCAATAATTACATCCCTTCAAACTCTGCTTCTGTAGTCAGATCTCCTCTGAGCCTCTTGCCTTCTTTCTTTCCTTTATAAGGACCCTTGTGATTATATTAGGTCTACCAGGATAATCTAGGGTAATCTCCCCATCTCAAAATCCTTAATTTAATCACATCTACAAAGAGCCTTAGCCAAATAAGGCAGCATTTACAGGTATCAAAGATTACGACTGTTTGGGCCATTTATTCAGCCTATGGCAAGTAGAATAAACATTTTTTTAAAGCACACATGGGACATTCATATGGATAGATCACATTCTGGCCCATAAAACTGGTCTCAATAAATTTAATAGCCCAGCCTGCACCCTCTCACAGTCCGGGAGCCCTCGGGGGATGTCCGACTAATGGCTTAGGCCCATTCACCGGCAGTCAGACATCCTTAGTGCTGCCGCAGAGGCGGGAAGGTTCCCACCACCACTGCTACACTCATCAGCCATGAGCCCAGCTTCTGGCTGAGCGGTGCTCCTCCTGTGGGAGCACAATGACCACCAGAGGGCAGTTGAGTGTCTGCACCCTGGTGGTCAGTGCACATCATAGCAACCAGTCATCCCACCAGTCAGCCAATTTGCATATTAGCCTTTCATTATAAAGGATAATTACAAAAATAAGTATGCTACAGTACATGAAAAGAAAGGTGTAAAAACCAATAATGTGCATTTCCACCTCAAGAAACAAATAAAAATGGTAAGAAAATTATACTCAAAGTGAGTAGTAGAAAGGAAATGTTAAAGATAAGATCAGTAATCAAGAAAACAAACAAACAAGAATAGAGTGATTCAGTGCAATCAAATCTGGCTCTCTGATGAAAATCATTAAATTGTAAAATCTCTAGCTAACCTAGAAATATAAAATAAAAACACAAATTACCAATACATGAAATGAAAGAAAGATTTTTACTCTAAAGATATTAAAACAATAATAAGATATTTTAACAAGCAAATTTATGCCCATAAATTTGTCAACTTCAATAAGATGAACAAATTTCTTGAAAGATACAAATTATCTGATTATTTCTCTACTATTAAATAAATTGATTTCATAATAAAAAAAAAACTTCCCACAAAGCAAATGCTGGACACAAATGGCTTCATTCACTAATTTTTTCAAATCATTCAGAAAGAAATAATACAAACCTTTTCAAAAAACAGAGGCAAGCATGGTTTCAAACTCACTTTATGAAGCCACTAATACTCTGATATCAAAACCAGACTATACATAAAAGTGAAAATAAAACCATAAGCTAGATAGTTGTGAGGAAAAATAAAACTATATTCTTACTGAACACCCTATAAAAAATTAACTCGAATCATAGACTTATATTTAAAAATCAAAACTGTCAAACTTTAGAAGAAAACACAAGTGGAAAATCTTCATGACACTGGGATAGGAAAAAAGCAAGAAATGCAAAAGAAAAATAAGCAAATGATATAAATTGACAATTCACAGAAGGTAAAACATAAACGTTCAATATAGAGAGATTTTTAGCCTCACTAGATATCAGAGAAAAATAAATTAAAATAATAATGAGAGACCACTTTATGCCAACAGATTATAAAATGTATAAATTTGTAAACAGGAAACTTAATGAACTGCTTTCTGGTGCGACCCTCACCTGAGAACAATTTCTGTTGATTTCATGATCTAAGAATTCTACTCTGGGTATACACATAAAAGAATTGAACAAACGTATTTATCAGGTGTTGTTCAAGGGCATCCCAAGTGTTCATACAAGAAAATTGGAAGTAAATAAGGTACATACATACATACGTGTGATTTATGCAGCATTTAGAAACATTGCTAACTGCATACATCAAATCTGGCTATATCTTCAAAAACATTGCATTAAAACTATTCTGAAAAAAGAATTCTATAACACAATGACATTATAAGATAAAAGCCATCCATACAAAAATAATACCTATTTTATAAGAATACACGTATATATCCAAAGATATTTTTCATACACAAAATACTGGTCTGTGGGGGAAAAAATAAAATAAAATAACTTAGAAACCCATAGGATGAGAGTCAATCATGAACTGAGAAATATTTAATGCAATTATATACTCCTTGAGAACCAAAAGAAAAAAGATTAAGTGTTTCTAATGAATGTACTTTTGCTGTTTTCCAAGGATACAAAGATGAATGGATGAAGGTGGCTCTGCTAAGTTGGAGTAGATTTAAGAGGATGAGGAGTCTCCCTCATGGGAAAGGAATTCAAGGAATGTGTGAAAACAATATTTCCTTCTACTTAAAGATACACACAATTATTCTGGGGCTGAGATATGCCGTGCGACTGTAACAGACCTATGTGTCCATACCAGGTGTATGACAAAGGAGAAACATGTAGAATAAAGACCACAATCCCTGTGTGTGGCAGCATGGGCTGAGCAGTGAAAATGGCCACCAGACTGTCTCAGAGAAACATTCAATATTGTGAAATGACAAATATAATCAGAGCAACACAGATCGCAGCTCTGGATTTATACGGAAAAATAATGGGTTTGCCCTGAGAGGCCCCACAGTTTTGCCAAGGCATTAACAATGTGCATGGGCCTATTGGAGAGCCACCCCATGGTAGATGTAGCTAAATAACTTATGTAACTTTGTATGTGAACAAGCTTATTAAAATGAGTGTGCTGCACAGTGAAGATACACAGTATGACTTTGTGAGTGTGAAAAACATGGATTTTTTAGATGTATAACAAGATGAATGTGGACTCCAAGAATTTTTGAATCTTTGAAGAGGAGAGACTGAAAAGGGATGAGGCTAAAGATCGAACAGCCCCATTGTGGCTGAAAGTTGATAAACCAGTGTAGTGTTTTCAAGCTCAAATGCACCTAATTTAGGTGACTACTCCATCAGGTCCATGCATGTTCCAGGTGAAGAGATGAGATTCCCCTCAAGGGAAAGGAATTCTTGTTTACATCAACCTAAGAATAGGTCAATACAGGAATATGAGATAAGTATGTGGCAGATGGACTTTAGTTTAAAATGAGAGTAAGCCCAGCCAGCATGGCTCAGTGATTGAACATCAACCTATGAACCAGGCGGTCACAGTTGGAGTCCGGGGATTCCCAGTCAGGGCACATTCCCGGGATATGGGCTCAACCCTTGGTAGGGGGCATTCAGGAGGCAGCCAGCCAATGATTCTCTATCATCATTGATGTTTCTATCTCTCTCTCCCTTTCCCTTCCTCCCTGAAATCAATAAAAAATATATTAAAGTGAGAATTAAACTCTGGGTCTAGTGTCATTTGGCCCAGAGTGGCTCACATTGGTGTGAAGACAGACTGGGAAGTCAGTTTGGTCAAGGACTCTAGAACAAAGGTTAGAAAAATTTTCTGTAAAGAACTAAAAAGTAAATGTTTTGATGATCTCTATCTTAACTAATCAACTTTGCCATAGGCGATATGTAAATAAATCGGCATGGCTATGTTACAATAAAACTTTATTTACAAAGGCAAGCTGCGGGCCAGATTTGGCCCACCGGCCATATTTAGTCGACCCTTGCCCTAGAAGAAGTCTGGAACTTTGAAATAGTGTAAATTATTTTAGTTTTCATTTCCTTCCACTATCATTAACAATTGGTAATGTATCAGTACAAGTCACAGTATCATCTTACTTGCGCTGTGTAAGTTCAAGTATTTCATTTAGTGCAAGTCTGCTGCATCTGGAAACATCTTTATTTTGCTTTCATTTAGA
>NW_006300032.1:5571065-5577646 GCF_000327345.1 Myotis davidii | reverse complement strand
CAGTGGGAGATGTGCAGGAGGCAGCTGATCGATGTTCCTCTCTCATCGATGTTTCTGACTCTCTATCTCTCTCCCTTCCTCTCTGTAAAAAATCAATAAAATATATTTTAAAAAAATTACTAATATATAGTGATGTGCAATCTGTCATTTTTATGAAAATGCTTTGGAAAGTGGGAAGTCAAGTGAAATTAGTCTGGAGACAATGTATGAGAAGCAGAAATCCCCACTTCATCTTCTCCCCTTTCACAAATAACTTGAAAAAAGGCTAAGTTGAGAGGAAATATGGCAACATGGTCGAGAAAGGTGGGGTCTCAAAGAGGTTGGGGAATCCATCAGTATTGAAAGTATGAAGAGAACTAGACTTTCATCCCTTCGCAAATACATGTTCTGATGTCTCCTGAGATAAATTCTGAATACAGAGGAGAGGGTCAGTGAGAAAAACCTGCAGGATATTTAAGAAAGAATTTGGCAATAATATATGTGCATGCCTGATAGCCACTGCCTTTTTGAACAAAGCATTCTTTAACACATCTAAGAGAAATAAGTCAGATGAAAAAAGTCAAGAACCATATTTCACTCACATGTGGGATATAAAACAAAGCAACAAATGAACAAACAAGACAAACAAGCAAACAACAAGTCATAAACACAGACAACACTGTGTTGGGTACCAGGGGGAAGAGGTTGAGAGGAGGTAGAAAAGGTGAAGGTGTTCACATACATGGTGATGAAAGCGACTTGGGTGGAGTTAGCAGAGGAGGCAAGGTGGTAAATGAGGAGGAAAAAAATAAGCCACAGAAAAGCATATCCATTAGAAAGCACAATTCAATCAAAATAATGACATTTGCAAAATAAAAAGCTATAGTTAATTCCACGTGACTGAAAAATGATTCAAGCAACGGTGGGGCACAAGAGCAGTTACCTAGATGATGTGGAGCCTAACATATTGTTTAAAAGGAACAATGATACACTTGTTCCCATTAATTTCCTTATTTAGGAATGAGCATTAGAAAAACTAGAAATATAAAAATTGGTAAAAACAAGTATGCAGTATACATTTACACAAAGGAATTCTGTTCTTATTACAGTTAACATCCTTAGAATTTAAGAAAATAATTTAATATATTACAGATCTTGGCTAATAAGCATTCATATACATTCAGATTATCCACAGCCTTACTAAGTGTTGCCCATCCTAACATGTAATAGAGGGCTTGTTACCAGATCATATGGATGCCTAACAGAGTTGATTAGGTAACCACAATAAGCTTACTTTTTCTGATTTCTTGAATCAGGCCCATAGCATAGAAAATGTACCTTAGAAATTGAATATAATATAATACATATTATATTATATTCAAGTGTATAATTATATTATATTCAAGTGTATAATTCTATAATATATCATCTGTATATTGCATTGTGTGGTCACCACCCAAAGTCAAGTCGCTTTTCATCACCATGTATTTGACCCCCTTTACCCTTTGCTCCTCCCCCTACCCCCTTTACTGTCTTTCACAAATCTTAGGATGTGAGTGCACCCTGCATCTGGCCACCCTTATTTTTCTTACACTATATCACTACTCGGCTTCCTCCCTTTTCCTCCTTTTCCAGAACACTTTCTTTTGATTCTGTCCTCATGAAGATGTTAGATAATTATTAATGTTTGCATTCTCCCTTTCCAAGGAAGTTGACATTCTTATGCTTTACTGTGACTGAACTAAAAATATTCTATAATTTTTTTGATGTTTTGACCTTTTGTAAATATTTATGCCTCTGCCTAAATGTCACTGAGGAGCTAAATTCTGCTTCATAAACATATAACACTACTGCAGATAGTTCTAACTTTAATAAAAATGGCTTCACATGAAGATCAAGAATTATTCAATTTTTAGTGAAAATATTCATCAATTTAATTTTTAAAAATAATTTATTTGTGAGACCATTCTTAAGAGGAAATATTTTCTGATCCCCAAATATTCAGTCTATAACACTTTTATTAAACTATATTATTGTTCAATTTGCCTGAATATGTATGTTATGACTTAATCAACAGATACTAAAATGTTTAGGTGTTGGTGTTAGGTATTATGAAATATCTAAATGATGAATTAAAGAAGGAAGAGTGCATAGAAATGAAAAGAAATGATGCTTTCCCACTAGCATTTGCAAAACTACTGAGGTTTTCCATTTATGTTAATAGACCTGCTTAACTTATATTCTTGCTCTATAAGAGAATAAAGTATTGATTTTTGTCTTCTACTTCTCTGTTATGGAAGCACTGGAAATGCAATTTAAGGACATCTGTCAAACTTACTAAAATAAAAATTTTAAATCTGATATTTCATGCTTTTAGGTTGGAGTCCCGTGACTCCCTTCCTTGAAAGTCACTATTTAGGTTGTTCCTGAAATCTTTCTTGACTGATGCTTCTTAAGGAGTTGAAGATATGTGAGCATGAGCAGGTGTGAGGGTGTGTGTGCACACTAGCTCATGTCTGCCAGCAGTTCTTGGAGCTTTTCACGTGGGATCTGATTCCCATGCTCAGGTTCAGAGTGAAGTATGCCTATTACAATCAAAACACAGTAACAACAAAGTGACTTCTGTAATACATCAAAAGTCAAACTCAATGAGAATTTTGTGCTATAGTTATGGGGAAAATGTCAATCTTTTACTTCTTATTTCAATACAGTAGTCCCCCTCCCTTTATCCATGGTTGCAGACCTCCAGTGGGTGACTAAAACCTTGGATAGTACCAACCCTTATATCTATACTACGTGAACAAATTTGTGCATGGGTGGGGTCCGGCTGGCCTGCCCCGATTGGGGCCAATCGGGGCTGAGCTGGTGGCAGTGGAGGGGACGAGAGAGGTTGACCACCAGCCACGCACCCCATTAGGGTGGCGGGGGGTGGCAATCAGGGACGGGAATGCCTGGGGGAAGGGGCCTTGGGAGGTTGGCCGGCTGTCCGCCCCCAATCAGGAGGTTGGCAGGCCACAGTACATGTCATAACAACCAATCGTTCCAGTCACTTAGCTTTTATATATAGAGATATTTTTTCTATATATACAGACCTATGATAAAGTTTAACTTATAAATTAGGCAATTTCATGGGTAGATTTGTTCTTACTGTAGATCTTAGCAACCTCAGCATACAACTGTTTTTCTTTCTTCGAGTCAAGAATTTTCACCTTTTCACTTAAAGGAAGCACTGTATGGCTTCTCTTGGCATGGCCATCATCACTACTCTTGCATTTTGGAGCCGTTGTTAAGTAAAATAAGGGCTATGTGAACACAAGCACTGCAAGGCTGTGACAGTTGATCTGAAAAGCAGGATGGCTAAGTGACTAACAGACACTAACAGACATGGAGTGTCTACAGTGGGGATACATTGGACAGAGGGATAATTCATGTCCCAACAGGATGAAGTGGGAAAGTGAGAGATTTCATCATGTTACTAAAAATGTTAAACAATTTAAAACATAAATTGTTTATTTCTGCAATTTTCCATTTAATATTTTTCAGGACACTTTTGACCACAGGTAGCAAACCAGACAAAGCAAAACCACGGAAAATGAGAGAGGCTACTGTACTCAAAGCAGGCCCCACGTACAGGCAGCAATCCACAAGGTCAGGTTTAGGAGCACTGACAAAGTCCCTTTCCGTAACCTGCCTCAGACTGACCTCTCCCTAACATCCAAACATCAACATTTTTCAGTCAATCATTCCCAAGGGCTAGTAGCATTCTCCATCCCACTTTTTCCATTTTTTTCTTTTATGATAACAAGAAGCCAAGGGTTCCTATAAAAATCCTGAAGGAAAAAAAAAAATTCTGGAGATGAGAAAAAAAAATAAAAAAAAAAACAGGTGAAGAAATATAATTCTAACTTTGGTGTTGTAAGAATTTAATTATATGTTATATGAATATTTGGCCTGGCTCCTGCCAATAAACTCTTGGGTAATTCCAAAAAAAATCTTTGGACATAGCCATCACAATTTATATAAAATAAACCTGCAGGAGAATTTCTTGGATAATTATCCAATCCAGTTTTAAACGTATTATTTAAGCAAACTAGAGGCCCAGTGCATGAAATTCATGCACTTGGGGGGCAGGGGTGTCCCCCAGCCTGGCCTGTGCCCTCTCACAGTGCAGGAACCCCACAATGGATTGCCCCAAAGAAGTAGGCCAGAGCCGGGCATCCCACCTCAATGGCGGGCAGGAGGCCGCGGGAACCAGGCTGAAGACTTGCGGAGCCACCGCTGGGCCCCGCCCCCGCTGTGCATGCAGCCATCTTGTGACAGCATGAGGGCATCACGGCATGATGGCATGAGGACCACCTACAGTTTTATTAGTAAGATTCTACCCATATTTTTCACAAATCATTGAGTACAGGCAAAGTACTTATGGGAATTTAATCACCTTACAAGTATTTTGTAACACATTTATTTTTAAGACATTTGGGCCAGTAAATGCAAAGAAAATAGATCCTGCTGCTTTCCAAATCACCTGAGGCTGAGAGAGGCTGAGAGTGAACAGACTGACGATGGTTTGGCACAGATCAATGGCTTTGTTGGGGATTCAGGGAATAAGAACAAGTGCTTTGATGAAAAGTTGTCATGCTTTTTCTTAAAAAGGACCTAGCCCAATAAGCTATTGCTGAAGATACAGAGGTCATCTGAGAAAGAATCATTTTGTGAGGGCAAAATAAAAACCACTTCTCATGCTGTAGTAATGGCAAGAAAAAGGAGTCTTCCCAAGAGAGTTTATTACGTGTCCATTAGAAGGCTTAGCATCAAATCCCACACTGGGGAGATCTAAACAAGGGTTATATGATAGCTAGGTCCCCTGCAGCAGTTATTAATGTGGGCAGAGACAGCCTAATTACCACCCAAGCTGCTCCTACACTGGCTGCAATGTAACATGGAAAGCGCAAAAGGAAAGGGAAGGAGAGACAAGTAATATGATCTATTATTTTGCAATTAACTGGAGACTAGCCCCTGTCCACTGTCAACACTCTCACACACACACACACACACACACACACACACACACACACACATCTGGCTGAATCTCCAGATACCCTAAATTAGTTCTCTGCCTCTCACACTCAGGGCGCTAAATCAGCCTCACCTCTTCCTGCATGAAAACTTGGCTCCCAAGACCCTGGAGGACCAGGGCCCCAGGTCCTTCACTCACCTGGGAGAATGTTAGCTCGCGATTTCATTTATGTTCACAGGGTTGTAAAGTACAGCATTTACCCATATTTCTCTTCCATCACTGTTTCATAATTCCTGTTTTATGACATGAGTTTAATCATGCAAATTAAATGCAAATGATTAGAAAATCCAAGTTTTCCTAACTCATTATATTTGTCATTAATTACAACTACTAATTGGTCCAGCCTCCTAGGAAAAGACTGGTTCCATCAATTATATATTTTACCAAAAAAGCAGACCAAATGCTTATTAGTTTTCCATGCCAGCTAATTAAATAAAAATTCATTGCCAAAAACTGAAGCAGATTAGCGTTGTTTGTACATAAAAATAAAAACATTTGCAAATATTATTAAATAGAATATAAGGCATTATTGTTCAGCCTTATCCATTTAAAAAACAACAACAAAATCCAATTGTAAGCAGAGTTTTATAAAAAAGTAAGAAACATTTGCAATGTTGTATAATGGTAAACAAATGGTCAATCTGTTTAATATTCAAAGAAGTTTTCCAAGTCAATAAAAATGAGACTAACACTTCAAATGTACAACAATAATAACTGTTAATTTACAAAATAAAAAAAAGAAATAAAATGCTCAAATACATTTTAAATGTAAAATCACTTGGAAATCAAATAAATGCAAGATGGTATTCCCCAACCTCATAGTAAAGGTGTAAAAAAATATTTATCCTAATTTGAAAAGGATATTGGGCCCCGGCCAGTGTGGCCCAGTTGAGCATCATCCTGTAACCTAAAGATCACCAGTTCGATTCCCAGTCAGGGTACATACCAAGGTTGTGGGCTCTATCCCCAGTAGGGGGCCTGCAGGAGGCAGCTGACCAATATTTCCCTTTCACATTCATGTCTCCATCTCTCTCTTCCTCTCTCTCTAAAAAAATCAATACAGACATATATTTTAAAGCATGGAACTATGTACAGTATATATCAGTAAACCAAAAATAAAGTTTAAAAACTGTTTTATCATGTGGTCTCATTTGTGTAAAAAAATGTCATATATCTAAATATGTATGCACACACATAGATAAATATAATGGGAGGATATATACATGATTACTAGAATTACCATTCTTTTCATTTTTAATAATATTTATTATTAGTATAAGAAGCAATAAAAGTTATTTTTAAGTACTGTTAAAAATCTTGAATACATGATAAAACTTTATTTTTATCTTCCCCCTTCCCTAAAATGTTTTCACACTAATTGAATGTGTCAAGTATAAAGATATTGAAAGAGCAATATTAAAGAGATCAATTTAGTTGGAAGGCTGGAGGAACCCTTCCTGAAAAGGGTGGCATTTGAGATGTCTAAAAGGATAAGTAGAATTTTGAGTGAAAGATTAGGCAGGCA
>NW_006300032.1:5534669-5571021 GCF_000327345.1 Myotis davidii | reverse complement strand
GGGAAAGAAATAAGCTCATTTTGAGGAGGGACAGATGTGGAATTGTATGTTAGAAGGAAACTGAAAGGCAGGTTGGGAAATAAAGCAATACACAGCCCTCTCTAGACTAATGAGGAGTCTGATTGTATTAATAAGGATATTTTGCACATCACTGTTTCACCTAGAGCAATGTCACCTGGGAAATATCTTTGACCTTCAGTTATGGGTCATGTGCCTAGAGAAATGTAAAGAACCCTGAGCCTGGTACAGTCCCATGCATTAGATAGTCACAGAGCTTGACCCAGGTGATTTGTTTATGAATACAAAAGAATTGTCACTAATCCTTCTTAGTATGTTTCTGCTCACAGAAATCATTTTTTAATTGATTTACAGAGAAAGAGAGAGGGAGAGAGAGAGAGAGAGAGAGAGAGAGAGAGAGATTAATGTGAGAGAGAAACATCAATCCATTACCTCCCATAAGCGCCAGACCTGGGATGGAATCCGCAGCCTGATCAAAATTGAATCCACAACCTTCTTGGTATATGGGACAAAGTTCCAACCACTGAGCCACCCGGCTGGGGCTGCCCAGAGGAATCATTTTGAAAATTTATATTGAAAAGTTAGGTCAAAGGAGTATGACGTACCAAATTCCTTTGCTCTGGCTAACATTATTGGTAAAAGAGAATTGACATTTTGTTTTCTTTTCAGCCCACATAATATTCTTGTAAGTTACTTTTCTCTGGAATGTGAACTTGTCACTCTTGAAAGTAAGCCCAGGCCTCGAGACAAATCTTGCAGCTTAACATCTGTGGGAATCCATCTCGACTGATTTCTATATGTGCTCCCTTCAGAGCCCACCTCCTGGTTCTATGAATCTTTGTCTAAATACCATGGTATACACATGGTTTGCCTACATTGATTGAAATGACCAGTTGTTTCTGGTCAAAAGGAACTCATGTTGCTTTAAAAAAAAAATACACTGTCTGCCATTTTCATGGAGTCAATCGATTTGATCAAAATTGTTCAAGTTTGTACCTGCCTCTGAAAAGTTTTCTTTTCATTCATCAAGAGAAATCATTCGTCAAGAGAAATCACTGTGCTACCCCATTCACAGGCAGCTCTGTGTGACAAGACAGGCCCTGTGGTTTGTTATTACTTCACAGAACTACCATTGCATGCCAGTGTGTAACACTTCAGCTATAGACACTTACGAGTGGGAATGAGCCCCCTCCAAAAAAAATAATAATAATAATGACTGTAAGTCCACTAATAGAATAGAAAACATCATTGACAATCATGTTTAACCTTTGTCTTCTAATTAAGAACAACACAAAACAATAGTTTTTTATTATTTATAGAGATCACCGTCCATACTCCTGAAATAATGTTTCTTCTTCCCACCCTCTCCATTCTTAGTTTATCCATCCTCGGTAGCATTTTCTCTAGCGTTTTAGATGTTTATTCCGTTAATGCAAAATGCTACTCAAGCTATGCAACAGCCAAATATAATTATTTTAAATATTTATCTTCTAAGTTAAAATGATCTCTTCCACATAGAATTTGCTATTTAACCAAACCACACAAAGCAGTAATAATGAAAGTGTTAGGACCTCGGCTAGTCCAGAGATGATCACTTCTGCCGGGTCAGTCATTGCCCAGGCTGCTGACAGACAAGCTCTGCTTTCACTTATGTATATTGAGGCAAATTCTAGGAAGAGTAAAAAAATATGTCAAAAATTACACTTTGGAAATTCAGTATCATGAACTATGACTCACAAACCCAAGAAGCCAGAAATATGATGAATAGTGTCTTTAACATTTAAGAAAGCATTGACTTGACATCACCTCTGTCCAGAAGCACAGCTACTTGTCAAAATTATTATCAAAATTATGTACAAGTGTGAAAAATGCACTTCAGATGTGTAAGTCTATAAAGATGTGAGAGGGAGAGAAATTGTGAAAATTATGTGAAATTGCTTTGTTGGGTTGTGAGTCAATTCTCTTAGTGTTTTTGCTTTGCGTTCTTACTGCTTTCCAAAGTTTGGTGTTTCTCATTTGCAAGAAATTGGGATATAATTCATTTTTTTTAAAAAAAAGTTGGATTTAATTCTATAATTTCTAAATATTTATGCATATTTTTGAAGAATACATGAGTTTCACTACATTTCCCCAGGATTACTTATATGCCTAATACATCATGTGAGATCTCATATTTTACACTTCCACAATAAAACGTTCAGATGAGAAGGGAATAACCCAAACAGCCTGACAACAAATCAGCAGACACTTGGGAAAAAATAAAGCCTGAAATTAGATATAATATAAAATTGGTGACAATTTCATTTGAGGACTACTTTCTACTTAAACTTAAAATTTAGTTTTGTTCAAGGATGAAATCTCGGTTCAGATTCTGCTGAGGGTTCATAAACAGCTAAGAAATGACCAGCTGGTGTCAGAGACCCAGCCCCATTTCTCTTCCACCTTCACTCACATGGCGAGTGGGATATGAATGCGTTGTCCTGTGTCGTATTCAAAGATGACACCACTGACAGTGATTGCTCCATTCCCCGTGTGTGACTGAGAAGCCCAATATGGTACCCGACTCCTTCCTGTACTTTGCACATATGAAGCTTGTTGGGAGACTTGTGACTGCAGCTGCTTTTAACAGAGCCTTCCATTGTTTATATCTCGGCCTCCAAAATACAAAATGGGCCGTTGCTAGGAATGAACCACTTCATTTCCTGACCACTGCAAGCCAGATTGATGTCTCTGTTGTTTCTTCCCAGATGTTCCCCAGCACAGCCATGTTGCCTAACATTGTGCTTCAGGGATGAACAAGTCGAGTTCACTTCATTGACACACATTCCTTTGGTTGAGGACTAAGTACACTGCAGTGATTCCACAATAAAAACTCAGAACTGATCCCAAGTACCTACTCTGTGTTAGCTCATTGTGATAAGTGGTGGGCAGAACACAAGCAAAGCAGGAGGCCTGGACAATGTGTGGGCTAGGTAATCACACTCTCAAAACAGTGCAAGTCAATGAATTGACAAGCAAGGAATTTTATAAAAGTTAACCATTTCGGGTTTGGGTGTGAGGGAATTCTTCATGGAACAGAATATATTTGAAAAATAAAAACATGACCAGAGAAGACACGTTGATCATGGGAAATGTGAAAAGCAATACCAAAGGGGCAAATTGACAATGTGTTTAGGGGATAGTAAGGCTACAGGGGAGGCCCAAGGGAAAGACTACGGGATAGAAGAAAACGATGTAGATGTAAGGGTTCAAACCACTATAGAAATTTCATAGAAATTTTGAAATCAATTAGATTAAGGACCAATCATTCCATGAGCATAAGAAGTAGTCCTGATTCTGGCACAAACTCATTGTGTGATACTGAACAAAGAATGTGACCTCTCAGGTGCCTCAATTTTTAAATCTGTAAATTGAGAAGACTAAACTAAAAGTGTAGCTCTCAACACCCGGGTACAGAAATAGTCAGAAAATTAAAGGAACAGCTATGACTCCCACAAAGATTTGAGATAAGAGAATGAGTCTGGCATGAAATAGACCTGGACTCAGGTGCCTGGTGTTCTGTTACACATAGGACAGTCTTACCTGGAAATGTCTCCATGTGTAGGGGAAAAACCTATACATTAGCATCTGAGTCTAGAAGCCAATTCTGTTTTGTGTGAAAATATAAATCATGTTAATCAAATTTTAATATAATTGCTTTCCCCAAAAGTGTAAAGTTCTTGTGGTGTTTGAGTTGCTGATAAAATACAACTATACCACTACATTTTACATTGTCACCTTCATGGTAAATCTAAATATTCATAAGAATATAATTGTTTAGCTCATATTTCAAAATGCCAATATAAGAGAAGGCATTGACAATATAAACTTGAATAGTATCTTCATTTACATCCGCACTCTTTCATCGTAAGTGGAAGCAAGCTTTAGACTATTTCATAGTATCTTCTAAAGTAGTTGTGCCTAAATTGTCACATTTTGAAAAGCACGTTGTTTTATAATAAATTACTATTTCTTTTAGTTCCCCTTTTTATTATAATTAGGGTATTTATTAAAAATTTAAAATGACATGTCGCAGGTGGAAACTATCTGTGAATTTATTTGAGTTAATAAAGAGGATGATACAAAATATGTAATTGCCAGGGGCACTGTGTCCGCTGGGATTGAGCACCACTAGATGAGATGATCTCCAAGGCCTTTGCTGATCACGCCTCCTGTTATCCTGCTGATGCCAGGGCGTCTGAGGCTCAGAAGTGTCCAGTGAACTCTCAGAAGTTTAGTGTAGTATATTTTTAACAAATACAGGCAGAGATTAGTAAATTATTCCTTAATAGACTGAATAAACAATGTCAAAACAAATTCATCTTTCACCAACAAAATTATATTCAACCTTAGGATATTTACCCTTAGGGTAAATATAAGCATGAAATCCTTAGGCTTTTTCAGTAAGTTCTCACTAAAAGCAAAGGGCTTTTCCCTTTACTGTCCTGAAGCATGCCCCTGGTACCCTAGCCTGATAAGCAATCCCTTACTCATCTGATCAATTTTAAATGACATTTGAAATGTCACGATAAACTTTTTCTTGTCCCTTCCCATTCTCACACTGACTCTTGTGTGGAACAGTCATGGCAATGGTATTTGTCACCATTGTATTCAGTTCAGCAAATGTTGATGTAAGGCTTTTACACTTTCAGCATGTCCTGGACTCTCTCCAACATACCTTGAGCAACACCCTGGCTGGCAGTGGGTGCAGGCATGGTGCAAGCCTCAACTGTCCGGATTTCTGCTGTCTTTGCTGCTGTAGGATGTTTGCAGGGGCCCCTGGGAGATGCTCTGCTAATGAATTACAGGCTGCCTCATCTATGCAGGGCTTTGACTATCTGCCCAATCTTTCTAAGTTCCTAACCTCATGTTTCCTCTTTCCTCCTACTAAATGTCCTTCTGGGAGACATTGGATATGGGGATGAAACGTTCTAATCCCGGGGACTGCAATCTTGTCAGTGTGGACAACCCAGGGGTCTGTTGCTTTGTTTGTCTTTCCTACTTGTCTAGTGGGAGGTTTGATGAAATGAGAAGGATTCAGGTTGTGAGTCTTAGAAAAATATCTGAGTAGTTTGTTGCTGTTGTTGCTGCTGTGTTGTTGTTTTTTTAAGTCCTGTCATTAATTACAGAGAGTTCAAACTATCTCAATTGAAAATGAAATTCTGTACATTGTCATAGGGATCTTTTTACTCTGATGAAAAGAAGATCTTTCACATTCTGGTATGTTATTTTAAAACTAACATCAGGGGTCAATTAGAGACTACTTCATGCAAATTGAGGGTAGCAGCCAACAATGTTAGATATCCTTGTGCCTACTGTTATCCTGCTGGAAGAGAAGATAGTTGTTCTAAAACAGAATCCCATTGACCCTCCATTAAGCCATGCTTCAGTTTTGATAGATCAAACTAATTGAAGGAAGAGGAGTTTGGGGATAGACATTTTAAGAGTACTTTCTGTTTTTCTAACAATATAAATTTTTATTTCATGTGAGGATCTATGATACACAGAACTCTAACCAAGTCAGATGATGTTCTCATATGGATATGAAATGAAGAAAAGGACGCCCTTTAATTAAAAGCAAATGTTATAAAAATTGATCTGTGTGCCCTGATGTGCTTAGAAGGATTTGCAAGTTTCAGTTCCTAGTCAATAGTAATGTGGCTAATCGGAATGATTCCTGACCCTTGGTGTGGCCACACCTCTTTGGTAAGGTGGAAGATGAGCAAGGGCTGGGACACTAGTTGAGTAATTTCAGTCTCAGTGGAGCTTTTCATCACAGCTATGCTTTGTGAGTGTTGGAATGATATGTGTGTTATATGTGGGGAGGGTCTGAGCTTCAAAGACTGTATAACACAGTACGTGGTATCTTACATCACTTCTCAAATCTGTGCAAATTCCAATTTCTCTCTGACAAGGCCTTCCCATTAGAATGGGAAGTTCAAAAGTACAGTGCTGTCTAGATCTACTGTTCAACAATAAACATCCCTGTGAATGAAAAAGTCAAAAGCAATTAATAAATATGCTAGTCCTTAGGATCGGATACAAACCTCTGTCATTTATAAGATAGAATTTATCCATCAACTATAATGTACCTTCTTCCTTCAACTCATTTCCTCTTATCCTGTATGATAGCTGATTATTATCATTATATCTTTGTTAGCCTGAACTCCAGGATCTGCAATAAAGGTCTTGCGAACTGAAATAGAACAATTTGTCATGCACTGGAATTTTCCTGTCTCACAAAGTTTTGAATTAAACACATAATTTCAGAGCTCCCTTATCTAAACTTTATCCACAGCCATAAATGGGGAACAGAAAGGGCTACAATGATGGTCTTCACTTGAAATGAAAACACTGAAAGTATTCTCTAGTTCAAAAGACTTCTTAAGTAGATAGCCTATCACATGTATGCTAAGCCATAGGTATGGTTAAAAAACTAGTTCTCACTGCTAATCTATAGGGTAGTTTAATAATCACAGAAAGTGTAATCAGTTAACCCAACCAAGAACTTGGTGTTGGATATCATTCTTCTGCTGTATTATAATCATTCAGTGTTTTCAACAGCTCTGCGGACACTCAGTTCATGATAAGGTCTTTTCTCATAAGATAAGCATTCTTGAAAGAGTAGACTGAGAGAAAATAAAAAGCATTTAGAAAAAGGTTTCTGCCAACATGACTTTCCATTATGATAAAGGCTATTTTCATTTAAAAATTAAAAGCAAAGAAAAATAATAGAAAAAGAACCAACAATAACAATAAGAAAAATCAACCATGGTTGTGGGATTCTAAAAGCAAAAGAAAAAAATATAAGCCATTTAATCAGGAGACCTGGGTTGGTAGATTAGGCAAGTCATTGAACCACTCACTCATTGGTGGGGTAAGAGAGGTAGGAAGTTGTATAGATTGTTAAGGCCACTGAAAACTGGAAAATTCTATGACTTTAGTTGTCATCGGTTGTCCTTGCAGCTCAGCCTGGTTGAGGAAGGGCCATGTTTTCTTGAGAACAGTTGTGTATGAACTGAGCCAGACCTGGGCATGTTATAATTAAAACTCTAGCCTCATCTTTAGAAATAACAAATACAATGAATCCTGGTACTTCAGTATGTCCACTGGCAAATATGAATTCTGAATAATTTATTTTGTTGACTTAATACCAGTTCCTACATTTTAATATGACAGTGACATTGAGATCCGCCGAAGGTCAAAAATATGGCTCTAGTGACATGTTTGGGAATTCCATTTGGTGATGATCTTTGATATGCTACCTCTTTAATTATTCATACTTTCAAATGAGTTATTCTTTGAAAGAGCATACGTTAGAATTTTAACAACTCGAAAACAGAAGTCTCTTCAGTTTTCTTGTATCTATTTACTCTTTAAGGCAAGAGGAGAGGTTACTGACCTACTTCTTCTCTTAACATTCTCTGATTTTAGTAGCTACTGATTTCACCAAAAGCTGGAGAAGACAAGCACCTTTGTGATTGGTTCTATTGGGAAAATAACCTTGTAAAACAAGACTTTATGCCAACTGATTGTCAAATTGCTGTCTTCCATAACTCTATTAAGGAAAATTAAATTCTGTACAGTAAAATACTTTTTGAAACCAGATGCAACAAGAAGGAAAAGAGCCAGCAGTCATTTCATTCCCCAGCATTGTTGATGGTCAAGTGCTATGAGGGGGAAATAGCTGAAAGCCATGTCTTCCTAGCGATGAGACGTGATTCACATGCTAAGCATGGTACGGAAGCCCAGAGAGGCCAAGGACTCAAGTTCTGAAAGGTCTTGACTCATGACAAAACTTGGACCAGGAAATATTACTTGACTTTAAGCTACATTCAAAGGGATGGTTTTCAAATTATTGAGATGAAGTCTGACTGAGAGTGACAATTCTTTATGGTTCAAAAATACAAGTCTTAACCTCCTTGATGATTTCTTTATTCTTTTATTCTATCTGCGTCACCTGAGTGTCTCTTCTCTCAAAAAAATAAATAAAAGCAGTGAAGACAGGAAAAAAAAGATTTTAAAAACCAAACCCAAATTGACAAATAGCGTATTTTTTGATGTTGAAATGCTTAGAAACTACACTTTTTGTCTCAAAATGTTTTCAAGGTCAAGGGGTCAAATGACTCTGAGTGAGCTCATGATTTAGAGAGTACAAGTAATTGAACTCTTTCTTAGCGTGTCTATTATAGTCTTTGAGTATTTAGTATAATTTAAAACAATTGTCCCCATAGAGAGGTCTAATATTTTGCACAGTTTCATTGAAATAGTTGACCTACCTGAGGAAACTAAAATAATTTCAGGGGTACATTTCAGGACCTTGTTTCTGTTGATAATAGTCTTCCAGAATTTATATTTATTAATATTGCTTTATTTCAGTCAGACGCCTACAGGAAATCCTGAGGAGTGTGTGTTTCTGGCATATTTTATCTTAGCTAGTTCCATCCCTTTGGTCTTGCATCCTGATTGCTAGACTGAAGAGTACCTTTGAAAGCCTCTGCTCTTTAAAAGAGCTGAGGATGACAACAAGCAGGAACTTCAACACTCTAGGAAGACAATCTATCTACTCTCTCTAGTTATCATTAAAATGTCTTTTAGACATAGGTCATAACTGGAAACCTATAAATGATGTCTGTGTAGTAAGCACTTCCCACAGAGCTGGAGTCCCAAGTGATTAAAATTTATCACATTGTTCTTATGGTTACAAATACTGCTGATATGTGTCATTACTTAGAAAGTACTATTCATAACATTTTGATTTTAGTCCAAATAGTTTTCTTTCTGAATTTCCCATAAAATGCTCTTGATCTTTTTTAAAAAAAATAAAATAAAAAGGTCTAATCCGCTTCTCTTTGAAGGAACAAAGAAAAGGAGTTGATTGTTTTCTAGTTTAAAGTTTGTTTGGTTTGATATATTTATTGCCTGGTGGGGTGCAACTAATTTTCCACTGGCTTTTCTGACAAAGTAATTAGGATGGAACTATTCAACATGCAGGCTCTAAGCTCTTTGTCATGAATTAAAAGTTATGGTGCTTAGCAGTGGTGGCTCTATTAAAATGATATGTAGCCATCAGACCTCATATTTAGCAGTGCTTTGTTTTGCAAAACTGCATGCTCCAAATGTACGGATGTGCTCTCTGATTAACCAACACGGTACGCACTGAGATGCTTTTAAGTGCACCCCTAATACGGTAGGAGTTTGTCAGAACACAGGAAAACAGGCTGCCTCTTTTTGTCTCATGGAGAACTAAAGAGCTCAAGTTCTTTCAACATGATATTTCAACCCTCTTTAATTTGTCAAGTCCCTGAGTTCATATCTCAAGGGATAGGATTACTACAGAGTATCCTATACACTCAACTCTTACATGATATTTTATTTGGAAGGCAGTGGGTTGAACTGGCTTGTATTTATTGAGAAAATAGGCCAGTGAAGACAACATGCCACCTGCTTTTCTGCCTAAAAGTGCCTGGCTGGACAAATCTAGTTTGAGTTTTGTAAATTAATTTCTAAATTCTGGAACTAAGTGTACCTTGTAATAATATTAAGATATCAAGAAAGGAACAAAAGCAAGATATTAATGGAATTAAGTGCCAAGAGGTTTTAACTAAGGAATACATCCAAACTCTTGTCATGATTTTGACTCCTACTTACCAAAAGTTCAACACCGTCTAACCATTTAATTTAGGTGACTAAATATATATACACTATTGTACTATAATTTAGCATTCTATCTTTTACGTTTTCATGTAATTTATCAATGGAAGACATGCTTTATAAAGACGTCCATAATTTTTATCTCATAGTTTTAGAAATAAATGAATAAAGAAAAGGTAAGCTTCTTCACTTAGAATTCTGGAGTCAAGAGTATTTAGGATGTAAGTAGGCCAATTGCCGGATCTAGATTTTTTTTTTATTTTCAAAACAAAATGTACTAGTTCTTTCCATTGCTGACATAGTTGGCTCCATGTAACATTTGGAGAGAATCTCTTTTTGTAGAATTATCTTGCAGTTTGAAGTCATTTGTGGTAGGGAAAAAAAGCCAGCTGGTGGCTAACAAATATAAACCAGAGGGATTGTTGATAGGAAGGAGGGGAAAGATCATAGAATTGATTTTATGAATCTTATTAAAACAAACTCTAAACTGAGTTATTTTGTCATATGGGTATTTTATATCAAATATTCTTGGAAGCAAGTGGCCATTGGCTGGAACAACACAAGCATCTGTCATCTAGAGATTTTTCACTGAATGTTAAAAGTCTAGAAAGAAACAATGGTACATAAATGCAACCAACACAAAATTTCTAATGGTAATGGAATTTTACAGCTAATGTACTTTACAAACTGTTTTGATCAGAGTTTTATGTGTGTTTGTAGTGATTCATTTTGCCTGTTTATATTGAGAATTATATTGAAAGTCATGTATGTAGGCAAAATGACCTAATAATCAGAAAAATAAGTTATATCTTTTAGATACCTGAGCATCAAAATTAAGTTGTCTGGTCAATCAACCAGTTGCTTTGTCTACATAATAACAAAGTCTAGCCCTAGCCGGATAGCTCAGTTGGTTAGAGCATCATCCTCATACACTAAGGTTGCATCCCCAGTCAGGACACATACAAGAATCAACCAATGAATGCATTCATAAGTGGAACAAAAAGCCTCTCTCTCTCTCTCTCTCTCTCTCTCTCTCTCTCTCTCTCTCTCTCTCTGAAAATCAATAAAAAAAATAACAAAGTCTAGTTTGGTTTGGTTTGGGGAGTTTTCTTTGGTAATGTCATTAAATTTCCTAAAATAACTGATTGTTGTAGAAGATAGTCATACCCAGAAAAACGTCCTTAGGATTGTATAATACCAGATTAAAAAGGAACTAACTACAAAAGTCTAGCTCTAGATCCAATGTATAACTCATCTCTCTCCAGCTTCTCCAACAGATAAGAGGTTCTGGCCTCCTATGACAGCCCATTCTACCTATACAAGATGGGCTGTAAGTAATTCCATCTCTGTATGGAAACTTCTATTTATTGGTCCTTGTATACATTTGACAAAAGGGAAAATAAAATTTTTCCTCTTTAACAGTAAAGCTCTTCTTTCCTCTATATAAAATAACTTGTGTTCCTGTAATTTTTCTTCTTTTGACATGACTTTATATCTATCCTCTCACCAAATACATCTTTTGTTTTTAAAAGCATGCTCTCTCTCTCTTGCCAGAGGGCAGGAGTTTATTGGGACGCTGAGTGAACAAGATGAAGGGACTAAGAAGTACAAATTGCTGGTTATAGAATAGTCATGGGGATGTAAAGTACAGCACAAGAGATATAGTCAATAATATTGTGATAATTATATACGGTGCCAGTTAGGGTACTGGAAATATCAAGTACTATGTAAAGTATATGATTATCTAACCAGTAAGTTGTATGCCTGAAACCAATGCATAATTAAAATTTAGCCCAGCCAGGGTGCCTCAGTGGTTAAGCGTCAAACTATGAACCAGGAGATTGCAGTTCGATTCCTGGTTGAGGGACATGCCTGGGTTGTGGGCTCAATCCCTAGTGTGGGGAGTGAAGGAGGCAGCCTGATCAATGATTCTCTCTCATCATTGATGTTTCTATCTCTCCCTCTCCTTTCCTTTCTGAAATCAATAAAAATATATTTAGAAATTAAAAATAAATAAATTAAAGCACGCTCTCTTAAAATGTGGTTCCTAGATATAAACTCGGGATTTAAAAAATGTTTTGACAACTGTGGAATGTTGAGTGGGTTTAGCAAACCCTCCTTAGCCTAGAAAGTTTTCTCCAGAAGTGACCTACATAAATCCTATTAGACCATGGCGGCCTCACCACTCTGTTGACATTTTGAACTCACTATTACCTATAAGCCCTAGGCCATTTTTTACCCAGAATTTTTAATATGAACCATTTTTCCAGTCGATTTTCTAAACCCAGATATAAGCTATGTATTTATTGTTTATCCCTATTAAACTTTATTCTGTGAGAGTCAGCCATTTGTCCCGGTAGTCAAGTTCATTTGAAGCTCGGTGTTGTCACCATCAGATTCAGTAAAACCCCAGCTCGCTTGCCAAGATGCCTACCAAACTATTGAAAACAATATCAGGAAGACATTCCATTCCAGTATGGTCAACTCTTGCTCCTGAACCATTCTTGATGAAGTTTAAATCCTTTCCCGGGTAAGGCAAGATCTCAAATAGACCAAGATTTAAAAACTGACTAACTTCTTAACAATTCACATTCATGATAACTAACAGCACTTTATTTTAAAGTAAGAATATCATGTCTAACAGTAAAAATAATACAGGAAACACAGTGAATTAAAGTCATTCATTATGACCAACATCTACTTTTGGTTATTTACCTGGTCTTTATATGAAAATGTTAATGATGAAACTCATATCGTATTTACCACAGTTAGATTTCTATCTTTCTCTTACCTCACCTAAAGCGAAGACAGGCTTAAGCAAGGACAGTGGAATTTCTATTAAGTAAAAGTGAAACTAACACAAATTCTCCACATCAAATAGAATCTTTATATTTAAAGTTTTCCAAATATGTTTGTTTAACTATGATTCTCATGGGATATATGCCATTGTTCAATAGACACTATGAAATAACAAAAATAAAATAATAATGTTGGTAAAATGTAATGATTAGCATAACTTTCCCCAGAAGCACACACACACTAGTCATAGAGAAAGAAGTATTTGCATTTAACTTTGAAATGTACAATCACCGAAATGCTTGAGCAGCCACATGTGTAGGAGTGATAGGTCTCGCACATATTTATGAGCTGCCTTAAATCCTTTCGAGAGCAAGGAGAAACGTAAATAAAAGACACAGTCACATATTTAATGAGGAGGGAGAGGAAAATCTAAATTGGTATGCAGTCACTGCTCTCAGCAACCATTTTATTTCCTAAATGTTATTTCGAAATGTCTAGAATGCCTCCTTTCCATGAACATGACGAATATAGAAGACATGCTACATTATCCAATGTCATAGATACTAGACATTGTTAAACAAAAACACAGTAGCAAAATAGCTTTTTAAATGATCTATTACCATTACAAATTTAAATAAATGTAAAATGCCACCTGCCTTCTACAGAGTGATTCCCAATTGTCTTCAGGGGATATACCTTCTTGTGTGACTCTGGGAAGAATTCCATGCTACTGAATCAGATAATAATATCTTTGATTTGGTTTAGATAGGATTTACATGGGGATAATACAATTCCATCTGTCTTTTTTACCCCCACTTAAAACTTAAACAGAAAACACATATGTACCATATATGTGATATAAATATACCCTGGTGGTTTTATTTCATTCTCTCCTCTCTAACCCAAATATTTCCTAATTTTCTCTTTTAAATTTTTGTAGAAAAGAATAATCAAGTACTGGTAGTTTACTTGAAAGTTTTTTGGAAGTCACTTTATTACATAACTCCTTGAACAGAAAAATCCTTTTACCAGAGATAATGTTTGTGCAGTTGTTTGTTGTTTTTAACTGAGTGGCATAAATCATCCCAGTCACGGCATAAACAGATATTCATTAGCAGGGAATCCTGGTTTTAATCCTGTTTGTCCCACGGATGGAAAAGACCACATTCTTAACATGTAAGCCTCAACTTAACTCTCTTAGCACCTGTCCTGATGATCCCAGCCTTGTACACTATACTCCACTGGGGTCCAGGAGTGTAGCATAGCCAAATTCAGCAAACTTACAGAATGCCCGTTCAAAGTTGGTTTCCAGATAAGTAACAAAGAATGTGTTAGTATAAATATATTCCAGATATTGCATAGGATATATTCACATTAACACTTTTTTGTTGTTTATCTGAAATTCTAATTGAATTAGGTGTCCTGTATTTCATTTGGCAATCCTAAAAACACATCTTCTATGCCACAGTTTAAAAAAAAAATTGTGTTGATTTCCCCCTCCATCTCAGATGACCTCTTGTGCCTTGTTAACATGGAAGACCCAGCTCAATGGGCTTTTTTCTCCTTCTCCATAACATCTTGGCTGACCTGCTCGCCTTCAACCCCAGCAGAGCCGATCATTTCCTTCTTTGTGCTGAGGCTCTGCCTCATATATACTCGATATAACTGAGTCACAAGCTGTATCTCCCCATCTGTGTCTGTCTCTGGTTGTGAGGTCTCTGAGACACATGGTGCTTTACTCATCTGTGTCCCCAGAACTTGAAGATAGAGGATTCCACATCGGGTATCTTTCGTCAGGTAAGGGTAAGAGCAGAGGGCTGGAGCCAAAGAAAACTCAATTTGAATCCTGACATCTACTACTCTGTAACTGAGACTGGACGCTATTCTTAGACCCTCGGGGCCTAAAGATCCTCATCTATGTGTTTTTTGTTATAGAAGTGGCCCTTGTTGCTGGGGTGGAGGGTGGCAAGCATAGCGACTGCTGTATTAACTGTGCAGGTAAGGAATAGCTGAGAGGGGTCTCCTGGCTGGCCTCAGGCTTTCACTCCAATTGGATGGTGGCAGCATCTCCCCAGAGGGAGATACTACAAGGAAACATAGTCAAGCAACTGGGAATTAGTCAGTGGGAAGCATTACAGCAATCCTTCTCATCTGCCCTCTTCAGGATCCAAGGTTTGGCTACTGGCCAAGCAGAAGGTCCAGGAAGTGGAAAAATTGGTGAACAATGCCCTTTCTAATATCCTTTCCCTTAAGGACAAGGCTTTGAGGTTGAAAATCGGTAATTCCCACATCCTGGATGTCAAAGCCAAACTGACTTCTGATGGCAAAGGCCTTAACCTTAAGCTTCCCGTCACCACTAACGTCACCTTGATCCTGCCTCTCATTGGCAAGGTAGTCAACCTGAAGACTTCCTTGGACCTCCTGACTTGTGTCAAAATGGAAACCAATGTCCAGGCTGACATTCCCACAGTGGTCCAGGGCGAATGCACCAGCAACCCAGCCAACACCTTGCTCACCGTGTTGGGCAGCCACAATGTACTGATCAACAACCTCACAGACACTTTGACCAGCTTCCTGAGCAAGACTGTGCCCTTCCTGGTGTAGAAGCAGATATGCCATCGATCTGCGTTTTCATCTCCACCCTGGCTGTGAATTTTATTCAGAACACACCAATAAACTTCAGCAAAGAATCATCTACACATTTTTTAAATAAAACATTCCTGGACAAGTAATTGTTGAAAATGAAGTTGTTTATATATAAGGGACCTGTCACTAAGACCAGAGTCACCAAAATAGTTACCTTCTAATTCCACTCTCCTTGTTGAACTAAGAAAGCCTTTCAGGGTTACAATGTCTTTCCTTTTCTTTCTTGATTATCTGGAGAGAACTTCAATTTTCAAATTAAGCTTTAAATTGTGTATAATTATGACCTAATAAACTCAACTTTTAATTAAAAGTATTTAGTTGTTTCCCCTAATTCTGATTTAATATCTGCTTCTACATGTCCTTCCTTCGCAATCAACTAGCACTTCCAATCAGACCATAAAGAAAGCAAAACCCTATTTCCAAAAGCTTGCAAAGAAAAAGCTTCTAAAAATTACTCTTGTCTCATCTGTCTGACTCACATTTATCTAAAAATAAAAGGAAAACTAGGAGAAAAAAATAAACGAACAGAGGATAACGTGCAGCCTCATGTCTCTAAGTCAGATAACAAGATAATTTTTCTGCATGCTCTATATTTCACTTTACTTTCCAAATGACCTTTCCACCCCCTAACCCTATCACTAGAATATAAATCCATTAATGAGGAATCTTTTCTTCCCCTGTCCTTTTTCATATCAATCTCAGCAGGACCCCAGACTGTTCTTTGAGTTCATTCACTTTATAGCCATTAAAAAAGAAAATACAGTCTGCAGACGGCCTGTCTCCAATTGGTTAAGCACAGGATGAAGAAGTAAATTCCTGAGTTTTGAGCTTTCATCTACCACTGATTTTCTATGTGAAACTTAGGGAAGTTTCCAAACCTCTTTTGTTTTTAAATCTGTGAAAAAAAATTGAATTATTTAAAAATTTTGCCATTTTTTAGTGTAAAATTAAAAGCTCTTAGAATATTAGTGTTTATGGTTGATAGTTTTCAAAATAAGTTTGCTTGACTTTGGGTCTCATAGGTTTTAATGCCATTGCTCATGAGATACTGCAAAATACTACTACTGCTACTACTACCACTAATAATAATAATGTAATAGTTAGTATAACTTTCCCCAGAAGCACACACATTTTAATCTAACTTTCAAAACTAAAGGAATCACAGAAAAATATGTATAAGATCTTATAATAAGCTGGAATTATCTTCAGTGATATGGGTGGTTCCAATATATTCAATCACTTACTTATTAAATTAGCCAGTTTATACCATAAGCCAAGTTCTGTGACAGACTTATTATAAGTTTAATTTCCTAATAACAATGGTACAGTATCAATAAAATGTACAAAGTGAATATCTGCAAGTTTAATAATTTAATACCCGTAAATTAATCCTGTAATAATGTTATTAATATTAATATTCACTGACCGTTCAAGCCTTCACAATAATATCTGTACTTTGAGAGCAGCATGGCCTTCTCCTGAAGACTCACGTGACTGTCATCCTACATTGCACATGCCCAGTGACACTTCTCTGCAAAGTACAGGTCTCCTCCGCTATCTGAAAGTAGAGGTTTCTATGATACTTTTCGTGAACAAACATGGCAACATAATCCATACTAAGAAAAGACAGACAATACTTTGAGATCCAAATTCTAAGGGTCACATGGGTTTCTTGTTTCATTAAACTTAAGAGAGCTATTCCTTTAAATCAGGGTATGTATGTGGATTTTAAAAGAAAAGGAGAAACAACTTATGCGGGTATATAAAACTCTGTGTTTTCCTAGAAGTAGCTCTTACACTGCATCCATGCGTGTAATCTGGAATGATGACTTGTGCTTTCCTAAGACTGTCTCATTGTCACACAGCCTCAGGGACACACACGGAACTGAGAGGGAAAAAGAATGAGACCAACGGATCAATAAATGTCATAGCTCCATCATCTCACATAGGGGCGAATTTCTTTCAATAAAGGGAGGAAAAGATCTCCACAGGGCACCTTGAAGATCCTGCACAGGTAACCTGTAGCATGGAGAGGCCTCTAAAACCAGCCCGAACCACTATCTGTTGGCAGTGCTGTCACTGATTTTTGCATGCAGGAACCAGAAATATAAGGAATCACATTCTAGTCCTGAAAGCATGATCCTAATGAAATTCAGGAAAACAATCTAAAAGAAATGAAATGTACTTTTACTACATTGCTTAAAATTTTTGTAACAAGCATGAATCATTTAAAAAAAAAAAAAACAGTAAAAACATCCCTTGGGAGGAAGGGAGGGAGGGAAGGAGGGAGGGAAGGAAGACAAGTGGGAGGAAGGCAACATCCTTTGCCCTTTTAGAATTTGTACTCATAGGAGGCTGTGGATTGTAGGATAGGGAACAGACCCAAGTGCCTTTAACCATTTGGCTCTTTAAAGCACTTTGTGATTTCTGAACCCACATGCTTGATCTCGGAATCTGTAGCCATAAAGGTTATAGTAGGTCAGTTTCAACTTCCCTTAGTTCCTCAAGAACCCACTTTAGGTGCTGCACAGAGAGCACTGGGAAGGAGAAAGAACTCCCTTCAACTTCAGAGAAATAGCCGAGAAAATTCTCAAAGCTTTCTGTGCTGATGGGAAATAATCATTCTTGACCTTTTTCTCTCTCCCTCCAGAGGCTATGGCTCTTTGAGCACAACTAAAGAAATTGAACCATTTCTCTCATATTTCCAGGTCAAGGGAGCAAGGCTAGAGTTGTTCTGTTATTTACTGAAGTTCTAGCAAGCACAAAACATAGTATTTGGCACTTAAAGATCCAAAGAAATAGAAGATATGATTCCCACTGGAGCAAGAAGAGATACATAAAGCAAAAAGGAGATGGCAATTTGGCTGCCAAACAGGAGATTTCACAAGGTTATTGCTAAAGGCAAGTGTATAGACCATGCGCACTCTCTTGACAAATGTAATGTATTTAATAGGCACTGCTTTTTTAAAAAAATGGATTTATCAATATCTATTAAATACACACATGCATGCATACACATCCACAAACACAATCACCAGTTTGTTAGAATAAAATTTTTAAAAATAATCAGAAGTTATATAAATATACAAAGTTTAAATGAATATAGAAAGAGCAGAGATTAAGAATAGGTGGCATTTACTGAGCATTTTTACTGCTCCAGGTACTATGCTAAGTGCTCTAAATGCATTTACTCAATTAATTCTTGCAACAAATTAATAATATAGGGATTTTTACCATTTTATATTCAAAGGAACCAAAACTTAGAAAGGTTTAATTTGTATGAGGTGTCACAACTAACCCCATGTTACTAAACCTTTGGTGATAGAGTAGAGAATTGTGATCAACATTGTACACATACTACACTAGTCTGTTTGTAGGGAACTTAGTGTTTCCAACTTAAGAGTGCTATTGAGTCAGCTTAATTATCCACTCAAAAATACAATTATTACCAGAAGAACTAAAGTATGTATTGGCAAATTGACTAATGAATAGAATTAGCTGAGAACATTTTTTAAAGCAATAGACCTCAGATACTATTTACAAAGGAAAGTGTATCATATTTCATCATTACATTTTTGTTGCCACTAATATTGCAATTACCTTCATTTGATGATAATAATAGAAATGTGAATAAGAGATACAATCAGCTACCTTCTGGGAGCCAACAATACTCCTGTGTGAGATGATGGGATGGTTGGAAGGAGAAGAGGTAGGAAACAGACAACACACTGGGGAGTAAGTCCTATTGTGGATACATGAGCAGAGAACAGGGTGCAACCACACAGTCCAGCTGTAGGAGCTCTGGATGGCTTCACTGAGGTTGTCATAGTTGATCTGGGCCTAAATAGATTGGCAAATTTTGTCTGAAAAGTGAAGGGGGGAGGACATTTCTGACAGAGAAGAAAGAAGGTTCAAATGCATGAACTTTATGAGGCCAGGTTGTTCATATGAGAAAAAATAAGCACCTCTAAAATGGAACAAAGCCAGGAGCTATTTAAGGTAAGGTTGACCACAGCCCACAGAAACACAGGGAAATGGGGGAAAGGTACGACCAGTTCAGGCGAGAAGAGGAATTAGAAATTATTGCCAACCATAGGGAACTAGGAGAACCAAATGCTCCTCCTCTTCTTGCTCAGGAAAAGGCATCATAGTTCACTTAGTTGTTCAAGACAGAAACTGAGGTATCCTGTATGCCTTCTTCCACCCCCTCACTCCTTATATCTCATCAGTCACCAAGTTCATCGATTCTGCCTCTTAAACCTCTTTCCTCTCTGTTCATTTCTCTGCACCCTCAACATAACTAAACTAAGACAAGTCTCTGCATCCTCTTGCCCAGGCTAGTGCAGCAGTCTGACTGTATCCCACCAGTCCATTCACCTTCCATTAGCCAGTATGATCTTTTTAAAAACACAAATTCAACCATGTCACTCTTCCAGGGCCTTCTCAATACCCTGAAGGTAAAATTCATGCTAATCGTGCTTCACAAAGCCCTCTCCAGCCTCTATTATTTCCCACCCTGCCACCCAACTCCACTATGCCCTACAAAAGACTCTATGATTCACTAGTATTAACTTGCTTTTCTTCCCTGAGATACATCATGCCCTCTCTTCTCTAGACTCCTACTGTTTTCTCTGCCTGGTGCACTTTCTCCAGGTTTTGGTTGGCTTAATCCAACTCATCCTATAGTTGTCTTAGATGCTACATTTTCTGGGAAGCCTTCCTTGATCTTCACAGCAGGATCAAGCATCCTCCCCTGGTGACTACCTAACACATTGTTCTTGTCTTTCCCAGCACTGAGAGAGATGTAATTGCTTCTTTACTTATCAGCATTCCCAAATAGACCTTAAGTTCCAAAGAACAGGAGAGCTTTCATTTTATATCCCTTAGCAGCTGGTGTTATTAGACCAGTAAATTAATGATTAAATGAACCTTGCTGACTCTGGACCAACAGTTAAGGAGGACAAAAAGGCTGATACAAAACAATGAGGTTCAGCTACCAACCCCATAAGCAAACCACTGGAGTAGCTGAGGTTTTGTTAGCATTGATCAATCAAAGCTCAGGCTTGGGACTGCCCGAGTGTCTACCTGAATGTGGTTGAATCATTTAGTGGAAGCCAGGAAACTGGGTATCCATATAGAACTGAGGAAGGTTCTCTTCATAACTGGGGTCCAGAACATGAGAGTCCTACAAAGTAAAAAAGCTTTAATATGAAGGTTGACCCAAGTTGGTGACAAAAGAGTCAGGAACGCTGTAAGAAAGTGATTTGATTTGGCAAGATTGGAGAAATATAAGAAAATAGTTTTTAGTTCTTTACTGTACTAAAATATCTAAAATATGGGACCTCTTGTTATAACAGATAAAAACTTATAACGTACTCCATAAAGTAATATACACAGTACTATATACATCAAGAAATGGAAGAACCTACTTTTATCATCTCCTAAATTGAAACAGTCTCTTTTTCCCTATCCTCTACTTTGCACCTGAACTTTTTAATGCTGTGCTAATTTTTTCTGGTGTTTATCAGAGTGCTTGCCTTGTTTTGAATAAAGTGGACAGCAAAACCAAATGCACCATAGCTACCTACCTTTCCTAAGGGAAGTTTAAAGCCGCAGGTTTGGCTTATTGAAAATTCAGTAAATATCTGGATCTTTGGAAAGGTCAGAGGAAAAGACAGGAAATGGCACTAAATAAAGGAGTGCGATGTACCTGGCGAAGGCTTCAGCACTGCATGTTGCACTTCTGTTTTAGATCTGTATCTCTCCCGTGCACTTGGTGAGTGGTCTCTTTGTAGAGGCGTCTGTCTAGAGGTAGGAAAAGCTGGTCATTATCTGAGCTTTCAATTGTGTATAAAGTCTGATAACACTTTCTGTTTTTCAAGAATAATTTAAGCGTTTCAGAACTTTTTTGGGTAAAAGCACACTTAATCATCATGCAGCAAAGCTGGAAGCTGGCCAAATGCAGGACAATCAAAGGGCTTTCTCTCAAAAAAGCCCTGAGCCGGATACCTCAACTTTGGATAAGTACTAGTGGGAGAAAGGCAAGGACCCTGGTTCTGGAAATCTTCAAAAACCTTCTGAGTTAAAGCAGAGCCTTCTATCCTTTGGAGTAAAACTTAAAGCTGGAGCACGAAAAGGAATGACTAGCCCATGAATAATAATTTTTATTTAATAAATAGAAAATAGAGGACAGTTTACAATTCCGAGTCATAAAGATAATTCTTAAGCAGGAATTTCTTCCTTAATTGACTTGCCTGAATGTTGGCCCTCCCTACCCCCCAAAATAAACCAAACTATTACTGGCGTTGGCAGTTTTATACTAGAATGCAAGGTTATATATAATCTGGGAAAACCTAAGATAAGCACATCCTTCCTAATTGCCTCTAAGTTATGTTTCTTGTAACTCCTCATGTTAGAGGCCCAAGCTATACTTACAGGGTATTTATCACATTTTATGCCTCTAACTCTACAGTGTTAGACCTCAGGGGGCCCAATCTAGGGAAAGTGGTACAGACACAATTTAAGTGAATCCCTCCTTCATTAACAAAGCACACTAGCTGTTCCTTCAATGAGAACTGAGCACTCATTTCTTTTATGGACAATAGCAAAAATAGAAAGAAAGCAAGGACTTGGAAATGCGTGGGGCAACGGTCAGTGGCTCTAATTCTGCTCTGTCTTACTTGCTCATTTTACAACTAGGAGTTGGGCCTAGAATGTTCTCAACACTCCTCTCTAAAATTCTGGGAGTTCTTGACCTATTTTGGAGGTATCTTATAAAAAAATATAGTCTGTCCTACATAACAAATATCACTGCTTTGCCTTCAAGTTTCATGTTTACTTTGCATATATTTTTTAATTTTTCACCAATGTTTTAATGCTTTGGTAGTCAAATTTTTTTTAATTTATTTGACCCACTTGGAACTTTGTAAATGTTACAATTTAATACAAGGCAGTATCGCATAAATCTCAAATTTAGTTGAGTAAACATTAATACAAACTATCCCAAAACTTTAAAGCTTTAAAGAGTTTTGAAACTTCTTTAAAGTTTTTAATTTCCAAAAACACATCGGAATAAATACAGGGTATGGCAAAAGTAGGCTTACAGTTGTGAGTACTCAAAGCAGAGTTTATTCTTTATTAATTATTGTATTATTTTCTATATTAACAACCATAAACCTACTTTTGCCCCACCCTGCATTCCTACTTATAAGACTTTAAAGGGCTTGACTGAGTTGTGAATAATGTGGTAAGAGAGACTAAAGAGGCAAAAAACGAAATCATATAATCTTTTTTAACATATTGAGAAATAATGCCAGCTTGGAAAAAATATGTTATTGAGTATCTTATTGTATTCACATTTATCTAGTTCTCATTTGGTACAATATCAGGTGCCACATTCCACAAATTATCATATGCAGAGTGTAATCCTCTTCTAATCTTTATGTGCATGTATTCCGATGGATATCAACATTAAAGTGCCCCTGCCTTGAGTTCAACCTGAATATTGCATTTCCTTTTGGAGGGAGGGGAATTTCTTCTCTGCTCTGCCTCCATCCCTATTTCCTGTCCCACGTGGGTACTAGAGTAGAAAAAACTCAACAAAAAAGTTAATGTTTGAACCATGTTTTCAAAAGGATTGCTCCTCAGGAGAAGAAAGATGGGAAATATTCTAGATATTGTGAACATAGAGTCTGCACATAGGCAGTGTGAAGGAGCATGCCATGTTCTACATTAAAGTTGTGGAGAGCTGGCTCATTAAGCTACGAAGAAAAAGCAGGATACGAAACTAGAAAACTAGGCTGGCTTGATGGAATTAATCCTGCAGAAAACAGATAACTGACACGGGCTTTGAAAAAGAAAGTAGCACAGTCCCACCTGGGGAGTAGAAAACTCAGTCTGGCTTCAATATGGAGAATGGATTGGTGGTATAAGAGCCTGAGGGGGTGAAATCAAGATTGGGATCAGACTAGAGAAGCTGATGTCTTAACAACAATAATGGAAGTCATTGGGTAATAAAATTTGAATCATGAAATATTTAGAGGTAATATCTACCCTAACTAAATCTTGGGGTGAAGTTTGGCCCCGAGGTTTTCAGTTTTCTGGCCAAGTGGAATGCTATACCAGTAGCTAAACTAAAGATAACAGATAAAAAGTAAGTGTAGGGGAACTGCAGGGGGTGAAGAGATGTAGAAAGTTGGAGGTTATGGACATGATTTTAGACGAGGAAAAATTCAGGAGAAAACCAAACACCCCCAACAGGGTAGGGCAATGGGAAGGAACTAACAGAGAAAGCCTGTGAAGAAATAATAATGCATTGAGAGCCAAGAGAACAGAGAATTTCAGTAAGGAGGAATAAATATGTATGCCAATAGCATAGAAAAATCAAGGAAGAGGGCTAGGAGAAGCCGGGTCAATCTTCTAACCCCAGGAGTGGGGAAGAGGGAAAGGTACAGCCTCCCCTCATGATGGGTTTGAGGAGGGAGAGTCAGCAGAGCAAATTAATGTTTCAGTTAAGCTCCGAAGGCAGAGGGAGCACACTATAGAAAGCTCAGCAATGTGGGGAAGAATTAGGAGATCCAGTATTTCAGTGAAGATAAATGGGAGGAGAGCCAGCAAGCAGGGGAGGGGTAAGTCACCAGACCACCAGGAAAGGACAAGACTGACCTGCACAGAGATAAGAGTATGGGAGGATTAATGATGAGGGGACTCTGATTTCTTTTAATCTTTATCTTAAGTGAAATAATTTTCAGCACTTCAAATTCCTTTCTGAGATCACATTAGCTTAATAATTTAATACTCTGGATGTTCTGCAACCCTACCCTGTGTGAGGAGGCACTATGCCAACCTAAGCAACAGTGGTGCCAACCACCCGAAGGAGAACGCACAGAAATGTGGCTGCGAAATTGCAAAACCTCTTTCCTTCAGGTTGAAAGGCACTATTTCCCATGTAAGCGTCTCAGGTGTCACCCCTGGATTCAGGGACATTCTTGACATGTTTTGTTACACAGATAACTGCTTATGGTGAACTCCTGTTATGTTTCCCAACAAAAACTCAAATCTGCATTCTTCTGATTTAGCTGCTTATGTTTGTAAAACACATATAGGACTGTTACTGACTAGGCAAGCCAAGACATTATCCTGCCAGTGCCACCTGCAACCCCAGCATCACTGCATGAGAAAAGCTGGCGGCGTCTAGGTGTAGCCCTTGCGGTTGTGCAATAAACTAAGAAGAAAAGATTGGGTCAACCACATGTCTACATTGGAAGATAAAGTTCTGAAAATTGTTTTTGTCACTAGATATGCCTTGCTGAGAGCCCTGTTTTCTTCTGCCAAGCTGTTAAGTCTAATGTTTTGCAGCCAGCTTTGTCAGCAGTCCCATGGTTAGTAGAAAAGATGGACTGCTCTCCTGACCACATTTGCAACAGCTGCAGAAATAATTTCACCAACCTACCATGAAGGGTCTTGTTCAAGTGAGTGGTTTATTCTGCTGTCAAATCCTTATATAATAAAAGCCTAATATGCAAAGTGTCTGACTGTTAGACCGTTCGACCAGTCACTATGATGCACACTGACCACTAGGGGGAAGACGTTCCAACCAGTAGGTTAGATTGCTGCTGAGGTCTGGCCAATGAGGACTGGGAAAGATGGGCCAGCCACACCCTGGAGCCCTCGCACCATCCCTCCCTGGCCTCAATTGTGTACCGGTGGGGTCCCTCGGCCTGGCCTGTGCCCTCTCACAATCTGGGACCCCTCGGGGGATGTTGGGGAGCTGGTTTTGGCCAGATCCCTGCAGGCCAGGCTGAGGGACCCCACTGGTGCACGATTCTGTGCACCAGGCCTCTTGTTAGTAAATAAATAGACTGCCAAGGTAATTTCTTGATATGTTTACCCTAGTGTAGATTTAATACATAGTCCCCAAATGACAGTATGCCATATATGCCAGGTCCCTTGAAATAACAAGGATGGACCGGCTCCCAGCAGGGTCTATGTCCCATCCCTCTGAAACCAGAAAGCATTATGGCTGCTGCAGCCAATAGACTAAGGTATAGGGATGTCGCCTTCATGGTTAAGTCAGAAAAGTCCATATAGCTTCTGTATGGTCCTCTTGGGATACTACAATATAAGTCTGAGCATTTTACAACCACCATGCTGGAAAGGCCACACATAGGCACTCGGTCAAAAGCCCCACATGCCCTCCCAGTGAACAGATGACGTAGGTTGCCAGCTATGTGAGTGAGACATCTTGGACACCCAGCCCAACCGAGCTTTCAGACAATCGTGCCCCCAGCTGATATCTGGCAGTAACTGCATGACAGGCCCTAGACCAGTGATGGAGAACCTGTGACACGCGTGTCAGAGGTGGCACGCGAACTCACTTTTTTGGTTGATTTTTCTTTGTTAAATGACTTTAAATATATAAAATAAATATCAAAAATATAAATCTTTGTTTTACTGTGGTTGCAAATATCAAAAAATTTCTATATGTGACATGGCACCAGAGTTAAGTTAGGGTTTTTCAAAATGCTGACATGCCGAGCTCAAAAGGTTCGCATCACTGCTAGACACAATTTACCCCTCCAAACCCTTTCAGAATTACTGGTCCACAAAAATTTAAAAATTGTTTGCAGTGAAGTTGCATTAATAAGATATTAATAACCTTTACTGTTCAGGCAGAATTCAATGATGTATCCATTGCCCACAACTTGATTTTTACTTTGCAATAAGAGGTCTTGCTATTAAGGCATACCATTCATCAAAATGATGGTTCTTCATATGTCTTTAAGATGTGTTGAAATCACTGGTCACAGGTGTTTTCTCTTATTATCTAAAGGTAATGTTCTCTTCATTCTCTCAGAATGCATATTTGATGACAATTTTTTGGTCATTTTTTTCTCTTGAAATTTTTTTTTAACATTTATTATGAGTTTTCTTTCTTTTTTATTATGAATTTTTCATGAAAGAAAGTGGAGATTATATACAGAAGTTCAAGTCAAAAATTTGGGTGCCTACACTCAAAATTCAAAAAAAATAGTCAAACCTCAAACTTCTCAAGAAAATTTAAATTCCAGCTGCTTAAGAAAAAACATTGAAGGTGAAAAATATTTATCTCTGTAGAGTTTATTTTTAAGCCTATTTTTCAGCTGCACCAAGTTATATTCAAGCCAATTTGGACTAAACTAAAACCTGAGAGTGGGGAAAAAAATCAGTAATTCAAAGTCATTTTAGACTTAAGACATGTGAACGAGCATGACTCAGATATGGCGAGAAAAACATCCAAATGTCTAGGACTTACAAGACTGAATTTTTAATCTTGGCAAATTTTAATGCTTTACACTGAATTTAAAAATACAAGCACATTGAAGATTTCTAGGCCTATACCTGGTATAAAACTACTTTTTAAGGTATTAAATTAGCTCACATACCAGTTACATTTTTCACTTTTTAAAACTAAAATAGATATGTATATATTAAACCTGGAGTTTCTTCATAATTCACCTTCTACTAATATGGAGTGAAATGTAGCAAGATAAAGAACAGTATCAAGTGAAGTGTCTAAAAACAGTATCTATACTAGTTCTGACCACATATTTATACAGTTAAGTATTTAAACAATAGCACACATTTATATAGTTAAGTGTTTAAACAATAGCATTTAAACTGAGCAATAAAAAGCATTATTTAGATTTTTGACACTGCTTCTCTACTTCAAATTCAGGGCCAGAGTATAATATAACATCTTTTATTGTACTTTTTACCTGTCGTGTAGTGTCCTAAAGCCTGCGCCCAGGATAATGAAAGACAGTTAGACATAAAAATACGAGTTTAAACCCTAGAAGAAAAAAATACTAAAGTAATGCCTGATACTTTTTATGAAGTATCATTCAGGCAAATATTAATTTAACACCCATGTTTTATTACTAAAGCAATTAAATAGAATTTTTGTGGTTGCTGAATGTCAGCATTTGTAATGTATCATTTGCAATTTATCAAACTACCATGTGCACTGTGGGAAATTGTAAGATGTCAAAGATACAATTCTTTCCTCAAAAAAATCTACATCTGTTGGAAAAGGAGCACATATATTCATGATAAATTGAATTACTTAATTTGCTCATACTCTTTCTTCACAGGGGATCTAAGACAGGGAAATTTAATTATTACTAAATAAAAATTAAAATTGTATTTATATCTCCCAAAGAATCCGAGAAAGAAGAAGAAGGGAAAAGAGAGGAAAGGAAGAAAAAAGGAGGAGCAGAGAAGAGTGGGGAGGGAGAGGGAGGTGGCAGAAAAAAAGCCAGAGAGAATAGAAAGAGATAATGTTGAAGAATTATAGATAAAATTAAAGGCCCTTTGGCCATAATCACCATCCCACTTCCCAATCTTCTCTGCCAGAAAGTGTTCAGGATCATGACTTTTACTGCATTCTAGAATTTTATGCTTGTGATTTATTTCATCAGACTGATAACATACCTACTATTATTTAGCTAATTGCTTTGTAATTTAACGTTAGATTTTGAGTTCCAGTCATTTTGGTATGTACAGATCAATATCATGCATTTTAATTGCTAAATAAATTGTCTGAATTCAACACATATTAATTATTCCCATCCCTATTTGATGTTTCCTGTTTTTTCTTATTACAACTAAGGCTGCAAAGTACATGTTTCTTCATATTTTTGCACACAGATATAAGTGTTTTTCTAGGGAATAAACAGGTGGTTCATATGGTATGAATATTTTCAATTCTACCATAAACTGCCAAATTGTTCTCCAAAGTGGCTTCATAAATATATACTACCACCACAGCACATGACAATACTATTTTCTTTATATCTTTCCCAACCCTAAAACTGCAAAAATTCTAGAATTTTTGTCAGTGTGATGACTGGAAAATGATAGTTCATTATTTATTTTCATTTTCCTGAATACAAGTGAGGTTGATGTTTTATATGTTAATTAGTCACTCACAAATGCTATTCTGTGATTTGCTGGTACATATTAGTATTTACTGTTTTTCTATTTCAGTATTTTTCCTTAGTCTTTATAATTGTCTGGATAATACACATTATAAATATCTTCTATATGCATTATAAATATCTTCTCCACTGTGACATCCTATCTTTTAACACAAAGCAATTTTTAATTTGATGTAATCAAATGATAAATGAGCAAATTATAGATTTGCTGGTATTAAATTCTTCTTGCATTCCAGTGACAACTCCCACTCCATTATAATGTATTGTTTTAAAAACTTTCATGGATTTGGTTACCTAGTATTTTAATCAGCAGGTTTATATCTATGTTCATAAGTTTATAGGCCCATAATTTACCTTTTTTTCCATAATTTAACTTTTATTACATTATCCTACTAATTCAATTTTTAAACCAGCTTATATTAATCTCATTTCAAAAAGCAAAACAACTATTTTTCTACTTTCTGGAACAACTTGAGAAGTTTAGTAAATCTCATCTAGAAACTCTCTGGGCATAGGCCTTATAATTGGGAAGTGCAGAATATTTTTCCACTACTTTAGCTCTTTAATGGTTATTAATGTAGTCAAGTTTTTAAAATGTCTTCCAGTGTCACCTTTGACATTTTATATTTCTACAACTTTTCAAATTTATTAGTGTATAATCTTTATAAATTCTCAATTATATTTTCATGTTTATTTTATCTATAGTTATTTGTTCTGTATTTAATGGCATATCCAAATTTTCCCTACTCTTGCCTATTTTAGTATTACTTTGGTCATATTTGGTATATTACTCTATTGTTTATTGATAGTTTTGTTCTCTATTTCCTTGATATTGAAAGGCATCTTTAGTGTATTTTTCTTTCTTATTTACTTTTTAAAGGCATCATTTTGGAAAGCATAAGGAATAATATGAACACATATATATCACTACCCAGCTTAGGAAAGTAAACTTCACTAGAAGAGTTCAGAACCTGATTTGTTCCTTAAGAATATCTCCTAGGCACCCAACGCCAACGCTAAATACTATTTTAAACTTCATGTGCATGGTTCCCTTTCATTACTTTATGCTATTATTACCATATATACATGGATATCCCTAAGCAATGTATAGTGCTGTTTTGCCTTCTTGCAAAGTTTATATAAATGGTTAACGTATGCAAAACAAACAGATAGATAGATGATAGATAGATAGATAGATAGATAGATAGATAGATAGATAGATAGATAGATAGATATGTTTGTTTTGCTAAATTTTTGTCTATGGGATCCATCCATGTTTCCTGTATGACCTCCCAAATACACTTTACTGGAATCTCTGCTCAGTCTCTGCTAGGTCACCTTCTATTGCCAGTGTATTCAAACGTTTTCTTAGCCCAGCTGTCATGGCTCAGTGGTTGAGCATTGACCTATGAACCAGGAGATCATGGTTCAATTCCTGGTCAGGGCACATGCCCAGGTTGCAGACTGGATCCCTAGTTTGGGGTGTGCAGAAGGCAGCTAATCAATGATTCTCTCTCATCACTGATATCTCTATCTCTCTCTCCCTCTCCTTTCCTCTCAGAAATCACTTTTTTAAAAAAAATTTTAAAGGTTTTTTACATTGTTATTGTTAATATTTTAATATTTTGCTTCTTTTGAAAGGAAAGTTCATTCATATATTAATATGAAGAATTAAATTAAGAGATTTTTTGATGTTCAATAATCTTTTATTTTTGCAAAAACCCAGTTTAAACTTGATCTAATATTTTATTTAGTAATTTGCATGCATAAGTAAAATTATCTCATAATCTTTATTTCTTTCTTAATGATTTATTTGTACTGTTGAGGGTATTACAGATATCCCTATCATTTCCATTTATAATATTTTTCTTATCTGATTTATTTAGCAACGTTGAACTAGTTTCATTTAAAAAAAAAAAACAGTTGGAGGGTGTTCTTTTTGATCCTCCAGAAAAATTGGAATAAAAATGAAATAATGTTTCTTGACTCTGAATTAAATTACCTCTAAAACCATCAGAAACTGGTCATTTTTGTGAGTAAATTCCTAACATTGATTAATTTATTTAATGAATAGAAGAAAATTCAGACATTCTATTTTTTTCTTGAATAAGTTAAGTTGGAGTTTTTCTAAGAAATTTTTATTTTATCTAAGTTTTTGTGTGTTTTGAAAATATGTATTTCATCGTTTTATTTTTTTAGTATCAGCAGCATCTATAGTTGTCTTCTTTTCCATTTCTGATATTATTTGTACTGTTTCATCTTATCTTAGTACCTAAAAATGTCATTTTATTCATTTTTTCAAAAAATGAACTTTTGCCTTAGTTGATTCTCTCTACTGTATATTTGTTTTCCATTTGATTAATTTCCACTCTTATCTTTATAGTTTCCTTCCTTCAACTTTCTTTGTGTTTATTTTGTTGTTCTTCTAACTTCTAAAGTTGCTTAGCTCATTTATTTTCAGCTTTCTTCTTTCCTAGTATAAGCATTTAAAGCTATAAATTCACTATAAAGTAAGTGCGCTTCAGTTATACTTCACAATTTGACATATAACATATTTGTCTTTATTCATCTTTAACTGAGTTATTTATAAAGCCTTTTAAAAATTAAATTTTAAAGGTATGGATTTTTCTACATATCCTTTGGTATTAATTTCTAATTTAATGGAAAATGGTTTAAATTACAAACATTTTATGAAATGTCATAGGATGAGGTCAGTTTTGACCACTGTTCCTTATGTGGTTGAGAATAAGATGCAATCTCTTATTCGGGGTTATTTATGTTTTATGTAAAGCCTGTTAATAATGTTATTCAAATTTTACATATACTTACATAAAAATTTGTTCCTTGATTTATCAGTTATTTAAATAACTTTGCAAATTCTTATACTCTTGTCAATTTTTCCATTATGACCTTAGACATTTTGAGGCGATGCTACAAAATGATTGTATCTGATTAATTAAATTTTTTATTACCATGTAGTAATCTCCTTTATGCCTGGTAACTTTTTTGCCTCAAAGACTACTTGATGGGCAACTAGTCTACTAGTTTCTTTCTATTATCATTTTGGTAGATATTGGCTTAGTATATCTTTTCTTATTTTTATTTTTACTTTTAATTTTTATGTACTCATATTTTGGGTGTTTCTTTTTATTCCATTTAGCAATATATGACTTTTAACTGTCAAGTCTATTCCATTTATAGTAATTACTATTACTGATAAATCTGGGTATACTTCTACAATTTCATTTTGTGCTATATCTGATTTTGCCATAGTTCTTTTTTTCATCTTCTTCTTGCTTTCTTTTGTTCTGATTAAGTTTGTCTATTTCAGTGCTTCAACACACTATCTAGATGTTGATTTTGTTTAATGTGTCCTATTGGGGATGTCCTGATGATCCATATATTTTGTTAATTTGGAAAGTTCTTAGCATGTTCTGCTTGAATACTACCTTTCTGTCAATCATTCTATTTCCCGAACTCTGAGATATCTGTTAGAACTTCCTCTTCTATGTTCCAAGAATCTTAACTCACCTTTATATTTCCTGTATTTTTCTCTTTTTTACATTCAGTGTGATTTCTTCAGATCCTCCTTCCATTTACTGATACTCTCTTCAATATTCAAAAGACGAAAAAGATTCAAGAGGAGAGCCCAGTACTTAAGTGCTCCTCGAAGGACATCAAGAAACTCTGAAGTGAAACAACCAGAAAAGTCTGAGAAGCTCAACAGAGGTCTTTACCAAACCATAGAGTGTGGGACAAAAATCAAAGTTCAAGGTTATCAAATAGGAAGGGCATGATAACCTCCTGAGGTTTGGCATTGGAACTATGAAGGTTCCACCTCTGCCTTAGGAGGAAAGCTGAACTGCCAGTTGACTTGCTATGGCAGCTTAAAATGATCTAAACCCATAAACTTGGACTGGAGGTGTTTTTAGACTGTAAGTGCCTGGCCTAGCTAACCTGGAGAAATAAGTGTAAATTTCTGAGGAAGGAAACATGTTGCCCTGAAATGTTCTACTTTCTTACTGTGGGAGGGCAAGTCCATCATCCCTAGCTTTCATGAGTGAAGGCTTTGGGCCTGACTACTCATGTTCTCATACAGTCGTGGAGCTATAATGAAAAAAGTCATAAAACAGAAGAAGGGATCAATTGAGACATGCGTTTAGGTTTTGTTAGGCATTTTTAAAAACAACACTGTCTCCCACAGCTTTTTTGTATTAAAAGAAAAATCACTACTCTCAAACTGACTGATGTGCACGGCCACCATTAATTATACTGTGACAGATTTAAGTGATTCTATGGAGGAAACAAGGATGCTTCTTGTTTGATATTAAGTGTTAGGGACATGTGATGACATCTGTGGTCTGTCACAGACTGGGATTTAAGTATGTGGTTTTTTAGGTCATGTTTCTGTCATACACTACAATCTTGCTTGGGCCCCTAATATACTTTCTTGGTGCCCGTGAAATGTGTCATTGCTGTGTTTGGAAGATTCATAGACTTGCAGATTCTTAACTAAGAGATGAGATGGAAAAATCTCTAGGGGAAATTTATAATATGGAAAAATATATTTATTATTATTCATCATTGTAACAGTATTTCATATTGATTTCATAATACAAACTATGGAAGATGAATTTGTCAAGTTCCTCTAACATGGTGAGGATAGGCAGCAGTTAGGTTTTTAGTGAAACTCAAACCTGATTAATAATCAGAATTACCTGAGGAGGTTCTTAGATATAAATGTTCTGGAATAAATCCAACTCCAGGCTTTAAATATCATCTGTCCTTCACTCCAGGCTGATCCCTCCCCAATGGCTCTTTCACCTTAGTTTATTCCCTTTGCCACCCTTTCCACAATCTGTAGTTAACATGTTTACATGTTACTTCTTTTTTGGTGTTGTTGTTAATCCTCACCCAAGGATATTTTCCATTAATTTTTAGAGAGAGTGGAAGGGAGAGGAGGGAGAGAGAGAGAGAGAGAGAGAGAGACATCAATGTGAGAGAGACTCATTGACTGGTTGCCTTCCGCACATGCCCGGTTGGGGCCGGGGATGGAGCCTGAAACCAAGGTACATGCCCTTAACTAGAATCGAACCCTGAACCCTTCAGTCGTGAGGCCAACACTGTAGCCACTGAGCCAAACCAGCTAGGGTACATGTTATTTCTTTCAGTTCAGTCTCCCCCATGGACACTGAGGCCCATGAGGACAGAGATGTTGACTGTTATCTTCTCCATCCTGTTCATAACACCTACCCCAAGCCTAGTACCTAGCAGGTATTTAATAAATATGTGAAAGAATGAATAAATAAACTAGCAGAAGTTCTAAATGCTGACCCAGGAATCTTTATTTATAAAGAGCCCCAGAGATGGTTTTGCTGAGTGACGCACTGAAGTTCTACATAAACCTACACTGGTTTATGACAAATTGATTTTTAACTAAAGGAAATATATAAGAATTTTCAGTGGTGTGAGAGGCAGGGCAGGCTGCAGTTCCACAGGACATGATCAGAAGGCCCCCTTCCTCCCCTCATACACTTAGGACTCAAGGATCTGCAGTCACCATCTTAATAATTTTATCTTTGAATTTGTGTCTGGAAGTCTGGTGAGACAATGGAGGATGAGTGAGAGGTTTGGAGTCTCTGCCTGTGGGTGAGGCTGTGTTCCCCGCCGCTGCCTCCCGGGGGCGGGGGTCAGCTCCTGTGCCTCACTCTAGACCAGTAGTTGTAGCCACAGGAGAAGCTGGGCAGGCAGAGCCTAGGATGCCCTGCATGGGAGTGTCTGCATTTGCCCACCTAGTATTTCTGTGCAGAGGGAGGTTTACATTGAATAACAAAGACAGGAAAACACCTTTTTTTCCCCTCTTTGAACAAGGGACCTGGCATTTTCACTTTGCACTGGGAACCTGCAAATTATTTAGCCAGCCCTGGGGGCAGAAGATAGTCATTTAACCAAGAGGGGTGCGGGGGTGTATATTGAAAGGTGAGAGAAACAATCCCCAGGTTTACTTTCCTAAAAAGGTAGGTTATTTTATGAAATTAAGGCACATTACCTCTAGGTGGTACATTGGTGTCTTTTGCTCCAAACAAATAAAATTTTCAAAGCTGACACAGATTATGACCTCTTTTCCCCTAAATTATGTTTTGTTGATGGAAGTATAATTTTACTAAAGACATAAAGCCTAAAAAAAAGTTAAACTATTTTTGTTGAAAAATGGATTTTGTACATCACAATTTGAAGAATATAAGCACCTCACACTCTAACCCTTAGTATTAAAAATGTTTATTCTTTAGTCTTTTCACTTTAAACTTAGATTCTTCCCCTCCTCTTCCTTCAATAACTAAAGCCTGTTAACCTGCTTTAGATGAAGTTCCAGTAGCTTCAGTTTGCTTTCTCACCTCTCTGTTGCTTCACTCCTTAAGTATATGTCCAAGGGCATTTCTTCCTAGGGGGCTGCAATCTTCCCTCCATGTCAATTTGCACAGCTCTCCAGTGCTGAAGTGTCAGCGGAGCGCCTTAAGCCCTCCAAGAAATGGCCCATTTAAAACCAAGCGTAGAAGTAGCCAAGAAGCTGCCTGGGAAATCCTGAGCCATTTGGTTAAACAAAGAAATTTGATTCTCAAGCAGGCTGTGCCGAGGCACCTTGCCTACCAACAGGAAACACCAGCTAATTTTCTTGACCGTGCCTCAGCCCTTGCTTCACTGCTCGTGTAACTTCACAATATTTTACCATGGTTCCATGTTTGGGGAGTCTTTTCCCTATCTACTTGCCATGCCATTCATGTCCCAGTTTCTCCATAAGGGTTTATTTATCCAGAGAAGGATAAATAAATATTCCTTTTATTAGCTTTTTATTAGCAACAACTTCTCTGTCTCTTTCTTCCACTCCAATTCTAGAATTGATTGTCCTTAAATCTAGTTGCCAAGTCCCAGCTAAATCACCTGATCCATCCTTCTTCCATCTACATATATACCTGTGTGTCCTGTACCAGCAGCACCCATCAGCCAACTACAGTCCAATGCAGGCTGCTTGCCCAACACTAGCGTTACTGGATGGAGCAGTTCATGTCTACTCACTGGGCCCCATATGAGGGCATGATTTCTCCCCATCAAAAAGAATCAGAACTTAGAAGCACAGATTTTCAATTCTGGTTATTTTAAAATTTACGACCTTTCTATTAAGTTGCATAGCCATTCTTTTTTTTTTATTTGCATAACTCTATTTCAGTTTCTAATTATGTGTGTGTGCACGTGTATGCCCAAGCATGGGTGCACACGTGTGTATGGGCTCATATGTGATTGAATTCTGTCTCTCCCATTAGTCTGTGGACTGCAGAAAGTCTATTTTTTGCTCATCCTTTTATTCTCGGGTTCCTGAGTACAAAGCCTGTCACACTTATTCTATCCCATGATGCATTACTGCTACTATGTACTAAAATTAAACCTTACAAAGTGAAAGAACAGACAACAGAAGGGGAGGAGATGACAAGTGAGATAGGTACATAAAAGGAATGGGCTTCATCTGAGAACTTCGTTTACCCTTAAAGCATGTTGCATTTAAGGTCAGGAAGGATTGCTCCAGAGCACAGCTGGGAAAGTCTGACCCACTTAATTTTAAAATCAGCACTGAACGTCCAGTTTCGTTGTTTCTCCTAGCAGAACTCTCGACTGCAATTCTTACCTAAGGTTGGCCCGAGACTAGATGTCCATAACTTAAGCTTTCCAGACTTCTCCTGAGCAGCCTAGCATCTCCCTATTCTTTGGCCCAGTGCCATTCTCTTGGAGTTAATCAGTGCAAAGTCTAAAGTAAGGTTGGGGAAAATGTAAGAAATATTTTTTTAAAAAAAGTTTTATCCCAGGTGCCAAAAGAAGAATGTTTTAAGGAGAGAGTTCTAAAAAATGTAACAATGAATGGACCTTTTATTGAGAGAGACAAGAAATAAACAACCAAAATTAAATAAATAACATAAGTTCAAATGATGATAAGGACTATGAAGAATATAAAACTGGTATGGGAAAAGATAATGACAGAAGTACGGGGATATTTGTAATCATGCCATCAGAGAAGTTCTCTTTGAAGGGGTGATATCTGAGAAAGACCTGGATTATGTGAAGGAGTGACAGAAGAGCATTGCACACTGAGGGATTAGCTGTATGAAGGCTCAGATGGTTTAAACAACGTCAAGAAAGCAAGCATGGCTCCAGTGGAAGGAGTCAGGGAG
>NW_006300032.1:5527573-5533084 GCF_000327345.1 Myotis davidii | reverse complement strand
GTGACTTAAATTTTTATTTCTCATATTTTTAACTTCTCATCTGGCAAGTTTCACTAGTGAGGCATGCCACAACTCAATTCCCAGCTGTTGACATATTGTTAAAAAGAAGATACAGAGGACCCTTTTCCCCTCCACACATGGGAGTCTATACTTGTTCTTCAATAAATCTCCACCTTTGCTATAAAAAAACAAGATGCACTTGAAACAATTTAAAGAACTCCAGAAAGCAGATTAAACCTCAATACTATGTTTTATCAGACTATGGGGACTCCCAAAGAGTTGTAATGCAACAGTAACAACATCAAATTTAGTTAGAATCAAAGTAAGTTTTTACACAGAGAACTATTCAGGCAAACGAATCTAAAATTGGGGGTGATGTGATTAATATCTTTTACATTCTTTACTTGTGCTTAGCTTGGGCAGTTTTGAAATAAACCAGTGTATTCATTATATCAAAGAAGATACATAAGAATGTAGTCTTTAGAGAAAATCTGCCTGGTTTAAATAATAAATAGACATAATATTCTTCTGTTGGGAAATAAAAACCAAATTGAGGTAAGGAGCAATCATGAAGATGGTGGATAAAGCCAAAAGTTCATAAATGTGTTCTGTGTTATTGGTAAATGTTGTTTATTTGTCTGATCCCTCTGTAACTTAGCAGTGTTATATGAGGAAATGACCAAAATTCCTAGAAGCTATTTTGTACACTCACATAGCCTGAAGTCAGTAAATCCTGCAGTCCCCTTGGCAAACTCCTCAAGTTTTCCCTTTGGAAATATGATAAACTTGTTTATTCTATTTGTCAGTTTTCCGTTTCTGAGTTTCTTCATGGAATTTGTTATCTTCTTTGTGCAACCAAGCTGTCTCAAATTGTGTGGTCACAGTTGCATAGAGAAAGTACGGATATGAGTAGTAATAAAGAGTAATAGTTTGTAGAGTACAGGATTTCGTTCATTGTGAGCGAGATGGGACAGTTATTTTAGCTTAAAACACACCACAAAATACTAAACATATGCCTTCCAAGCTGCCTTTAAGAATTAAAGTGTTTTCTCCATCTCTGTGTGACAAGATGGAGTTTTTCCTCTGTACTGAATGTCACACATTCTGGTGCTGGGATGTGAATGTTTAAGGCAGGACTGACAGAACATGTCACTGAGGCTGACAAGGCCTCCAGACCCAGCATTCTTGGTCTTCTAGGACTGCCTGAGGGACAATGACCATGTAAGCATGCAGTTAGGGCAGATGAGAGGAGCACAGGAGAGCCAGACTCCCTTGATTTTCCTTGAACCTGAAAACACCATGAGTAGACTAGCCATGGTATTGGTGACTATCAATCATTGAAGGGTTTTTCTTCAACAAGCAATGAGGATACACTGGAAAAAATACAAAACATATGAGTGTCAGTGGAAGTCATTAAGAATGGGGCTCCTAAGCTCTCCTATCCTCTCATTGGGACAAGAGTAAGTAGCACAGGCCCACTGGACTATGTAAGACTCCCAAGGAGGATCTCAGGGTTAGCATTGATGGAAGAATCTTAGGAAAGACATAGGACATTCCATTATGTGTAGACTCAGTGTCCATGGTCATCTAATCTAAACGCTATATATTTCAAGGTGTGATAAGATATGTCAATTACATTTGTTACCCTAAATAAATTCTGCCTAAATTTTGTAATACATCAGAAAACAGTATTAAAGAAATAGCTCAACCTCCTGAATTATAGTATCAAATTACTTTGCCTTTTCCTCCTAAGGAAAAACAATTCTTAGTACATGATGACCACACAACTTTTTGAATTAAATTTTAAAATTCTGGGATTTTAAAGAATTGTTGAAATATGTTGCATTATTCCTAACTAACTGTCTATTCAGTATTCAAAACTATCTGTCATCTGGTTTGGTGAGGACATTGTTGGACAAGTCTTATAGTAGTCCCCTAAGAAACACTTTTATTGGTGTTAAAATAAATCTGTACACTTTGAACTGAATACAATTCTGATTTCAAAATACTCAATAGATTCATTAAATGTATACATTTTCTCAACTATTCAAACTTAACAATTTTTGGATTATCTCCAAAAGATAATAATTAATGTGTGCTCGTTTTAGGAAGTGTTTTCACACACATGATCTCATTTGTTATTCATTATAACTTCATGAGTAGGGAATTCCCTATTTGATAAATAAGTTAACAAAGGCTCCAAGAAGATAATTAACTTCAACATCAGTAAGAGGCTAAGACATAGTTCCTCTGTATCCAAATGCCATGTCTTTCTCACTCTAATGCATAGTCTGACATAATATAATACTGCAAATGTGTCATTAAACAGAACATGAACAGCCTTTTTGAAATCCCAGGATTTATTCATTAGTCTTATCCACTAGCTTGCTTTATTTATTTATTTATTTACTGTTGTGAGTATTACAGATGTCTCCCCTTTTCTCCCCCATTGCCCTCCTCTACCCAGATCCCACCCTGCCCCAGGCCTTCATCACCCTATTGTCTGTGTCCATGGGTAATGCATATATGCATATAGGTTCTTCGGTTAATCTCTTCCCACACACCCCTTCCTGCCTCCCCCTTTCTCTCTGAGATTCATCAGTCTGTTCCATGTTTCCATGCCTCTGGTTCTATTTTATTCGTCAGTTTATTTTGTTCATTAGATTATTGTTCATTTATTTGATTTTCAGATTCAATTGTTGATAAATATGAATTCATTGCCATTTCATTGTTCATTTTTAATTTTTTTCTTCTTCTTAAAGAAGACACTTCAACATTTCAATACTAGCTTGCTTTTAAGTTTAGCATAAACCCTCTTTTTACATTCCATTCACTAAGTGATCTTCCCTTGCAGTCTATATGGATCTCTATAGTCAATAGCTAGTAGGATATCTCCCCTGCTATCTTCCTCTGAGCTCCTAGCCACGTGTTTGTACCTTGTGGCCCTACTCCACTGGTTAGAGCAGCTAATTGGTCAAGGATAAGTACTTCCTCCAAGTTGAGCATCTCAGATTCGTTCTGGCAGAATTTGAAATCAGGACTACGAAAGAAATATTCAGTGGCTGCTTTTCTTGCATTAAATCATGTATATCCTGACCCACTGAGTGACCAATTTCCTCCTTCTGGACTAGAGGAACAAAGAAGCACATACATAAAGAGGGGAAGAAAAGATAAATTCTTGACCTTGAATTTCATGAACTATCCATTATCTTCAAAATAACCCTCCCCCTTTTCTTTTTGCTTAAGTCAGAGACAGTATGTTTTTATTATACACAACTAACATCCCAAATAATATCTGATAATCTACTAAACTTATCTTAACCACTTTATTCCCAACCTTTGAACAGAACTTCAAAAACTCATTTAGATAGATGATTGGGGTAGACAATAAAAATTAAAAGTTACTATAAATTATAAGATTTTTTTATTAAGACTACTGTAAATGGATTTATAGTAAAGAATTTAACCTTGTCCAAAGAGAGACCTGGCCTTTGCCTTTGGCTGCTCAAAGGGAATCTCTCGGATCTTGGAATGTCATCCCTGATATGAGTGTATTTGTTTGCCTTGGGTCTTGAGCCACACTGAATAGTCTAACAGTGTGACTTGGGATGGGGGCTGGCCACATTATACAGTAATAATATATTTAAAGTGTGGGCTTTGGGTCATGTGTTATCAGTTGATGTTTGGAGATACTGGAAACTGAGATTAGCCATGTGGACAATCAATCATGCTTACATGATGGAGCCCCCAATATCAGGGAGCTTCACTGGTTAACAGTACTCAGTGCTGACTGTCACATATCAATACTGAGGGTATAATTCTGTCTTGATTCTATGGAGAAAGGACAATTGGAAGCTCTGTGTTTGTAGACTCCTGGACTCTGCCCCATGTGAAACTTTCTTTGACTGTATCTTTTCTGTGCAATAAACCATAACCATAACTGTAACCGCTTTTATTGAGTTCTATGAACTCTTTTAGTGAATTATTAAACCTGAGGGTAATTTGGGGAACCCTCTAAACTTGTAGCTGGTGCCAGAAATGAAGGTCGCCTTGTGTGAACTATTTTTTCTAATTTCACTATGAGCTTAGCTTTCAAGATGGGTTGTCCTGTTTTGCTTTTATTTTACTAAAGAAAGGAAGCTCTTTTTATCTATTTTTCAAATGACTTTAAGTAGTACTCAACTCCATCAGAAGGATCAAGATCCAAGAAGAGTTTGAATTTTATAATGCTTCTTCAATTGACTTGATAACTGTGTTCATTTTATTTGTTACATCTCTCTCTGACGTCTTTTACTGTGATGTTGTTGATGTGAGGAACTATGTCTTTTTTTATTATATCTCCAGTTCTTAGCATAACACAAATACACTGGTAGCACTTAAAAATATCAAATGCTCTGGTTCTAGATGGATGGATGGATGGATGGATGGATAGATGGATGGATTGGTGGATGGATGGCTAAAAGAATGGAGAAGTGGATATATGGATATATAAATGGATGGTTGGTTGAATTAATATCACAGTTTTTCATAGTTACAGTAAGATGTGCAATGGCCTAATGAGATTCCTGTGAGTAAGGATCTGAATGAGCACACCCTTCTTCTCCCCCAACTTTCCCTGTGTCTAGATAACCAGGTTTATACAAAAGTTTAATAAGGAGTATTAAGGAAAGGCTTCTCTATATCTCTAAGCTTTCCTAGGCTCAGAACCAACATTAATAATATTAGAAAAGGGAGCGTTCCAACCAAAACCATTTAATAAACACCAGCCCCAGGCATGGTCACAAATAGATAATACAGTCTTGGGCTTCCAGGCAAATGTCTAGGTCAGCATTGAAAAATGTTTTTGTTGATTGTTGTAAAGGCTTTTTACATAACTGTTTTCATTATTACTTCTACTAATAACTCCCATTAATTGTCCTATACTGTGTTCAGTATTTTATGCATTCTTATTTACTCCTTATTTCAACCCACTAGGTTCAATATCATTAGCACATTTTACAGATAAATAAACTAAAGCTCAGGCAAATATATTACATGTGCAAGGCCAACAGCCACAAGTGGCATAGCCTGGACTTAAAAATAACTCTAAACCTCATGTTATTTACACTATGGTTGGGCCTTTATTCTTCCTTTTCAAGTATGTTTAGCACATGTAACCACATGCTAGGAACTGTACTAGAAATTATGAGTAACAGTAAAATATAGCCCTGTCCTTAGGGAGCATATGGTCCAACATGAAAGAGAAGGAGCATGCACATAGGACAGCTCAAAGCAGACTGTGAAACAGGCTGACCAGCAGGAGAAAGCCCCACAGGGATCCAGGAATGATCCCTGGTTAGTGTGGTCAGAGAAGAGTTCCTGAGGGAAACAGTATCTCAAGTCATGCTTGAAGAAAGTAATTTTATGAAAGAAATGTGGGGTATTCTAGGCAGAATACACAGCATGAGGAAAATTGAGATTGAGCAAAGCATACACCAAGGAGCCCAGTTTGCATGAAGCATACAAGTGTAC
>NW_006300032.1:5511389-5527430 GCF_000327345.1 Myotis davidii | reverse complement strand
TATGCGTTACTCTTTCCTCCTAGTTGTAGGACTTCCACTCAGCCAGCGTTCCTGTGGGTCTGGGTGATGTCCGTTCCGTCTTTTAGTTTCACTTTTGAAGTGGTTGTTCGAGGCAGCAAACTCCTGCGTTAACCTATGCCGCCATCTTGGTTCTCCCTCTAGTTATGTACTCTTGGTTACAGAATTTTACTTCCCACAGCCAAAGTTTCCTCATTTATAAAACCAGAAAAATAACACTTTCCTAAGAGTGAATAAGGAAAAAACAGGTTGAATGAGGGAAAAACAGAGTGGTGTAGACAATAAATACATGATGTGTTTTTTTAAATATATATTTATTTTTATTGATTTCAGAGGGAAAGGAAAGCAATAGTGAGATAGGAACATCAATGATGAGAGAATCATTGATCGGCTGCCTCCTGCATTCCTCACACTGGGGATTGAGCCTGCAACCCGGGCATGTGCCCTGACTGGGAATCAAATGGTGACCTCCTAGTTCATAGGTCGACATTCAACCATTTAGCCACACTGGCCAGGCAGTACATGATATTTTTTATTGGTGGTACAGGCTTAGAAGTTATCAACCAGGGACAGTCTCACCCACATCTCCAAAATTTATGAACATGTTTGTTGTCCCAATGCTTGGAAGGTTTTCCTGGCATTAGTAGATGAGCTCAGTGTAGCTAAGTGGTCTGTAATGTAATTCTTGGGACATTATGGTACAACAAAGAATGTTCCTTCCCAAAGGACTAATATTGTGTGCATTGAAAAAATATGGGAAAGAAAAATAGAAGAAAAGGTTGGAGAAGTGAGATGATTCTAGAACCCAGTTAGCTTTGAATACGAGATAATAGAGTTCACTCTGATAGACAGAGGAACCACTAAACTTAAGCAGGAAGTAACAACATCAATATTTTTGGAAGATTAATATAACAGGGACTCTCTGGATAGATTAGAAGTGGAGGAAGCTGGTGAAAATGTTATAAATTAGTAGACACTCACCATCGCCTCCACATGAAAAACTACAGGCTCAATAAATGTCAATTCCAGGGCCTTCTCTAACCCTCAAAAAGATTGTGGAAGATTAGGGGAAAGCACTACTTTTGGCATCTTTATGCAAATTACAAAAAAGCTTCCCTTCCTCCAGGAAACACAGCCCTGTGTCAGGGTGCAGGACTTGAATTTTAGCTTATTTACCTGTACACAGAGACACCTTTGTTTAGTGATGTTGATGGTATAAGAAGGGATGGAAAGAAAGGGTCAGATTCCAAAAGGATCACAAAGGAAAAGGTATAGAAATAGGTCATTGAATCTGGGAAAAAGGAAGTCAGAGCTAACTCCTCTGTGTGCAGCCTGGACAGCTTGTATAATGGTGATGCCATTATTAGAAAGAGTTAAGTTAAAAAAATGCTTTTGGAGATTATAAATTCAGTTTTAGACATTCTGAGATTAAAATGCCTTCTGGATAACAATAAAGAAATGTCTTAAGGACATTAATTACAACAGAGCAAGAAATTGGGACTGAAGAGGAACATATCAGAATAGCTTTTTGCTGTTACAAGCATAAAAAATTTTAATGGCTCAAACACAATGAATGGTACTTTTGTTATTGTTGTTCATCAATCAGTCCAAGGTCAATTTCCCTGGGGAGAAAAAGACTCTCTTCCACAGGGTAAATCAGGAATCCAGGTCCCCTCTGTCTTTTGACTTTGCCTTTCTCCTGTGATCCTTCACTATTATGTGCATCCATCCAGAAAAAGAGAGTAGAGAAAGCACACCCACCTCTTAAAAACCTTGGTCCAGAAGTGACACACATATTACTTCTGCTTATATTGAATTAATGAGTCACACAGCCACATCCAACTGCAAAGGAGGGTGAGATGTGTAATGTACCATGCGTTCAGAAAAAGGGATGTGGATTTTTGGTGGACGGCCAGCTGTCTCTGCCACAGGGTAAACCCAGCCTTTCTCTCTCTAAGTATAAGATCTTAAGGACAGAGATAACGTTGGTTTTTTCCGTGCATTTCCATTACTTTGTATGGTGTCTGACAACTATCAAATGTATAGCATTTGTCAGATAAATGAATAGCTGAAGCAATGGTTGTGGAAAAAAATCTCAAAAAGAGAAAATATATTTAAAAAAAAAGGAGAGAAAAGGATATTTAACATTAAAAAATATTATTTTGTTGTTATTATTGTTACTACCATTTGTGGAGTACCTATTACATACCTAACCTTTGCAATAACCCTCCACAGTTGTAGTTTTATTAACCACATTTTTAATTAGGATGGAACTTGTGCCTCTAAAATGTACACCACTAGAAAAGTTCAGAGCCAGCATTTAGCCCCAGGTCTTCTGACTCCTCATTCCAAAACCTTTCTAGAACACCAGCTTCTGTTTAGTGGAGGAAAGATAAGGAACCTTGACTATTGTGTTGCAAAGGAGACAAATGTTCTGAGCACTCATGGATGTGCCCTAAGGTAAGCCAGGTGACTTGCAGATTTAGCTTTCTTGGGTTACTTTGGGGCATAAGCAGAGCTGCCTGGGAAATCATGAGCCACTCCATATATAACCAGTATTGAATGTCATGCTTTGTTGCTTCATTCAGCAAGCCTTCCCAAGAGAACTCCCAGCTGTTGCTGCCGACCTTAGCTTGGCCGCTACCTTGCAGAAACTTTGGCTTTCCTGTTTCTGACTGAAACATTTACCATGTGATGGCCTATTACTTGTCTACCTTCTTCAGCAGCCACCTCTGCTGATGTCACATAAATGCCACTATCCCTCAACAATGAGGAAGATGGGTTCCTCATCAACTTGGGCTTTTGCCCATACTTCTAAGGTTCACTAGATGATAATTCTAGGAACTTTCCTATTGATTTTATCTTCTAGAAGGCCCTTGAGCCTCTCTACTTTTCTCTCCACCATGACTGCTATAAATTGCCCTGGCACCATTTTAATAGGCCTCTATCTGGTCTTTCCACATCCATTCTTATTTCCCTCTCTAATTTATCCTCCACAATATAGCAGGAGTGACTTTTTTAAATGTTCGTATATGGTCTTGCCACCCCTTTGCTTAAAACACTTGGCAAGATTTTAGACCATGAAAGATTCAGACCCTGGCTATCTTGTGGGACACTTCCTTCCTCAACTTCTGTGTCCTGGCCACACTGACCTTCTTTCAGTTTCTCACACATGCTGTCCTGGTCGTTCTTCACAAGGTTCTTACCTATTGCTCTGGCTAAATGAAGTCTCTCAAAGCTCCCTATGTTTTTCTCACATAACACAGATCACACTCTGTGATTCCATAGTTAAGTGTGTGATTATTGGATTCATGTCTGTTTCCTCCTCTATTGTATCACCAGTACTAACACAATGCCATTTGGCGCCCAAGAGGTATTTGTTGAATGAGGAAATAAATGAGTTGCCATTTCAGAAGACAGAATATGATTCCTTGGGAGAATAATCCATACCCTATAGAACCCTTGGAAAGAGGTTTTCAAATTTGAATCACTTCATAGTATTGCTTCTTATTTGTTACTCAATGAGTAATTTTATTTTAAATAAAAATATTCTGTGGTTTAAAAGTTAATAAATTACTATTAATCATAGCAGGAACAAAATATATTAAACCTCCCAGTATTTGCGATATTCTCTTCTGAGAATTTCTACAACTTTGTATTTATTGGAAGAAGATGATCTTGTAATGTCCTTTGCTGCTCATCTAGATTTACAATATTTAAAAGTCTTTGTTCTTCAAGTTTTATTTTTCCTGTAAGGATTTTAAATCCAAAGGCTTAGTAAATGAAGTATATATACAGTTCACGAACATATTTTAAGACTTTTGGGAAACACTCAAAACAAAAGCTATTTTGAGGATTAGGAAATAGCTTGTCTGAATATTGCCAAGTGAATTTGGAATAACCTTTCTGTGGGATGCAATGGAAAAGAAAGGCAAGAACCTCAACATTCTCAGTTCAAGGTTACAAAGGAGTGTGAACAAAAAGTGTTTCTCATCCTGTTAACACTTGGACACACAAAACATAAAAGCAGTGTCTTCTTTCATTTAAAAAATATTTTAAACACACACAAGAAAACCTTGACCTTTAGCTTCCCTGGTAAGAACCCACATAGATTTTGAACTCTTTTTCTCCTTCCCAACTTCTTACTGTGTATTTAATGAGCCTTGGATACCTGGGCATTCCACTGTATACACACTAATTGAGTTGGCAGTGGGAGAGGAGAAAAGGGCCCCCAGATGCCGTGTGTATAATGGGTTACGTCATTGTAATGGCAATACTTCCATCGGCTACAAGCTAAAGAAGAAAGGAAAAAAGCTTCATTCATAACACATTAAATATAAATACCCTTTTTAAAAATCGGCAAAGATAGATGTGTGCTGGCAGAGTCAGATCAAATAGGGCAACAACAAATTTTTTACAAGGATGACTACAGCTCTTAAGAATTAGTAACCTTATTCTGAAGGGCCTGTATCTTGAATCATATGTTAAGAACTTCATGGTGGGAGGGGGTGGGGAAAAAACCTTCAGAGCCTCAAGAACAACTTTGTTTATGTGAAAACTACTAACTATTGTGAGGGCGTTGGATATAAAATAAGTGTATTGCACAAATAAAATAAGAATTTAATATAAAATAAAAATGCATTTGAGTGATTACATGCAGAAATAACTTACATCACAAACTGAACCCTAGAAACAAAGGAAATTTCAGATTAAACCATACATAGTGTGGCCAGTGCCCCTACTGGAGAAGTGAGGTATTGCATTTTCAGCCTATTGGGCCTGGGCAATGCTTATCTACATGGAGAAGTAAAAATTTACCAGGCGCTGGGCACTAGAGTCAAGGTATTTCCTAAAAATCAGTGCCGACATGGTGTAGTTGCAAAGAGAAAAACTGACAGTGAAGACGAAATCCAAATAGTGTTTCTACTGGGTAAAAAGGAATTCTTCTGTGGCTGTCTTACAGCTGACCAGTCCATTCAGCTCTTCTTTCCCCAAAGACTGTCAAAGTCATTACTTAAAGCTTACATCTTAAGTAATAGGAAAGAAAAGCCTACCAAGTATAGTATTTGCATCCAAACTTCAAAGAGTCTCCTCTCTAGTTGGAGAGGAAATACAACTAATAATGCAAGGTAGTATATAACTTCTTCCTCGGTTTAAAAATCTGCAATTTTGCTGCTACATGTCTGAGCTAAAGTCATTTCCTTATTACATATAACCCCAATCTCTTCCTTTTTGTTTTGTTTTCTGTTGGACAGTTTTTATTCCAAAGGACAGTACCTGTCCCCAACATATTACTTCATCAAATATTTCAGATATACATGACCAATTCTTTGTCTTCCCTATCACCGAGTCTTATTGTAGACAAAGCAAGAAATAACACAGACTTGTTCTAATTACAGCTTAGCCAAATGAGTACATACTGTGTGGTGTCCGTTCAAATCAACAGGCCACCCACCAAGAGAGTGAAAAAGAAGACACTGGTTCCTCCCACAGAGAACTGGACGAGCTTTCGATGGAAACCGGAGATAATTGTGTTTTGCCATTGGCAAGTGCAAAGAGTGCCGAGAGCAGCAACACATGCCATAATATTTGGTAAGTATTACTGAAAGCATGATAGTAAAAAGAAAAATAGTGCTTTGACAGATGTATGCACAGTACCTCCCTCCATACTCCCTCCCCATATTCCTAAAGAAGTGATTCTAGGAAGAACTTAGTGGAGAAAAAAAATATAGTTGCTTATGGATACATGACTGAGCTTCTTGAACAAAGATTCAAAATACTTTCAAGTAAAAAGGTTGAAATATATTTAATGGAGTTCAAAATATTAAAAACAAAAACAAAAACAAAAAAAACACCGGGGGGGAGGTCAGTGGGGGAAAAAGAGAGAGAGGGAGTCGTACTACTATTTATAATACCTTAAACAATAAAACAAAATTTAAAAAATAAAAAATAAAAAACATACCTCTTTTCTACAACATTCTAACACTCTAGATAGTTTTTCACTTAGCAAAAATTCCTAGTTTTTAAGTATTCGTTTAAATTTTGCCAATTGGAAGCAAATAAAAACTTGCGGATGTGCTATAGATAAGTGATTCTCAAATGGGAGTTGGTTGGAAAATATCAGCATCTCAGATAATGGAGCTAGGAATGCGTAGCTTGGAAAACCTCCCCAAACTGACTCTACAACTCCCCCACCCTCATCCTCATTTAGAACTACTGTTTGAGCTGTTACTTAATCACAAAAGATTGAACTGCTGTCAGAGATTCGGAAGACCAAGGCTAGAAACCTTGTGAATAAAAACAATGCCCCATAGAATGCAAGTTGGTATAGCCACTAGGAGAATATTAAATATTTAAAAAGAGGTTCCTCAAAATTTTTAAAGTAAAGCTACCATATGACCGAGCAATTTCATCCTCATTCTCAGTGGATGCCCTTCCTTCCAATTTTGATGAGAAAAACAATCAGAAGTTCCACAAGTCCTCACTCACCCATATCTACCCATATACCTCCTTCTGTATCCACATACTTTTTTCCATCCCGTTCCTCCTATAAATGAACTAACTATATGTGATCCTATGAAAGATCAATATCTCCATTTGTGCACCACATCCCATCCCTTCTCACTTTCTCTTCTGCCTCATCAATTGTTTCCCTCCTTTTTAGATCATTCCCATCAGCATACCAATAAGCTGTTACTTCACTCTTCTTATAATAGAAAAACCACAAAAACCCTTTGACTCCATTTCCCTCTTTAGTTAACATGTCTCTGCTACTTATTATAGGAAAACTCCTAGAAAGAGTTATCTATTCTTGCTGTCTTATTCTTCTCCCACCATTTCTCATTAAAGAGACTCAAGCTTTCCTCCAGACCACTTCACCTTAGCTGCTCCTATCCAGGTCATCAATGACCTCCACATTGCTATATCCCAAGGTCAATTCTCAGTCCTGATTCCACTTGACTTATCAACACCATAGGACACAGATATCCTTGAAATATTTTGTTCACTGTGCTTCCAGGATGCCAAGCCTCCTGGACTTCCTCTTATCTTAATGACTGCTTTCATCTATTAGTTGTTGGAGTACTCCAGAGCTCAGTTCCTGGACTTCTTATCTATGCACTCACTCCCTTGGCAATTGTGTTCAGTCTCAAGCTGATGACTCCCAAATGTATATCATTAGCCTGTCCCTCTTCCTTGAACTCCAGCCCCTTATATCCAACTAACTACTTGACAGCTCCACTTGGATGTCTAATAGTCATCTCAAAGTTCACTTAGAAAAATTGAACTCCTGGTTGCTCCATACACACCCCAAACCTGTGCTTCTGCAGATGGAGAATGACAGTTAATGCCAACTACATTTATATTAGTCAGGCTGAGCTGGGGGTCATGCTGCAGGTGCTAAATAACCTGAGTTTTTACCAACTTCCAAAAACAAAGGCCTATTTCTTGCTGCATACCCTCTGTGTGTCTCCTGCAGTAATAACCCACATTGGCTTTGCTCTAGGAGCCAAACCGACAGAGCAGCCTTTAGCTGGAGCACTGCTGGTGTTGTGATGGAATAAAAAAAATAACATAGTGAACCAAATGCTGGCTCTTAAATCTTCTGCCTATATATTATTGATCAAGCAAGTCTCATGGCCTCCCACTCCCAGTAAAACAGAGGTGTGTTATATTCTCACAGAAAGAGACTCTCTTCATTGAAGGAAACTGGAATTTTTGATAAATAGTAAAACAATCTAGCCCACCAGTCTTCCAGTTACTCCAGCTAAAACTCTTGGCTCCTCTCTTTTTCTCAAATCAAATCCATCAATAATCAATACACCACTTCTCAGCGCTATCACCCTGGCCCAAACCACCGAATTTCTTACTGGTCTCCCTGCTTCTACTCTTGCTCTCCTAGTCTATTCTCCACGTAGAATCCAAATGTGACCATTTTAAAGTACAAGTCAGAGACTGCCATGCTTCTGTTCCAAACTCTCAAATTTCTCCCCAACTTACGAGTAAAAATCATTAAAATCTAACTTGATCTTCATCCATCACCTCCCAGGTTCCATAGCCTTTCTCTCCATCTATAGCTCATTCTCCTCCACAGACATGAACTCTCTATTTTCAAATTTACCAAGTACATTCCAACCTCAGGACCTTTGCAATTATAGTTTTCTCTTCCTGGGCTGCAGTTTTCCCAGATATGTACCTGGCTCCCTGCTTTATCTTCTTCAGGTGCTTGCTCAAAAGTTACCTTCTCACTGAATCTTTACCTGGCCAATCTATTTAAAATTTCAACCCTAACCCCTCTCCATAGACAGCACTCCTTCTCTCCTTTCTTACTTTACTTGTGTCTATAACATTCATACCTGGGTAATTTTCTGATATAGTTTCGTTTATTATCCCTCTCACTACACTAGAATATACACTTCTTGACTGAACAAATTTTTGTCTATTTTACTTATTACTATAGGACAAAAACATGGAAAGCTTTGAGGAACTCAAACATAGATTGTTACTTCAAGATGTGGAGAAAAATAGGGTAAACTTAAATAAATATTGTACATTCACATAAACTCAAGAGGCCTGCTGAGTTATTTGTCTCAAATTAGAGGAAATAAAAAGAATCGGAGAGAAAAATAACACTAAAAAAAACATGAAAAGTGTTATTTGTGAAGCTATAGTATTAATGATCAAGGCAAAACTGTGAAATTGCCTATTGATTTATTACAGACTGGTTAACTTAAATACAAAATTGAAAGTGTATATATTTTAATTCTTTATCTCTAAGCAAAAAAGTAATAGACCATTGCATAAACAGCTAGTAGAAAATCAAAATTCACTTCACCTCTGACTCCAGATTAAAAGGAAAGCCTTTCAGCTGGATTAATTACCATATTCTAGACATTGCCCTAGTGTGGAGTTTCTCAGACTTGACATTGGGAGCTGAGTAATTCGTTGTTGTAGGAGACTGCCCTTTGCATTTCAGGACATGGGGCAGCGTCCCTGGCTTCCACTCATCAGATGCCAGTAGCTCCTCCTCACTTGTGACCATAAAAATGTCCCTAGACACGGCCAGGTAGCCCCAGGGCAGGAGGGAGTGGTGGAACTGGAGAGGCATATTACTCCCAATTAGAACACTGTCCTAGAGTATGAAAAAGTCTGTGAGGTTTGCACTCTTGTGTGGCTTCAAGCTGTGACCATAAATACATTGTGGGATTATTGTAGAAATACAATATTGAGGTAGGAAGCAGACCCTACATGTATGATTTAGACGTAGAGGGACACTGGAAAGGCTCCCTTTGACAAAAGCATCCCTGGATTTTTTCCCCTCGCATTGCTTTGGTTTGGCATTATAGAAAGATGTTACCTGCAAGGTAGAATTCAGTGTTAAGCTCTTTTGGTCATTTATGCCTTAATGATGGTCTAGAAACAGAATTCAGAATCAAGAGAAAGACAAAGAAAAAGAAAAGTTTAATGGAGAAAGAAAAGTACAGAAGAGGCTTTGCAGTGGGGGTCCCTGTTTATTTAAGGAACTGCATGAGTTCTTTGCCATGATGCAACATGAAGATGGACCGCTGAGCAAAAATTCCACTTGCCTATAGTTTAGAATTGGTTGTGCATAGTAATATCAACCGATGAAACAATCAATTAAAAATAATGACAGTTTTTATCCAATATTAAATAATTAACTTTACCAGTAACCATAGTGTAGGTTAATATAGCTTAAATTTAACCTAATTAAAAATGGAATTATTAAAAACTAACAGGAAATAGGACATATGAGCTTTATTCAAGTCTGAAATCCTTTCTAAATCTATTTTTAAAAGAATTCAAGTATTAAAACTTTTTAAAACTAAAAAAAGCCTTTTATGATTAAAAAAATTTTCTGGCAATTGTTAAATTTGCAGATTTAATGTTTTTTTTAAAAAGGTAGGAAATAGCACTATGGCAGAGAGAAACCCTTACTATGTGAGCAGAACAACCAGCAATGCTGGCTTAATTCTTTTGGGCCACAAAAGATTTTGTTATACAGATAATTTAAAACATTTTATGATTATAAATAAATATGCTTTCAACTATTTATAAAAAGGTATATTATCAAATCATTTATATTCTATATTTCTTTCTCTCCAATCAAGACATTCCTGCATTGAAATATAGATGGTTCCCATTTAAATCCATTTTTCAATTAAACATAGTAATTAAGGAAGCTAGCATAAATAGATATAAATTTACATGTCATTAGAAGCTTTATTCCAGTTTGTGGAGTAATTTAAATCTTGTCAATTTCATCTGTCTTTGTAGTGAAACTATATTCAAGGAACAAAATGGATTGATTTGAGAAAACTTTTCTATCCTCATCCTGAAAAAAAAAAAAATACACAAATAAATTACAACATGACCAAAAGTAAGAAGTTAGTGAATATTTTAAAATACATTGATCGCTTGTGTCCACAAATTGAGTAACTATTCTCTAACATTATGTACTAGTAACAATTATATGTACTTTAAATATTCTGTCTGACGTACATATAAATTAACAAACCCAAAAAAAGATGTACTTTCATTTGCTTCAAAAACTCTTGAAATATGCTTTTGTTTCATATGTGTCACTTTTACATGTTAACATTTTATACTGTGATTTAAAAAATGATTTTTCACCAGAAAAAAAAATAAATAACCTATCCGTCAGTAGTATGAATTGAAGTTTGAGTTCAAGAAGCAAGCTGTGAACACAGCCCAATAGAGGATCCCTATTTGTCTGCCAAATCTGATTTTTAAAGAAACTGTGTTAAGAAATAGAGCAAAGAGAAACACGCAGGCACTTCTTGCCAAACTGCTTGCAATGTGCATATTCTTGAGTGATTTTTAAAGCCTCAGCTTTTATTTAGTTGTATTTCCAACTGTTTAGTTTAATCTTTATTGACTTGTGTATACTTCTTAGGACCAGGAATATCTGTGACTTTTTTTTCAGGAATGTATCTGTGACTTGAGAGAAGTTTCCTGGTGTGCTGAAATGGACGGTTGAATTTCCTTTGCTGATTCTTGTGTCTGGTTCGGGATCTGGTAGTTTGCAAGGCCCCAAATAGTCATCTGGAATACTGTACCAAGAGGAATGAGTTACACTTTCTAGATATGTGTCCAATTTGAATCATAGGAAGAGCTGTTTTTGTTGTATTTGAGGTAGCACTAGTAAAGTTGTGGCTCAGTTGATTCAGTGTCAGCCCACGCACTAGGCGTTTGTCAGTTCCATTCAGGTTGCAGCCTGGATCCCCAGTAGGGAGTGTGCAAGAGGCAGCCAATCAATGTTTCTCTCTCATCAGTGCTTCTCTCTCTCTCTCCCTCATCCTTCCCCTCTTTGAAGTCAATTATAAAAAACACACGCATTTAAAATAAAATAAAATAAACCAAAAGCTCTGCGAAAGAAACGTGGGCCTGAGAAACCTCGAGGTACCTGGCAGGGTGCAAATGAAGTTAAGAGGATACTGTGACTAGCTGAGATAGGAGGACGAAGGTAGTTTTTATTGCCCAGTGACAAAATGTTCAAAATCAAAATATCTCAATTTGAATTATCAATACATACATTCATGCCCAACAAAAAACAGAACACATAATCTTATGCTGTGCTCCTTATTTCAGTTAATATCACAAACCCAAGCCACATCAGCTTGAGTTCCTAGCCCCCTACACCTCTGCAGTCATTAGTTACAAAGTCTTGTAGATCATGCCTCAAAATGTTTGCCAAGTAAACCCTCCCCTCTCCATTTTCCCAACCACATGTCATGAGTTCCAGCCTGCAACCTACACTGTTGTTTCAATAGGCCATTTACTGCTCCTTGAGTCAAGATTTTGTTACTTTTATTCCTCCTTCAAGACTGTCACACCCCTTACTTCCAGCAAAGTAATCCCTCTCTTTTTACCAATCCCTCTCTTATCCCCCAGTAATATGTTGGTATTGATACCACAGCATTACTACATGCATTATAATTAGAGGAATTTGTTTCTCTCCTATTAGACAATGCTTCTTATCTCATTCGGCTTTTGGTATCCAGCCCTTGTATCAGTGTCCAGCATCCAGTTAATGCTCAATAATTCATGTTAGTTTAAATAAAGTAACTACAAAGCAACTAAACAATACTTAAAATTTGAGGTAAATTTACTCATTGATAGCTCATTGGGATTTCATTGGGTTTCAGCATTTTTTACAATCCTCATACATGCTTTTCAATATCCTCAGAGGCTAGGGGTCAACTCATGTTTGAAGAAATTTATGGGAGAAAAAAAAGTCAAATTCTCATGTTAGCAAGTGTACTGAATAAACTATCAGCTCCCCCATCCTAAACAGTGTTCTTGGGACCCGTGTTCCTGATGCCTTGTATTTTCTGAGAATGCAAATGAGTGCTGATCACAGGAAACACTCAGTGTCTGAGCAGAGTCAAAAAGAAAATTTGAAAAGAGGAAAAATTATTATCTTTCACTTCATGAACGCTAAACCTGCTCTTATTTTATATTGACTTTTATTTTCCTAAATAGAAAAGCTTCCCATATTTCCTATACATTAGCATATTTTAAGAACAAGAAATATCAATTGGTGAGAACTATATTTATATTTCCTTTTCCTCAAGTATTTAAGTACCTCTCTATGGGTTCTTTTCTAAGTGCTTTACATAAAAGATTAAGAAACCAAAAAAATTCCCCTGGTTGGTATGACTCAGTTGGTTGGGCATCATCCCATGCACCTAAAGTTTTCAGATGTGATTCTTGGTCAGGGCACATGCTCTCTCACATAGATTTCTCTCTAGTGCGGGGCATACAGGAGGCAGCCAATTGATGATGTTTCTATTTCTTTATTCCTCTCCCTTTTTCTCTCTCTAAAAATCAATAAAAACATAAAAATCAATTTTAAAACTTTTAAAAAAGAAACCACAAAAATGATTTAAGTATTTATAGTTTCTATAAATAATAGTAATATATAAGATCTAATCCTGTTTATTGTATATTTACTCAATTAAACATTAATTACTAAAGCCCTTTTAGTTAAGAATTATTTTTAACTCAGTTTAAAAATGAAGAAAATTAAGAAACATACTATTAAAGGGTGGGCAATCTGAGCATGGTTACACAGCCAGGAAGTGGCAGAGCCTGGAATCAAATATACAAAATGTACAAATACATTTTGAATAGGGGGTAAAAAAATTCTTGTGAATATTTTAGAAGTCTTAGAAATTACAAGTATAAATATCATGAGATTAAAAAAAATAACCACAAGCTTTTTAATTAACCCAGAAAATAAAGAAGTGGGCCTTCCATACACTAACATTTAAACCTCAGTGTGGGGAGACACTGAGTTTCCATCCATGCTGGGAGCCCTTTTCCATTAGCCCTGAAGCTGAGCATCCCCTCGCTTTCTCTTATGCCCTCAAGTGAGAACTGAGTTATGACTGGTTGTCTGAGAAAGAAAATGACTCTTACAGGACGTAAGATGGGGTGGGGTGGGGGTGGCTAAGGAGAGGCCTGACATGTAGCTTGTAAAGAGCAGCAGCTGTGGCCTGTTTTTACTAATATCTGACATGTTTCTTTGGCCACTCGCCAAATTGAGCTGTACCCAGCACTTCTCCCATCCTTCCTGTGCCTCCAGGATCCTTTGTAACTGCTACTTGAGACTCCAGTCCACTCCAAATCAATCCCCTTGGTTCCTTCCTCCCCTTAATGTGCAGGCATCCCACCCTAATTAATTAACCCAACACCAACTTCACCCAGGACCTTCCCACACTTGGCCCCTCCTGCAGCCCAGAAACATCAGCACATTCCTTACTTCATCACTTGTCAACTCCCTTTCTGTTAAAGACCAGTGTCCCCTTTCCCTGACCTGGCCCCTGATTTGATCTCACTTTAAAGTATCCCACTTTAAGAGACAGTAACAAATGCTGCCTTTTTCCTGTTTGCTTTGTTTATTCACATGCACCCTTCCTATTGTAATTAAAGACCAACGGACTTGAAAGAAGAGCCCGGGAAGATACTATATGCATGTGATATGTGGATAAACTCAGCCCTGGATTTGTAATGAAGCCTCATTTTGCCTATTACTAAATGTGTGAACTTGGGTGAGTTTCTTCAGCTCTTGTCATTCATTCAGATATTTATTGAGCACCCATTACTATGCTAGGGCTCTGTTCTAAATGCTAGTGCTGCAATTTAAAATAAAAGTAGCTGCCTTTGGTGAGGCTTATATTTTAGGGAAGGGAGGTGGTCATCAACAAATAGATACGTTTTGAAATATGTACCAATATCCAAGAAAAATATAAATGATAAAGTAAGAAGGGTAGGAAGTGTTGAAATTGGGGTAGGAGGAAAGGTGGCAACTTGGAATTGGATAATCAGAAGCACCAGATGTGACTACACCTAAGAAGGTGAGAGAGTGAACCATGTGATATCTGAGACAGGGCCTTTGCCTGGGCTTATGAAGGACCAGCAGAGAGACAGCTAAAGCTGGAGAACTGGCAAGTGGTAGGAGGTACTGTCAGAGTAACAGGGATACTAGAACTTCGGGGGCCTCATATGTGAGAACAGGGACTTTGGATTTTTCTCTGACTGACATGGGGAGTCACTATAGCGTATTGACTAGAAGAGTGACATGATTTGACTTACCTCTAAAAACCCGGTGTCAGATGGGTACTAGATTTATTGGGGTGATCACTTTGTAAGTTATATAAATGTCTAATCACTGTATTGTACAGCTGAAACTAATATAATATTGTACATCAACTGAAATTAAAAATTAAAAAAGGAAACTCTCAATCAATTTCTCTGTAAAATGAGAAAATTAAGAACAGTTAAGACCAGATTGCCAGCTCAAATCCCAGTGTCACCACTTACTAACGGTGTGACTTTAAGCTCATTACTTAACCTTTCTAAGCTTCAGTTTTCTCAGTTTAATTGATAGTAGTTTCTATTTTGTGAAGTTATTATGAAAAATTGATAGCAGTTTCTATTGTGTAAGGTTATTATGAAAAGCAAATTGATAGTTTCTATTTTGTAAGTTATTATGAAAGTAATTGATAGTAGTTTCTATTTTGTACGGTTATTGTGAAAAATAAATTAAATGCCATTACGGTGCTTACCACAGAGCCTAACTCGGGAAGATCCAGTACTTGCTAATATTCTGGTAGGATCAGTGACATGATATGTGCTGCTCTGTACAGTCAGCTCTCACATGTAATCCTACCATTATCAACTGCTAACCCACTGGCTGTTTTGAAATAACTTCATACATTTTCAAATTGTATGGTATCACCTTAAATAAGAGAGTGCCAAAAGTTCATGGATGATTTTCAGATGGTTCAGAGGACTGACAGAATTAACTGAGTGTGCCCGGGCAGGTATGGCTCAGTTGGTTGGGCACCCTCTGGATCAACAAAAGGTGGCCGGTTCCATTCCCAGTCAGGACACATGCCTGGGTTTCAGGCTCAATCTCTCACATCAGTGTTGCGCTCTCTCTCACACACACCTTTTCTCTACCTCTCTCTCTCTGTGTCTCATAAATAAATAAATTAATTAAATAAAAATGTAATAAAGAATTAACTGAGTGCAACTTTATGCAAAGCACTCTCCTAGGCACTAGAAAGCCATATGTATTCAGGTGAAAAGAGAAATAGAGAGATAGGGAGACCTCTGTCTTATCTTACATAGAGATAGAGAGACCTTTGTCTTATCTTACATATATATCTTTTTAAAGGAGAGTTAGTTGAGATATGAGTTTCTATGTTTGCTGACCCCTGCTTTATGGAAAAATAAGAACTGGTCTCCCGAAAGAAAAAAAAACACGTGCATTGTCACCTCCCTGGTCACATTACCACATCTGGAACTTACTCATCCATTTTAATGATTCCACACCTTTGGCTACATTGGGGTTTTGGAAACCTAGGGGCTCTTCACAGTCCTGCTTCATTACCCAAAAGTTATGTGGCTCATGCCTTATTTCTTTCCTGGGACATGGGCCACCTCATTCAGAGGGGGTGGATCTTGTCTTCCTCT